>NC_133432.1:41760407-42065903 GCF_011762505.2 Arvicanthis niloticus
GGGCTAGAGAGATGGTTCAGTGGTGAAGGCTGTTCTTCCTGAAGACTCAGTTTCCCAGCTCCCACGTGGCAGCTCATAACTGCCCATAATTCCAGTTCCAGGGGATCTAAATGCCCTTTTCTGGGTATCAGAAAACGCCATCAGGTATATGTGTATATGTATGTGTATGTGTATGTGTATGTGTATGTGTATATGTATACGTATATGTGCACATATGTATATACAGGCCAAACACTCCCATACACATAAAATAAGATAAATAAACCTTAAAATGTGGGGGGAGACCAAGAGAAGCAGCAGGAAGCCATGGGGAAAGTTCCAGTCAAAAAGGCCAAGGGTGAGCGAGCACATGTCCCCCACCCATGCACTGCAAGAAGCTGAAGCTGGGGGATTTCAGGGAAGTCAGCAGTGTCTTGGCCCTTCTGCAAGCGTCTGTGGTTTATCATTCTAAGTCATCATCGTGTGTTTAGCCATCAGCTTGGTAGATGAGCTGTTTCAACGGGTCATTGGTAGATTTTAGTAAACAGAGTCATGAGTTGAACTGTGTCTCCTAGAAAGATTCGTTCACATCCTTACCTTGCATTCCTCCAAATGGGACCTTGCACGGAGAGACTCGCTGCTGACGTCATCAAGCTAATGTTTGCTACAAATGGGGGTTAAGGTTGATGGGCAACTTGGTTGGGTTGGGAAGCATCTAGATTGAGAGGCACACCCCTGGGTGTCTGTAAGGGGTGTGCCTCACACCCCAAACAAGATTACCTTATGGAAAAGGACATACCCTGAGTGTGGCACCACCCATCCATAGGATGGTGGGGGGAATTAGGTGGGATAAAGCGGGGGAAACAGACAGCCCACTAGTACAGCCTTTCTACTGCCTCCTGTCTGTCAGGAGGTGAGCAGCCTCTGCCATAGTCCAACGCCATGATGCTCTGCCTCATCCTGGGCCCAGAAGCAGTGCAGTCTGGGATGGACTAAAGCTTCTGAGACAGTAAGCAAAGATATGACCTTATTTTACTCAGATAGTTGTCTCAATAACACTTGTCCAGAAGCCCTGGATTGGGGTGAACCCTGACCCAGTGACTGATGTCCTCATAAGAAGCGGCACACCTGTACACAGACACAGGAGAATGCTGCCTGGCAAGGTGCCAGAGAGGGCAGGGAATGATAGATCCCCAGGCAGAGGAGCAAAGACTGCTGACCAGAAGGTAAGAGAGGAGCAGAGGGTGGATTCTCCCTCATAACCTGCAGACAAAACCAGCCTGCTTTGGTGGCAAAGGGGGCTGTTGTATCAGAAAGAATTCGACTTTGATCTTGAACTTCTGAACTTCAGAGCTATAGAGCAGTTAGTCTCTGCAGTCAAGCCCCTGTGTTTGCAGTTCTTTGTTACAGGTGGACCAGCATCCCAGCCATAGGCTTCTCACGCTGGAATGAGACACATTAGCACCTGGCTGCTGTTCCAGAGGACATGAATACCAGCACCCATATGGAGGCTCACAACTATCTGTAACTCCAGTTCCAGGGAACCTGACATCATCCTCTTCCAGCTTCTGAGAGTACTCCAGGCAGATAGTGCACATACATACAAACACACACACACACACACACACACACGCACGCACGCACGCACGCACGCACGCACGCACACGCACACACACTAAATAAAAAATATGGTTTTCAAAATGCGTCTGTGGTGTTTTTAAATTATTCAGAGCTAAATTTTTCCTGTCTTTCCCACACACACAAAAAAGTGGTCATTGTTTGCAATTTTAGCATCTGGCTTAATGGTGGCTACTTCAGCCTGTATGACGCCGGGCGCTCCCATCCAGTGCTAATGAGTGGCAGAAACACTTTGAGCCAGCTCTCACTGGGAAAGTAAATTACCATCTGCCTGGCTGATGAGGCCCACTCTAATTTAAAGGTAATTTGAAAAAGAGTGATCAGTCATCTGTGTGGAAAAGGCCAAGTTCAGACACATTCAGATGCCCTGGAAACCCCACATCTCTTCAGTAGAGAACACGCCCGCCTTGGTGCTGGCTACCCCTAAAGAATCATTTCTTCCATTCACACCCTGGTGACAGTGTAATGAGTACTCACAAGACAAGGGCCACAGAGGTGATTTTATTTCAGGCTGTTATCTCACACAAGTTTGGTTTTTAACTGGCCGGTCTGTTGTTTTATGTGTATGAATGTTCTATCAGCATATATGTGTTTGCACCACGTGAATGCCTGTGCAGGCCAGAAGAACATTTCAGACCCTGAAAATGGAGTTGTAGGCAGGTCTTGTGGGTGTTAGGAATTGAACCCAGGTCCTCTGCAAAAGCAGCTAGCACTGAGCAATCTTGCCAGCCTCATAGTTTGATTTCTTTTCAAATTTGGAGTCTTGTCCTAAACACAGTTCAATGCTACCCTTTGAAACTGTCATCATTTCATTCTCATTTTTGTATTCCAAGTTGTCACAAACCTAAGAAGAATAGAAAGCAGCTTTTTTGTTTTGGTTTGGTTTGTTTGTTGTTGTTGTTGTTGTTGTTGTTGTTTTTTCTTTTAAAAGAGTTTATGCTCTCACTTGAAAATAGAGATAATCATCCTTTGAATGAAAATAGCAGGGTCTAAAAATCAGCTTAGGAGCAAGTCTACATAATCACATTTTCTTTTAAAGTTGCTTTTAAAACATTTTCAATTCTATTTTGTAATAATCTTTTTTTTTCCTTAACCAGAAAAAGAAGGTTTCTGACACTTTTGTAGCTGAGAATTTTCTGTACTCCAGAAATGAACAGGACAAGTTATTCATTGCATGTCAATTATCCAGACAATGTGGGGGGGAGGGGTCCCTACATTCTTTCCTACAGACATGTTTTGCAGAAGACATAGATGTGCACATGCATGCATATGCAGAGAACACATACACACATATACACACTCATACACACACATACACAAATACACACATATACACACATATGCACACATACACACTCATATACACATACATACTTACACATACATACACACACTAATATACACATATGCACACATATACACACCCATACACACACATATATACACATACACATACACACACATACATACACACACATATACACATACACACACACATATACACACTCATACCCAGACATACACACACATACATACACACACATACACACATATGATATCACATAAACAAGTAAGTCTAAGTATGAAATCTAAACAGAAAGGCCAACGGAGAAACGTGCTAAAGTCAACAATTGCTGTTATTTGCATGCATTCGCCTTGTCCCTGTTAGGCAAGGATTTGACCACTGAGCTGCACTCCAGCCATAACCATGCTTGCTACTTTTAGACAAGTAAAGCGAAGGCTTCCTCTCTTTTCTATCCTATCTATGGCAATATGTAGTTCTATTATGATAGCAAAGTATAAATAATTGTTACAGTGATCTGTGAGCAAACCTGACGCCATCAAATGTGTCTCTCAGCTGGGAAACAACCACGGTTGACAGGACCTGCTGTCGCACAGTTATCCAGCGTGAGGAGTGGCCCAATTTGGTAAGAAAAATGTTCTCACCAGGGCCAAAAGACAGGCAGACAGCAGCAGGCTTTCCAGGTGAAGCTCCAGCTCGCCAATGGCCCAAGACCAGCCTTCTCAAGACAGAAGAGTCCTAGACTCCAACCTGGCACCACTTCCTTAGCAGCAAGCTCATTTGATTTTTAATCCCAGCCTGCTTTTGATGTTCAGACGAAAAGCTGGGGATTTTCAGAGCAGGAAAGGCAACCAAGAGCCTGGCTCCCCGATCTGTCCATCTGGATAGACACCCTTTGAATCCAGAGAGCTTCTGGCACCTCCACGGTTGAGGACAATGTGTGCCCTAGAATCTGCAAGGGAGACTGAGATACTTATCATAGGAAATTCAGCCCAGCAGGATGAGAAAGATTGACTTCAAATGGGGGAAAATGGGCTTCTTTTCTTACAGGAAGTGTATGTTGCTATGGACAGGCTTAGGGAGTGAAAACATTAGCTGTGGTGTTAGAGGGGTCACCAAGGAGGCCTGGGATCTGTCATCCATGCATTTGTCATTTATTTCTACATGCCATAACTTGCCAGTGTGTGCACGAATTTAAAGGGATACTTACTCATCAAAGTCTAGGCCAGGACCAGCAATGGAGGCATCTCTTGAGAACTTTCTAGAAACACAGCCTTTTAGAATCTTCAGATTTGGCCCCAGAACTAAGGATTGGAAGGGTGGAGAGGTGTCTTGAGTTTTAACAAGCCTCTGATGCTTCTGGGGCTGCTCAAGCTTGGGAGCCTGTGTTGCAAGCCCCAAGTGTGTTTTGCATGGTGTGCCTTGTGTAGAGGGCGTGTGTACTGTCCAGTCCTTTCCCAGACAACACTGTGCAGGAGAAGCTCATTGCTCCGGGGAAGTGGTACTTTGAGAGCCTGTGCATAGCTGGGGCTCCCTAGACGCTCTCCACCCAATTCTGCAGGATGACCCTGTGAGAGCCAGGAGCATTCCTATTCAGATGCCAGCATCTCGTGGTCTTCTGTAGCCAGAACTGTGTTTATTTGGGCTATTCTTTCCAACTAGCTTTTAGAACAAAGTAAAAAAAAGACTCAAACTGGGGGGGGGGGGGGGGGGGCGGGGAGCATGTCTCATCTTTTTCTTGCTAATGTTCTCTGATCAGAATGTTTTTATCAGTGCTCTTATGCAATGGCCAAGGCCCAGTATTTGGGGGTCTGGTATAAGATTGCCAAAGGTATTCTGGGAACCCCGAATGGTTATCAACAATGTCATCTGATAGGTCACTAGAGACATGTGACAAGCTTAGAGCAAATGCTTCCTGCTCACAAGAGCATCCTTTCATCGTCTCCCTCCTCCTCTCTTCTTCGTCACAGCATCATCTTTACTAGAGACAGTAGTAATTCTGCAAGCCAGCCCTCCTATCAGATTAACAGGCCTGGACACGGCTGTGTGGGAAGCCAGGCTGCCTGGGATGTAAACTGTCCCCAGAATGGCAGGGTCAGAGCGCTTACATGCTGCAGCCGAATGTGACACGTCTCTTCTGTTTTGCTGCTTCTCTGCAGAGGAATGTCCAAAGGGGTGTGGCTGAGAGATTGACCACAGCTATGCAGACAACAGCTGGCTGCTTAGTTCACTGCCTCCTGAGGGCTCAGTTCTGGATCCTGTCCAAAGAGCCGGGTTTTGGGATAAACTTATGAAAACAGCTCAATCGAGGTTGCTCCTCTGGTCCATATGGTGACCCAACCTCAGGCTTCACCCAGAGGGCGATGTTTGCAATTACTAAGCATTCTTAAAGTATTTGCATCTGTGTAAATGCTCGTGTGTGTGTCTGCACATGTGTGTGCATGTAGAGGACAGAGGTTGATGTGATGTCAGCCATATTCCTTACTCTCTATCTACCTTATTTCTGAGACAAAGTTTCTCATTGGACCTGACACTTGCTGGTTCAGCTAGACTAGCCAGCCAGAAGGCCCCAGGGACCCTCCTTCTCCACCTTCCGGTGTTAGTGCGTACTACCATGCCCGGGTTCTTTTTTTTTCACCAGTGCTGGGACCCAAACTGGGGTTCTCACACTTGCACAGCAAGCACTTCACTGACAGAGCCATCTCCCCAGTCCCTCTTGATTTAAATTCTTTCACCAAAAATGAACACCGACAGCTAGTCAGAGCCACTGAAAATAATGCAATTATTTATGAGCACTTAGGATATATTCATCATTATACATATTAATATATATACATACATATTATATCATTATACATATTAATATATATACATATATATGTATGTATATATAATATATATACATACATATTATATCATTATACATATTAATATATATATATATATATATACACACATGTATATGTGTGTGTATACACACACATATTGTTAATCAATATACACCAGGTCCTCTGCTCTGGGTTTTATTGCCCTATTTTGCAGCTACAGAAATAGAAACCCAGTAAAGTTAGGTATTTGTACAGCATGTAATTCCCAACATTAGAATTTGAATTTAGGACCACCTGTCTCTATTATATCTCTATAGCTGTATATGCACACTCTGGAAACGGCTCTTTTGGATAGGAGCCTATCTATATAACTATAAAGCTGAGCTATGAACATATGGCTAACATGTGCATGCTACCCAAATAGTTGGCAGGTTCAAATGTATACCTTATGAAAATCGCTGTTTTGTTTATAGAGATGGAAAGGCAGCCCTAAAATTCACAGGGAGCCACAAAAGCCTAACTAGACAAAGCAACCTTGCACAAAAGGTGCAAAGCAGAAAATGTCGCTCTACCTAAAAACTCAAATTGTACCTTAGATCAATAGCTACCAGAGTGGCAGAGTGTGAGGGTAAAAGAGACATAGATAAGAAGAGGGGACAGAAGAACAGGGGAGGGAGGAGAGGGGCATGGAAGAGAGGGAAAGAGAAGAAAGGGAAGGTGTGGTGCTTAGAATATGCTTGGCCCATGGGAAATGGCACTATTTGGAGGTGTGGCCTATTATAGGAAGTATGTCACTATGTAGACAGGCTTTGAGGGCTCCCGGTGCTCAAGCTCCGCCCACTATAGAAGAGCACCTCCTCCTGGCTGTCTTTGAATGTAGAACTCTCAGCTTCTTCTCCAGCACCGTGTCTGCCTGCACACTGCCATTCTTCCTGCCATAATGATAATGGACTGAACCTCTGAACCTGTAAGCCAGCCCCAGTTAAATGTTGTCCTTTATAAGAGTTGCCTTGGTCGTGGTGTCTCTTCACAACATGAAACCAAGACAGAAGGGGACAGGAGATCAGGGCCCAAGGAAAAGGATGCACATATTTATGGTCAACTGATTTTGACAAAGGTGCCAAGAACACACAATGAAGAAGAGACATTCTGTTCATTAAATGACACTGAGATGACTGGTATTTGACTGAAATTTGACCCTTATTTCACCCCTGTACACAAACAGCAACTCAAAGTGAATGGACCACATAAATGTAAGCCCTGAAGCTGTGATGTTCATGGAAGAAGATTCTGGGAAGTGTAATGGCATTGGTCTGGACCATGGCTTTTTAGGATAGGAGCCTAAAACCATCCAGAACAAACGAAGACATAGGCAAATGAGACACCATCAGAATAAAACTTGCCAGCACAAGAGAACTCATAAGAGACAATCACCCAAAATACACAAGGAACTAACTATACAACTCAGTAGGAAGAAAACAAGCAACTTGATTGAAGAATTGAGCAGCAGGGACGGACATTTTCTTTTCTTTTCTTTTTCTTTTTTTTTTCTTTTTTTGTTTTTTTTCGAGACAGGGTTTCTTTGTGTAGCCCTGGCTGTCCTGGAACTCACTCTGTAGACCAGGCTGGCCTCGAACTCAGAAATCCACCTGCCTCTGCCTCCCAAGCGCTGGGATTACAGGCATGCACCACCACCGCCCAGCTACATTTTCAAAAGACACACGCATACCCAATATACATTATAACAACAATGCGCTAGGACCTCAAACTTGATAGAAACAATTCAGTTCATGGCAGTGGAGACGCTGGGCAGAAATATCTACCTCAAAACAGATTGCGGGGAGCTGAGCAAGCCCTGCATGTGAAAACAGTGTGTAAACACTGTGAGTGTGTGTAGTTGACGGGAGCCAGTGCCTCAGACCCATGGGAAGTGACAAAGCCTTTTCCAGTCAGGCTTGGACTCAGCACAGCCTTCCTTTGGCTCCTGTGTGTGTGAAAAAAACCAGCCAGCCGTTTACTCTTTGATGACTCAAGCAGGGACTGCTCACCCACAGATACCTCCTATCAAGACTGGCTAGCTCCTCCCCCTGTGCTATGCGGAATAAACATAGCGAGGTCCCAGGCTGTTTTATGGTTGGTGCTGCTCCAGCAGAGAAATCACAGCTCACCTGTTCCCAACTCTTCTGTACACGTGTCTATGTATCCATTCCCTCACCACCCCAGGTAGGTTTCTGGGACCAAGTCATGCAAGACATGGCAAAGGACCAAGAAACAGAGACAGCAGTGTCCAAATAAGAGTCTAGTCTAGAACCTTAAAGGCTCACCTCTAATGACCTACTTCTGCCTGTTCATCCCTACCTCCCAAAACTTCCCCTCCCCTCCCAAACTCATATAGTGCCACCATCTGGGGAACAAACATTAAAATATAAGCCTATGGCATGGGTATGGGGACATTTCAAATTTAAAGAATAAGTGTTCCCAATAGTGCCAGCTTTCTTTCATCGTTTCTTTAAGTCACTTTTATTATATTTTTTTGTGAGGTGGCCATGGGCAAGCCACAGCACTCAAGTGGGAGTCCAAGGACAGTTTGTGGGAGGTACCTGCGCTCAGTTCAGTTCTCTCCTCTGAGACATCCCACTGGCCCCACCCTTTATACATCAGCCACTTTAGCGGAAGATGAGTTCAAAAGCAATAATTTGGTGAGGAAGATTTTTTAAATGTTTTCCCCCTTCTCTTCTCCCTCTTGCTCTGGCCCCGATTGCTCCGCCTCCCTCCCCCCTCCCCCACCCTTCTTTCCCCTCTCCTGCTTGGTCCAGGCCCTAGCACTCAGGCTTTGGAGTGGTTATTGGAGCGGCTGCATTTAGTTGGGTTTATGGTGGAAATGCGGAGTGAATGGCAGAACAGAAAGATTGCATGGGGGTGGGGTGGGGGGATATGTTGTTTGTCAGCAAAGAAGCAAGCTTAAAATTGCAAAGAAGTCGTGAGTGGTGGGGTGAGTGAGAAATATCGCCATAGGGTCACACATTTGATCACTTGGTCCCCAGTTGCTGATGCTGTTTGGGGAGACAGCACAGGCTTGGAGGAATTACATTGCTGTGGGTGAGCTTTAACAGTTTGTATCCTCACCCCACTTCCAGCTCATGATCTCTGCTTCATGTCTGTGGTTAAGATGTGATCTCCCACCGCCCCCTCCTGCCACCATGGCCAACACCATGATGGACTATTTGTTATTCCTCTGAACCCAAAAGCCAAAATAAACCTTCTTCTTTAATTAGCCTTTAATCATGGTGTTATTATTATTATTATTATTATTATTATTATTATTATTACACAAGCAGAAAACCCGGTGTGGTTGTTAAATAGACGGACACCATTAACCATTAGAACATGGTTGTGCTGGGCTAGAGAGATGGCTCCTTGATAAGGAACATATCCTGCTCTTGCAGAAGACCTGAGTTTGAGTCCTAGCACACACTCAGGCAACTTATAACTGCCTGTAACTCCAGATTGAGAGGAGATGACCCCTGTGTCCCCCACAGGCACTTGCACTCCCATGAACAAACCCACACAGAGACACAGATAAATCAGTGGGTTCAAATAAATGCTGTCTTCAAAAGTTATGCATTGCAATTTGAGGCAATAATCAAGGTATCGGTGAGATTCCACCCACTAGAGGGCCCAGGCTATGAAAGGGCCTATTTGAATAACACTCCCTAAAAACAGCCAGCCTCCTGGGTACACTGTTGGAAAAGGAATGTAGAGAGAAGTATCTTTCCGGGGTCATCTGAGCAGTCTCTTAGAGGTGTCTTAGAGGTGTCTACAGATGAAGTACAATAGGCTAGCCCACGACTTCTCAAGGTGATGGTTGAACTTTGCCCTGTCTACAGAGTGCGGGTTTTGAGGACATCTAGAATTCAAGACTTACGGCGTCTTGGAAGCTTACACCGAGAGATCTAAGAAATGCCCATAAGGGCAAGCAATGAGTGATAGTGTCAGAGTCTCTGCAGAAACCCCTGACAGGGCAATGTGCCAAACTGTGAGAGTAAACCACAAGTTGCTGTGGAGACTCTAAGATAGTGGAGATGCTGGGAATGTAGTCTATCACCTGAGCAAATGTGCAGCCATCAAGTGCAGCCAGCCTGAGGGTGCATACAGGAGGCCTTGCCCCTTGGAACTCACATGATACCTTGTGCCCTGGATGAAGAGCTGCAGGATTTAACACTTGCTTAAGATTTCAGTCTTGCTTTGGTCCAGTCTCTCTTTGCTGTCCCTCAGGTCTTCCTTTTAGAATGAAAATACGTAACTTTGATATTGTGTATTGATATTATGTAAATTTATTTTTTATTGTACAGGGACTGGCAACATCGTAAAGAGACATTGTACTTTGAACTTGTGAATACTGACTTTTGAGCTGGTAAGATTGAAGGAGATTCTTACGGTTGAACTAAATGTCTTCTGCAGACCATGAGCCTTTGGGGGACAGGCATGGAATGCTTTGCTTTGTATGGAAACTCTCCCCCACTGCCTCATACTTTAACATTTGGTTCCAGCTGGTGGAACTACATGGAGAGGCTGTAGAAACTTTGGAGGTAGAACCTAGCCAGCAGAAGTAAGTCCTGGGGAGGGGGGGTGCTCTGAAAGTTTATTCCCTATTCCTGGCACTATTTTCTCTGCATTCTGGTCTGCTGTGGTGTGAACAACCTCTACAGCATGCTGCGCTACCCCTGAGCTAAAGCATCAGCGGGTCCTCCCTTCAGTGATATGCTAAATTCCTTTGAAATTGTGAGCCAAAATAAACTCTTTCTGTTGGTATCATCAGTACAACAATGCAAAAGAAACTAAAAGAGGTGTGGAGAGAGGCCTTGTGAAAAATGGTCTGGATGTAAATGAGTCCAGCCAGTCCAGAAAACAGCATGGAAGTTCCTCAATAAATTAAACATTGAGCCACCATATATATATATATATATATATATATATATATATATATATATATATGATCTAGCAACCCTGCTTGCAGTGTATAGCCCAAGGATATGAAGTCAGTGTGAGACAGGATATCTACATCCCCATGTGTACTGCAGGACCACTCATATTATTCAATGGTGGGATCTGCCTAAGTGTCTCTTTAAATATAAACAGTTGGAGAAAACGGAGCATGTGCACACAATAGAATAGTAGCCAGCCAATAAAAAAGAAGTAAATCTTGCCGCTTGCATGGGTGAACCTTAAAGAAAGAGAAATAAGCAAAGGCCTCTGGGAAAACACATGAGGCATCTTCCCAGGCCAGGGGTATGATCTGAAGATCTTCCCACAATACAGACTGTGAAAGTTTGATACAAAGTTCTTTCCCCATCTACTTTCCTTCTTCACCCAAGTATCAACAACCAGGCCTCTCTTAGAAATAGTCTGCCTTGTCTAATACTCTAATCTCAGTCTGACAAGTCCTTGATTACTCTTCAATAAAGTTAAGTATGCTTTTATTCATTAATTAATTATTTAATTGTGTGTGTGTGTGTGTGTGTGTGTGTGTGTGTGCCTCTGCTTGTCTGTATGTGCACCACATGTATGCAGTGCTTGAGGAGGCCAGAAGAGTGCAGAGGAGCTCCTGGGACTGGTGTTACAGGCAGTTATCAGCTGCCAATGGTGCTGGGAGAGGTCCTTAACCTCTCCCCAGACACTATTTTAAATTGAGAACAATTGCACATACTTATCACATATAATATATTGTTTAGACATGTGTAGACATTATAGAATAGCTAAAGAAAGACAGTTATCTCATATACTACTTTTTAAGAGTAAAAATACAGAATATACTTTTTCACCAATCTTCAGGAATACATGCATGTCATGGCAGTAGATCTTGGAACTTTTCCTCTTTAAGTTTTGTGTCTTTTGACTCCTACCTTATCCAGGACTTTATAACAGATTTTAAAGATTCCATATGCAGTTGCTTTCAACTTAAAATAAATAGTGGGGAGATGGCTCAGTGGTTAAGGACATTCCCAGCACCATTGGCAGCTGATAACTGCCTGTAACACCAGTCCCAGGGGCTCCTGTGACCTCTTCTGGCCTCCTCAAGCACTGCATACATGTGGTGCACATACAGACAAGCAGAGGCACACACACACACACACACACACACACACACTCACAAAGACACACACTCTTTAAATAAATAATAACAGGTTGCTTAACTTTATTCAAGAACAATTAAGGACTTGTCAAACTGAGATTGGAGTATCAGACAAGGCAGACTATTTCTGAGAAAGGCTGGCTTCTTGATACTTGGGTGAAAAAGTAGATGGGGTAAGAACTTTGTATCAAACGTTCCCTCTGTCCTGAGGGCAGACCTTCCGATCAGGCCCCAGCCTGGGAAGAGCCTCACGTGTCCTCAGTAGCATCCCAGAGGCCTTGGGGCAAGGATGGCCAGCCTGTAAGGCTTTTTCCATCTCAAATGGGACTTTTACCTGAAGCTGGCTCTCAGGACCACACAGGAATTTGATTCCATCTGTATAAGCATGCTGAAATTAGTGAGAGTTTTGTGTAACTCTGCTCAAGATACCATGGAAAATTGCTCAATTTTTGTGTCTAGTTATTAGATTTTTCTCTCCCCCTCCCCCCCGCAGCTATTAAAACTATCCAAGAATCGCTGTTTACTGATTAAAGCCATAATTCATATTGAGAACATCTTGCATATTCACATTAATGTGAAGCCTTGTTTCTGTTCATTGAGCTTCCCAAGTGCATCTGCCATGTACTTTACCAGCAGAAGAAGGAGAGAGCAAGGGGCATACTACTTGAGTTTCAAAACAACACAGTTCATTGGGCATTTCATCAGCGTTGATCCTGACCTGAGGTCATCGCGGTGCATCATGACATCCAAGATGTACACTGAAGTGTTGTCAGCAAAGTATCGTGGACAGATGGGGTGTAATGTATGGAGAGCTGAAAGTAATACCAACAGCTCTATGGCACTGTTCTCCTCGGGATACACACCACTACGCTTTCAGAAATTAACTGGTACACTATTATAAACCTTACAGCAAATATTAAGACATGTTAGAAGCTGGACAGGGTCTCTCTCTCTCTCTCTCTCTCTCTCTCTCTCTCTCTCTCACACACACACACACACACACACACACACACACATGCCTGCGCGCACACACACAAACACTTCTGTAATCCCAGTACTTTGAAAGCTGAGGTAGAAAGATCTTGAGTTAGAAACCATCCTGAACTACATGAGAGGAGGAAGAGGAGGAAGAAGAAGGGGAGGGAAGCAACCCTCCAAACCTCACTCTTGCAGGGTTTTATGAAGCTTTAATTATGTGACTATGATTGATTATGTCACTACCATGTGATCAACTTGATCTCTAGCCCTCTCTCTTCCCAGAGATCAGATGTTAAAGAAGGAAGCTAAAAGTTCTAGTGTTCTTTTTTTAGAATATTTATTTATTTATTTATTTATTTATTCAATGTATGTGAACTTTTATGTGTATGAACAAAAGAGGGCAATGGATCCAATTACAGATGATTGTGAGCCACTATGTGGTTGCTGGGAATTGAACTCATGACCAGTGCTCTTAACTGCTGAGGTGTTTCTCCAGCCCCAAGTTCTAGTCTTCGTACCAGCAGGGTTGGTTTCCCTGACAACCAGCCTCCTCCGTCCTGAAGCTGTCTAGGAGTTCTGTTGCCCAGTCCTGACCAAGTGTACAGATGGTACTTACCCCTTTGTAATTTCCAGGACTTTGGGGATTTTTGAAACAGGGCAAAACCCATATACATATATGGGACAGAGGAGAGGCTCTCCTGTACTTCAACTATATATATAGTATATATAGTATAGTCTCCAACTATATATATAGTATAGTTGAGGGTTGAGACCTTGTGACCAGGATCAATACTCTTTTAAAAATTCCCAGAGAAAGCATATGTATATATGGATTTTAATATGAAATATGTATTTCATATTAGAAGTTGTAACACAAAATGTTACCTCAGTTAAAAGAATGTTTGAAAGCCCTAAGCAGGCTGCAGAGGCTCTAGCGGGGACGGGCCAGTTTGAAGAACAGCATTGAAAGGTATTTAGCGTATGTCCGAAGCATGAAACTTGTTTCTTAGGGAAAGCAGGGGGTTAAAAAGTCTTTTCTTATTCCCTACAGGATTTCTTTAAATTGTGTGTTTGCACCCTGGCTCTCATTGGTCTGATATACCTTCTGATCTTTAATTTATTTTTAAAAAATAGTTTTTAAGTGTGTGTGTGTGTGTGTGTGTGTGTGTGTGTGTGTGTGTGTGTGTGTGTATGCACACGCACGTGCACATGAGTTCAGGTACCTATGAAAGCCAGAATATCACCTTAGATACTCTGGAACTGGAGTATGAGCCACCCAGCATGGGTAGGAGATCGGACTAAGGTCCTCTGTAAGAGCAATAAATGTTCTAAGTACTGAGCCATCTCCTCAATTCCACGAATAGATTCTGTAACAGTCCTAATCTCATTGACCCATGTCATAACTGGGAGGAGATAGGTGGCACTCATTCATCGCTCAGATGACAGTGTTGAGGCACATTCACTGCAGTGAACTAAATGTGTCCCAGCTCACAACCCCTGCTCCCAAACTCATGTGATAAAATCTTCTCCTCCGAAGAGATATTAGCATGAAATGAAACCTTTCAGGGTATAGGTCAAGAGGGTAGAGACCTTGTGACCAGGATTAATACTCTTTTTTTAAAAATCCCAGAGAAAGTCCCTTCCATCTCGGAGATAGTTCATCTTAATTGTCAACTTGACTGGGCTGGGGCAGACCTGGAGCTAAGAAAGAACACTCCTGGGGTGGGGGCACTCCCAGAGAGGGCTGAGTAAAAGGAAAGACACTTAGACTGCTTCCTATCCAATACACTGGGCCCTGGAGAGACTAAGGTGTGAAAGGAGGAAGCAAGCTAGAACCCCCATCTACCCCCACCGGTACCCACGTTCTCCCTCTGCTCTCTGACCACCATGAGTGAGCTGCTATGCTCTCCCCAACCCTACATAGTGACAACGAGAGCTCTTTGAAATCATGAATCTTTCCTCTCTTTAAGTTGGTTTTATCAGGTATTTGATCACAATAGTGACAAAGCTGGCTCACACACTCCTTCTACAATAAGGAAGAGAGCCTCACTGGATGTGGAAATTAGGACGATACTTTCGTCCTAGAGTGTGCAGTCTTTAGGACTGTGACAAATACATTGCTGTTGTCTGTAAGCTACCCTCCAAACAACCAGTGTAGTAATGTTGAAGACGGGCCAGGTGGCACAGATAATAAAAGATCTTGCACCTGCACAATCACAAGCTCTATGTTACTTCCATACTAGATGAGTGACCCTCCCATCAAAATAGTAGTAGGGTCACCCTAGGCCTTTTCTTCTAGCCCAGTGGAGGAAGCAGTGATTTACTGGAATCAAGTAAAATCTCTAATATTTAGAAGGGAAGGAGCTGCCTCATGGTCTGATGTAACTGTCCCAGCAAATTCAGGTCAAAGTGTCTTTGACCCTGCAAGTTCATGATACTCCCAGGGGATTGTGATCACTATAAAGAGACCTGAAATCTAAAATGGTCTCTATGAAGCTTCCAATCCACTCCGAAGGAGATTTGAAGGCCAAGTACATTTCTCCACAAGGATTTCTCCAAGGCTTCTAATCGAAATCACCTCTCTTAAACAGTGCATGGAGACCTTGCACCTGGAATTTCCCACGGAAATAGGAACAGAGGCCATCCTGAATTGTTCCAGAACTCCTCAGACCCACTCCTTTGGTCCAGACTCAGCAGCAGTAACATTTGGGCCTGTGTTTCATGACGTGAGGTACACATTCAACCAACACTTACTGAGGACTAATAGACACCAGGTCAGTTCATATATCGTCTCTACTTCTTGCCAGCAACACCTCAAAGAATGTTATCCACATTTAAGGATGGGAAGTGAGAAGGGTCAAGACACCCGTCTAGTCTCAAACTACTTGCAAGAAGCAGAAGTGATATGTCAGGTTAGGGCCGCTAGCCATTGTTCTGAGACCGTCCCCTTGATTACTTAGCTGCATGCGGATGGTGACCAGCTGAGGGACCTTTGCTGTGTTATCATTAACCTAACTTTGATACTAAATGACTCAGGACAGCCTGACGGAGGAAGGATACAGGGCAACCACATCACTGAAAGCTCTGTCAGGAAAGCAGCTGATAACCTCCCCAAGTGTGGACAACCAGCACACTTTGTCCTCCCTATGGTCCACAGCCCATAGTACATCTCTGATATGCTTCTGCTTCATGATAAGCATACAACCAGCTTGGCAGAAATAAAGATAATAAATGAGGCATTCGTATCTCTCCATCTGACTAACAGATCGTTTGAAACAGTGGACCCCAGAGAAATAAGAATTTTCCCAGGAAGTTCTTTCTTTCTCCCACCACCACTTTTGGGGTTTGTTTTGTTTTGTTTGGGGGGTGTTTGGTTGGTTGATTGGTTTTGGTTTTGGGGGGACAGGATTTCTCTGTGTAGCTCCAGCTGTCCTGGAACTCAATCTGTAGACCAAGCTGGTCTTGAACTCAGAGGTCTGTCTACTTCTGCTTCCCAAGTGTCCCACCATCAACTGGCTTTACCCAGGAGTTTGATGCTGAGACAAAGAAAATACCACAGCCAGAAGGGGAACTTGTCTTCTGGAAAAAGATAGCACAGTGTCCTAACGATTTTTCAGATCACCTTCCAAGGTGAGCCTCAAAGCCAGACAAGAATGGCAGGAACCATGGCTTGAAGGTGACTGCTTAGATGTGTGTATTGAAACTTTAATCTCACTTGAGAACCCTGAAGGCAGACTTGGAGCTGTTCGCTGGGTCTCCTTTGCTTTCTTCCTAGTGTGGCCACATTGAATACAAGTCGATCATTTGCTTTCTACTATTAATTTGCCTCTTTAATAGACTTATCAAGGATGAGTGTCCAGACCTGGCTTGGGAGGCACAGGTTTTGATCTCCCCAAGTTTGATAACAGCAATATTCACTAAGTTTCCCCAGAGTTATTCATTCCACAATCTTCTTGTATGTATAAATGCCTTGGAACATCTTGGTGAAGTTGCAATGTTGAAGGGCTAGAATCGCATTATTTATAACAACTCTCCTAGAGAGGCATAGTATTTCAGTCCCTTAAGTCGAAAGATATTATTCTCTAATAGATTCCTGAACAAATAGGAAAATACGTGCACACATTCATATACACATGTGCTTGATCTATCCCTGTCCGAGGAAGCTTTGTATGATAACAAAAGCCAGTTTGCTAACGTATGGCCTGAACTCCCGAGCTCCAGTGTCCCCTCTCAGTTCTGTCAACATCTGGCAACCAGATGACAGGACTTCCCAGTTTCATTCAAGTATGCTTTAGGTAGACGATTAACCAGTTAACGAACCCACTCAGCCCTGGCAATGCTTCCGTCCCCGCTACGCAGTCAGGCTTGACGGTTCCTGAAATGTATCCAAAGATGCTGAATGGCCGCTTTTGTCAAATCTCATTGACTCCAACAGGCCTTGTGTCATCGAGTTCAGCTCAGTGGTCACGAGATGGAATTATTAATGAAATCTGGAATAAATGCAGACATTGGTCTTCCTTAAGCAATAGGCAGTGCTCCTTAAGACATGACAACAGACATTTCTCTCATCAGAATGAAGGGGAAGTGTTGGGTGATTTTTTTTTTTTTACATATGTATGTCATATACAATATAATAAATATCTTGTAATTAAATATAGCAACTTAATTATATTTAATTCATAAATATTTAAACAAAAATGTTTTAATTATGCTACAAACCCATATTACCAGCCTTTTAATGTGCAAAATGGATTGTCATAGGAACATCTAGTAGAATTCATGGAGACGAATATAAAGTGGATTGTTTTAAATATAAATGTGATTAGTGAATGAATCCTGCAGCTGTGTTTCTTTACTTTTGCTTGTCCCCAATAACCATACAGAGAAACCAAGGTTTATTTCAACCTGCACTTCAATAACTGAGCAGTTAAATAACCTACCCGAACCCTCTATGCTAATCTGGCTACCTCCCAGCCATGATCCTAATTAATATTTGCACTTTAATGTTGTTCTGGCTCTGTCTGCTTTAGATGTTTCTTTTCATGGTGTCTTCCTGGACCCTCTCCTCATGGCTTCCCTGAAACTCCCTCTCTCTCCTTCCCCTGACTGGTGGAAATTTCCACCCTGTTCTCTCTTCTGTCCAACCACTGGGCCATCAGTATTTATTAACGAGGCAGAAAACAAATGGTAAGAATTGCTTACACAAAATTAAGACAGGAGATTCTAGTCATAAACATTACGCTGCCATGTCCTGATTGAAACAAGATATGAGAGCAGAGAAATCAGCCTTTGAATAACACAAGGAGAACCTTTAGACAGTGTACAAAAGCATTGTGCCCACAGACCAAGCCAATGGTCTATATAGGGTTATGACTATTAATCTACATGGAGCAAGGCAATTTAAATTCATTTAGGAAAACCAAACAGGGCTGAAGAGATGGCTCAGCAGTTAAGAGTGCTTACTGCTCTTGCAGAGGACCGGGGTTTAGCTCGCAACACCTGAAACTTACAACTGCCTGTAACTTCATTTCCAGGATACCTGATGGCTTCTGGCCTCTTTGGACACCTGCGTGCATATAGTGATCATAAATTTATGCAGGCACATACATATACACGTCTTTAGACCCCCAAGCATAAAATTATTTGTTGCTGCCTCCTAACTGTATGTTGCTATTCTTCTGAATCATAATCTGGCACATGACCCACAGGTTGAGAACCACTCACTGCCTTACACCAAAACCTCTTGGTTTTTCTCACTGATAAACACAGATTTTTTTTTTAAGTGTGTCTTCAGTGCAGCCCAGACACCGTGATATTTGTGATGTCCATGGAGACTGAGAATAGATGATAAGAAATTTTATTTATTTATTTATTTATTTATTTATTTATTTATATGAGCACACTGTTGCTGACACACCAGAAGAGGGTATTAGATACCATTGTGAGCCACCATGTGGTTGCTGGGAATTGAACTCATGACCTCTGGAAGAGCAGCCAGTGCTCTTAACCACTTAGCCATCTCCCCAGCCCTAGTCGATAAGGAATTTAAAAGAACTCTGAGTATCGATGATAACTGTAGGCTTTAAGAATGTTTTCTTTGCCAACGGAAAAGAAATGATTTAACCATGAGTAGATCTCACATCTGTGAGGAAAATGAGCAGGAAGTGGGCAGAATTGACATAATCTGATAAGAAACCAGGGAAGTTGTTGAATCTCCTGTTGTCACTGAGAACACTGTGATTCGGAGCCAGAGGAAACACCATGTCATCTGCCAGGTCTGAAGTCATAAGTAGCACTGGCCCCAAAAGCAGACGGTGGACACGGACCCCGTCTAGGCCCTCCGTAAGCCATGGTTGGCAAAAGGACTTATTCTGATAGGCTGCTTCCACACCTATGGGCTCAGTGAAATCTGGAGGCCCCTGCCCTGCCCTGGACCTCTCTTCAATTTAGGATTCCAGACAGTATCGATGGGACACTGGCAAAAAGCAGTCTGTAATTAACATCATCCCCATTCCATTGGCACTGTCCAGGGGTCAGTGAGCCTCATCTTTCCACGGTTTTGAGAACACACATGAAAGCCAAGCATGGACTGAAACAAGAAAGATCTTCCCATCTTGATGAACATCAGAGACCAGGCAAACGGTGATGACGACGACATGAAATCCTTCAGATGTTCTCTTTCCACGCAATGAAAACGCCTGTGGATCCTGACTTTGCATGCCCACATTTGATGTTTAAAACAAAGTCATAAATATGAGACTATGAAGTCTGTAGGCTTGATCAAAAATACTCTTTGATGCTAACAAATTTCTTTAATATTTTAGTGTTTTCTCCTCTGCCAAGATTTGATGGGTTTCATGTCTGTATAGGACATATATTAGCATTGCTGGGACCCTTCACAACTGCTCATCTCTGCGTTTAAAAAAAATAAAGAAAAAGAAAAAGAAAGAAAGAAACGAGGAAGAGCCATGGACCAGAGCAAAGACTATTTCCTGGATGAAACATTTTCTCCTGGCCGCTCTTCTCAGTCAATAAACAGTTCACGCAAAGTAGAAACGAATGCAGAAAGCTAAGGTTACAGAGGAAAATACTGCAGTCAGAGGACATGCAACCAATAGAGATAGCAAAAACAAGTAGAGACCAAAATGGTAGCTTTGAAAGGTCTGTGGGTATGACACCTTCTTCTGGAGAAATGTGAACCCAGGCTGAAAAGCAAGGTACCATTCTACATTGATTTAAAAAAAAAAAAAGTTTACTTGTCAATTGCTTTGAATAGTTGAAGCTTAAAGGAGAATTATCAAACAATATAGGGCATCTTATAAGAGCCAGGTTACAAGGGCAGTTGTCATAAAAACAGGTCACTAACATGCCCGAGGAACACAAAACCTCCCATACCACATTTGACACAAGAATGGATCCCTGTACACAACCACTTCCTTGGTCACCAATGCTTCTGCAGCTCTTCCAGGGATCAGAGGTACCTGGGAGACATCGAGCTGGAATGTTATGACTGCATCTTAGGAGCAATAAAATAACTGCATCTTAGCTGCAGGGGAGTTGGGGAAGAGGAATCTTCTGCTTTAGGAAGGCATGGCCCAGAATATGAAAGGATGTTCAGTGATATTGAATACCCACAAAGAACACATGCCCACGACAAACCGCGGCATGATCTCTTTAGAAAGGATTAGAATGGAGAAGGCTGGGTGTGAGATACGCTGGACTGACTGTGGTGATGTGCAGTGATGGGGTCTTGTCTTACGTCTGGAGAGGACAAGGAAGGGGAAGTTTCTATAATCACTAATGACATAGAATGACAACACTCAGCAAAGATAGTTGATGTCACTAACAGACACAAGGAGGTTAGGAGGAGGCGTCGTTCTGAAGAGGAAAGTTGGGACTGATCTGAGCCATATTCATTTGAAGGGACAGAGGGCTCCTTGGACAGACAAAGCTAGCAGATAATTGGAAAGCTACCCACTAGAGTCAGCCACAAAATACAATTTTAAAAAAGGAAGTAAGGAAGTAGAGAGAACAGAAGAGAGAAGTGAACAGCCAGTATTGCGTAGATGGAATTTAACACCTGTTTTGTTGTTGTTGTTGTTGTTGTTGTTGTTGTTGTTGTTGTTGTTGTTGTTTTGGTTTGGGGTTTGGGTTTGGTTTTTTTTCCCCCCCTCTTAAAAACTGGTTTCTAGCCATCTTCTCCAGTGATGAGCAAGGCAGAGCCCAGGGCCAGGTCCTACCCAAATAACATTCCTTTCTGTGTTAAGTATCTTTCACCTTTCTCTAGATAGTTTCTTTTCTCTGTGTAACTGTGTCTTAGGGGACAGAGATCTAAGCGTTTGTGTCTGGGTGAGAGGAGGGTCATTAAATAAGAAAGCAGGCTTTGCTTTTATTGCAGTCACTTGTCACCTGGGCAGAGACTTTAAGACTGTTGGAAGTCACAACAGTTCACATCACAGAGGGGCAGTTGCTGCGGCTTCAGCAGCACCAACCTGTGGCACAGAAAGGAGGGCTTGCTCCCCAGTACGTAAGCACTTGCTGCTTGCAGCCCCCTCTTAGACCTTCATGACCATCCCCCAGTCTCTGACAATAAGCCCCACAGAAAGAGACCCACCAGAAAGTGAATGGGAGGATTGTTACCCACAGAGAGTCAACCAAGTTGGGAGCTGGCACTTTCTCTTTAAATCAAGGGACACTTTTGTTCTGAAGATTAGAACCGCACGTCACAGCAGCCCGAGCTGCCCCACAGAGGAGGGGTCTCAGCTGCCTCCTCTGCTCTGGCCAAGATGAGAGGAGACTGACCACTGCTGAGGTCTTCGATACCATCCAAAGGATCCCCAAGCCAGCACCACTCTAGAAACTGAGAACAATGAGCTACTTGGAATGACACAATGTCCAGGGATATTCCTTCCTCTGAGAACTCTGGGTCGGTCGGGGACTTGTGGATAAAACCAGAGAGTACAAGGTGACCACACAAGCAGACGCCCTGCTGCAGGGCAAAGTCTCAGCACACCATCCACCCTTCCTTCCTTCCTTCCTTCCTTCCTTCCTTCCTTCCTTCCTTCCTTCCTTCTTCCCTCCATCCTCCCTCCCTCCATCCTTTTCTTTTTCTTTCTTTCTTCCTTCCTTCCTTCCTTCCATCCCCTCCTCCTTTTTCTTCTCCCTCTCCTGTTCCTTCACCTCCCTCTTCTCTCCCTCCTCCCCTCCCCTGCCCCTTCCTGACCCCCTCCCCTAACTTTCCCAGCAGGAAGAACAACCTAGTCCTTGTGGATAGCTAGGGCCACAGTCTAACCCTCTCTGTAAGAAATGGCAGAACTCCCAAAAGACATAAAGTTAATCGGGGTGGTTAAGATCCTGGGGCATGGCAACTAGGCATTATTTGCAAGTTGCTAACATTGTTTCTGAAATTAAGTCCTTTATACAACCTCAAAGGCATAGGACAGCTTGGGAGAGCCTGGCTGGCCAAGATGAGGACCTCCCTCCATTGTTCACATGACTACCATCAGGGCTCAGAGTCAGGGCTGGCTCTTGAAATCAGCTGAGATCTAGACACATCTGCACATAAATTCCTCAAACAACTAAGTACTAAGGTGTCTTCCCTGGCTGCATTCTGGGATAGCTAAAAACCAGCTTTTCATCCCAGCACTCAAGAGGCAGAGAGAGATGGCTCTTTGAGTTTATGGCCAGCTTTGACCTGGTCTACAGAGCGAGTTCCAGAACAGCCAGGGTTACACAGCTTTTCAAGGTAGCTTGCAGGGACCACATACTTTTGATATCACAGGTTCAAAATCCTTCTTGCTGTATGTTAGCTCCTCCCAAAAGAAAGCACATGGTGTGGGAAGAGGCAGGTTAACTGTTAACACAGTGTGCAGAAGGGAAACCCAACTGACAGGCAGATTTCCCTCTCCCCTTTTCTCCCTGATACCAACTGACCCAGGGGGTAGATCTGAGGGTATTTCTTTTTGTAAAAAAAAAAACTACCACTCTCAAATTGGCTTCTCTGCCACTCAGTAGCAAGCTCATAAATCAATCCAGGAAGCTCAACTTTGATACTTGTCTCTCTGAGAGGACATATTGCCGTCAAGGGCTTTTGTGGATGGTTACCAAAGGGCAGAGCTTGCCCTTCCAAATGTCCATCTGGGTTCCAGACCTTGCAACGATAATTTTAGAAGACGGGGACACGCAGAGAGCAGAAGGACCAAGATGCCATGGGCTTTGTCCTCAGGGCTGGAGGTACTTTGTCACAGAGTACCAAGGGTACTGAATAGGGTACAAGAATATATGGGCTGGCAATGCTAAAACCAGCATCTGTCATTCTGCTCCAAAACTGGGAGCAAAGATATCTCTAATCACTAAAGACACAGAATGGCAGCATTCAGCTATGGTGGTTGATGTCACTAATAAACACAGGGAGACTGGGAACTGGCACCATGTTGAGATTTTTCTGGGGTCACTAGAAGTCCCTGGCAGTAGTGTCACTTGCCCATTGGCCATGACAGCATACGCAAGGCCGAGACTCACAGAGCTTCTGTCCAGGAAACAACGCTAGAGAAAAATATCATGTCTGCTTTGGCGACCTGCAAAGTCTCCCCAACAAGCCTCAGTACATCCAAGGTCAGTTTTCCAGTGCCTTAGTTACTAAACAAGGTGTAAGAGAAGTCTTTCATGATTCTCTAGATAATGAAATGGGCCCTCGTCTAACTGGTGCGCACTCAGGACAAAGTCTGCGTTAAAGGGTGCAGCAGACTGACCTTTCTGAGTCACAGCCTTGCTCTGAGATCCCCTAAGAGGGCAAAGTGAAAGGAGAAGGGGGGCAGGAGCAGAGGGCGAGCCCCAGAATGCTGATCCCAGCTGTGGTGGGTCCCCACCAGCTAAAATTACACAAACGTGTTCTTTACCCCCAACCCCGAGGCAAACAAAGCAGAGGTTCCCTTCTTGTGTGGTCTAATCCTGTCCCTAGGGAGAGGCAGAATAAGGAAGAAAAGGTCAAGAGGGCAGACGCTGTTGACCTTTCACCTTAGTGTGTGTGTGTCGGGGGGGGGGGGGGGGGGGTGTACCACACCCCACACCCCACACACACACACAGGGTGGTCTGAATGTCTCCTGCCTTGAGGCAAACCTCGGTGGTCCAGATGCTTCCGTCTCCCATCAGTTGAGGTTTCTCTCATACAGGCGCTACCTGCAAGCCTGGCCCTTACCCGGTTCCATGAAAGACAAATGACTGCATCCTTGGATCTGGAGGGGCTTTCTACACAGCACATATCTGACTTTATACACAGTATATGTTAGAAGGCAAGAGACAGCGGAGGGGGCGGGGGCGAGCGGCCCCTTTTATAGTGAGTCAGGCACACCTGGCCATTGCCAGGTAACTGTGGGGCGGAGTTTAGACAAAATGCTAACAAGTATCTTCTGATCCTCACATCAGCCAGTTCCTGCTACCGATGGAGACTGGAGTCCAGAGTGGCTATGACATTTGTCTAGCATCATTCCACTCACAAACAAACAACAGCCACCAAATTTGTCTAACGTGACTGAACCCTTCTATGCTCCAATGCATATTCTTCATGTTTGTGATTTCAATGTCCTAACAGACCATCATTGCATTGCTGGTCCCAGTAAGGGGTGAGGAGGCTGAGTGTGGAGTTCCACTTGCTCACAGGCCTGGAATTCCTAAGGTACCAGAAACTTATAAAGCAGGCAGCCTGGCCTTAGAGCCCTCCTTACTGATCCTTACTCCTTACTGATCTGTGTTTCCGCCACAGATAAAAACTGAAGGAAGGTTCAAGGCCACCTTTCCCTGCAAACCCTTTACATGTCTTAACCTTGAATGTGTAAAGTAAGTTACCAGGCATGAAGCCGGAATGCAGACATTTACTCCACAGGATACGGCCCCCGGCTTGTTTGTTTGTTTGGTTTTTGCTTTTATTGCTGTTTGCAATGATGCAGATCAAATATATGCCAACCACATGCTGGACCACAAAGCTTCATCCCCAGCTTCCATTTTGTATATTTTAACAAGCCCCCAGATGATGTCTATGTAGGTGGTCCGCCGGGCCCAACTTATTTTTCTCATTATCTCTGACTGCCTACGATGCCCCACCCACCCACCTCCATACGCATCGTACCCCATCTGCTCCTCACGGTACTGTTCTCTCCCGTCTGACTTGTCCTGGGGTTATATTCACTAAACAGCAGTGTTTCCCAGGAATGACCATAGACACCATTCGAGCATTGCTTTCATAAACGACCTCATCACTGTTAGCATTCTGTCCCACTGTTAGCTCCGCCCCACAGTTACCTGGCAACAGCCAGGTAAACCTGCCCCATTGTAAAAGGGGCTGCTTGCCCCTCCTCGTTCTCTTGCTTTCCTGCTCCCTCTTGCCCCTCCCCCACCCCATCCTTGCTCTCTCCCCATTCCCTTCCCCCCACCATGTGCTTATGGCCAGCCTCTACTCTTCTACTTCTTTTCTCTCTCTCTCTCTTCTCCCTCTCCCTCTCCCTCTCCCTCTCCCTCTCCCTCTCCCTCTCCCTCTCCCTCTCCCTCTCCCTCTCCCTCTCCCTCTCCCTCTCCCTCTCCCTCTCCCTCTCCCTCTCCCTCTCCCTCTCCCTCTCCCTCTCCCTCTCCCTCTCCCTCTCTCTCTCTCTCTCTCTCCCTCCCCCACTTCTCTGCCTCTACTACCCTCTTAACTCCCCTCCCAATGCCCTGAATAAACTCTATCCTATACTATACCGTCCTGTGGCTGGTTCCTCAGCGGGAAGGGATGCCTCAGCTTGGGCCTGCTGAAACATTCCCTTCCCCACACCTCACCACACCTCCATAGAACATATCCCGCCCCCCTTTATCTTTTTATAAACACATCAATCACAACTGTAGATGCTCCATTTCAACACTTTAAGAATGTGTCTGGGAGCTAGCACAGGAGTCTTTGCCCTTGTCAGTACAAACCAATGTATCCTTTCACCAGATCCACATAGCAAGATCCAGGAAATGGGCTACCAAAAACCAGAGCTGGGGGCCGGTTTTCCCCATCATACGTGGACAAGCTGATTTTCTTGACAGTCATACTGTGTATAAGCTACGTCTAGCTCATGATGGCATAAAATACTAATTAAATAAATTGAAAGCCTTAGCTTTCATTTTAAAGGAGATAAAAGACGGTTTGTTCTGTAGCCAGACAGGAGTTTCCATGGTTCCAGGACACAGAATCAGGTTAATTTTAAATTCCACCATCCAACATGAAATCCCAATGATTTCATGACGTTTTTATAGTAACAGAACAAAAGGAGCCATAGATCAACACACTATTCAGATACGTTGGTGGGAAACATCAGGAAATCAGGACTTTGTTACAAGCCTCAGATGCCATCCGGTGACATGCGCAGCTTTTGGGTTGGTCAAAGCTGGTGGCAAGATGTTGGGTGTGACAGTCACAAGATGCCAAATCAGACACAGAAGTGGGCGATGAAGGCTATTAAGGTGACTAAAGCATAGGCCAAGAGAAATCGTAATAAGGTTGTGGACCTGCACCATTCCAACCTCTCTGCACTCACTGAAACTTCAAGCGGTCAGCCTGACGTCTGCT
Source organism: Arvicanthis niloticus (assembly GCF_011762505.2). Lineage (NCBI taxonomy): Eukaryota > Metazoa > Chordata > Mammalia > Rodentia > Muridae > Arvicanthis > Arvicanthis niloticus. The sequence goes on from NC_133432.1 coordinate 41,786,850, forward strand.
GACCGTGGGATGTTGGAGTTAAAAACTTTGGTTCTCACCACTGGTCTTCATTGTCCTGTCACAGATAGAAATGGCCAGCAGGCATGAATCTGGGCCATTCTGGGAAGACTCACATTTGTTTCTGAGTAAACAGATGTGAAGACACAGTAAACGAAATGGTTTTCTCTCTCCTGGTCCTAAACCTCAGTCATAAGGCTTGGCTAGAAACTGACTATTCAAATGGATTCCTTTAGCTTTAAGAATTTTCAGGGACCAGGTCTGTGTGCTGTTGCATTTTCCATGACCCTACCCCCACCCCTTCCCCACTGCTCCTCCAAAGAAAGCCCCACATTGAGAACTAGAAAGGGCTGATTCAGTGATGTCAGCCGTCCCCGGGGTCCCTCCTGGCAGAAGTCTTTGTCAATTGTACTTAGTATCTATAATGATAAATGTAAAGCAGCGAGGTCCCAGAGACACTAGACTATTGTACTGTCCCATTAATTCAGAACAATGAATAGTCTGGAGCCTGTCTCCAGGCAATAGGAAATGCCAATCACAGTCAGGTGGGACATGCTGATGAGTGTTCAAAGGCAGAGTTTCACTCTCTGATGGGTAAGTCAGGAAAGGTAACTTGGAAGGAGTTCCATGATGTCACAAAATCTTTCAACTCAAAGCAGCTCCTCTACTTACAAAAGGGCTTGGTTTTTGTTGTTGTTGTTGTTGTTGTTGTTGTTGTTGTTGTTGGTTTATTTTTCCCCCTCTAGGATTCTGCTGATTTGTAGTAAAATCAGCTTTCCCATATCAGAATTTTAAAAGAACTTCATTCACGGTGAAATGTAACAAAGCCACATAGTCTGTCCTGACTATCTGTGGGCCCCACAGCATTTGCAGACTAAAAGGATGTGTATGTGTGTTTATGTGTATTATATAGCATTATATAGTTTATGTGTGTTTATATATATTATATAGCATATATATGTATGTTATATATGTATACATATGGGTGTTGGTATATATATGTATGATATATATATATATATATATATATATCATCAAATGTATGCACTTTCATTTGTCATTATTCCCTAAATAACACAACTTACTAGATATTTACATAGCACTTACTGTAAGTAAAGCACAGGGTACCGTAAGTAACCAAGAAGTGTCTTAAATCTCCAGGAAGATGTGTATAATGTATACGCTAATACTATGTCATTTTATACAGGATTTGAGTGTTCACAGATTTTTGGTATCCTGCAAGTATGGCGTTTAGGGTCAGAGGATGTGGAGCCAATTCCCCATGATACTAACTGTGGGATGCCAAGGACAGCCTATACATATTTTATTTATGCATCTAAATAGCAACATAATCGAACCTCTTGTACATTCAGATTGTTAGTCTCAAAACCATTAAACTAGGTCAGTTTGCTCCAATCTTCAAGTCTGGACACTCTAATAACCTTAAGGCAGTCAGATACAAGGACCAGTGGAAGGGAGACTGCCAGCTCACACGCACATACCTAAACAGACACACACATACTCACACACATAGACACACAACACACACTCTCACACACACATATATGCATGTATGCATGCACACACTCTCTCACACACACATACATGCACACACACGATCTCTCATACTCACACACACATACATGCATGCATGTACACACAAACACACACACACACACACACACACACACACACACACGCTCTACCCTTAGCTAGCCTCTCCCTGCCCTTTCCATCCTCCGCACTCGGTTTGACCCGTGTGTCACCTTGCATTCATGGCCAGCTATCTTGGCAGCACTTGTCTTGCCTGACCTCAGATCCTCCTTTTGATAGGAAGTGCTTACATTTGCGATAAGTAACAACAGGAATGTTCTAGAGTCCTACAGTTCGATGTGTAGTCACTAGCTGCACATACCTTCTTATATTGTTCAAAATTTAATAAGATGTAAAGTCCCCAAGCCACATTTTAAATTTTTGATGGTCACATGTCACTGACATAGGAGATACCTATTGGGCAAAAGAGGTTCTGTGACCGGCCTTGGTTTAGCATGCTTGCTCTCATTCCAACATGTTTGCTGTCATCCCAACAACATGCTTGCTCTCATCTCAACATGCTTGCTCTCATCCCAACAACATGCTGGCTCTCATCCCAGCATGCTTGCTGTCATCCCAACAACATGCTTGCTCTCATCTCAACAACATGCTTGCTCTCATCCCAACATGCTTGCTCTCATCCCAACATGCTTGCTCTCATCCCAACACCAAGGGCCTGAGCATCTTCACCGAATCTCCCCCAAAGTAAAGATGCTATGAAACCTGGTTTATAGAGATTGATGGGATCCTGTTAGTATCTTGAGATAGTCCAACGTGTGGCTCCTTCTGAGGCTTCCACAGTACTTGCAGAAGCAGACCAGATACCTGGGACACCAAATACATGGAGTCTCAGGACCATTCATGAAGGTCATTTCCAACCAAGAAAAGTCTGAAGAAGACCATCTTGTGATACTCAGCAAGCACTCTCTGGCTGTCTGGTACATGTAGAAGATAATAGTAACGGCGCATATTTCTTTCCTTTAAAAGGGGGGACTTTGTTGCAGGGTCACCTGGCAGGGAGGCCAGAGATAAAAGCCTAGCTCTGTCTATGAATGGTTGGGTTGCTAGTGGGGAAATGTAAAAAAAAAAAAAGGAGGGGAAAGAGATGTTGCCTGTTGATGGGAGTGGGGGTGTCATAAGACAGTGTTAGCCTTCCGCTCTGCACAGGCTTAGTGGGTCATTGTACGTCTCTGCCCATCTCTTGTTCATCTGGAGGAGTTAACATATGCTCTGGGGAGATTTTGAGCTGGTCACATCCAAAGGCCACAGACTGGGGAACCTGGCTTGTTCTGCACATGCTCATTGTGGGAGTCCACTCAAACAACTTAGGCACTTGTTACCTAAAGAAGTTATGTCCTGGGTATGGCTAGGCCTTAACTGATTTCACTAGGAACACTTAGATACCTCATCCAGGAAGCAGAGAGGACAGAGAGGACAAGAACACACTCTTGGGGACTTTCTTCCTCCAGTGAGACCCAACCTCTAAAGGTTTCTACTACCTCCAGATAAGGCCACCAAATTATGTATCTATCAAACTATTCATTTAATGATGAGTCAGATTCACCCATTGAAGAGGGAAGAGGGCTCTTTATCCAATCACTTCCTAGAAGCTCACTGGCAACTAAGCCTTCCACACAGCAAGCCTTTCTGGGAGTCTGCCATTCCAAACTCTCACAAATGTTATTATCGTGGAATGGGATAGTCATCACAGGGCTGGGCTCGGCCATTACAGCACAGTTGTGCATATATCATCTGTATTTCTTCCTATTGTACTGGGTGGAGCTGTGGGCTGTGGCACAGAAAAGATGCCCATGGCAAGGCTGCCACATGACTTATCATCAGCAAGCCTGTAGGTGAGAGGAGTAAGCCTCAGTATCTTCCCACATAGGCCCCTCTCATATACTGACGAGTTCATTACAACTTCTCTGTTTGAAGTGGCTTCAGTAATACTTTAATGCATCAGAATGTGAAGTTAACACATCTGAACAACTCTAAAGTGTGTCCCGTCTATCATGAATTTAAAATTAATTAGCGTCGCTAAGTGGTAGTGCACATGCATGAGGCCCTCACTTTTATCTCTAATACCACAAATTTTATTTGGAATTGTTATTATTTTCTTATGTGTTTTTGACTTAATAAGAAAAAAATCTTTTTACGCATACCATCTCAACGCCCCCCCCCGAACCCCCATTTTGTTTTTAGATAGAGAGTCTTGCTGTGCTGACTTCGAATTCCTAGGCTCAAATGATCCTTCTGCTTCAGCCTCCCACACAGCTGGCAAGTATCCACCACATTGAACTGATACCTTGGTATTTTCTCATTTTGAGATTCTCACTGAGTGGCGTGTTTGTGCTCCCACTGAAGTCTTGTCTATCTCTGCAGAGGATGGAGAGTTGAATGATTCCCCCTTGACCTAGAAGAGCAACAGGTGGATGTACAAGCCCAATAGGACCTTGGCTTCCAGAACAGAAGGTTCTCCTTGGCATCTTCCATGGCTCTCAGTGATGTCCTTTATCCTGAGTACCTGCATGCCAGCCTCTCAATTAGAAGCCATGCTGAGAAGCCTGGCCTGCTGATGTACACCTTTAATGCCAGCTCTCAGGAGGCAGAGGCAGGTAAATTTCTGTGAGCAAGGTCAGAGTGGTCTACAGGGCAACGTCCAAGACAGCCAGGGCTGCACAATTGAGAGACCCTGTCGAAAACAAAACAAGACAGAAAAGAAAGAAAGAGACAGACATCATGCTGCATGCCCTCCATGGTTTGAGTGTCCTCTCCAAAGCTCACCTTGAGATGCAGTTGCCTGTTACAGCACAGATGAGATCTGTGAGAGGAGATCAGTCCAGAGAACTTTCTCCTCAGGGAACTGAGGAACACTGTGTGAGAGTTTATTTGGTGGGGAAGGGAGACATCGTGACAAATCCCAGATAGAACAATTTTAAGGAGAAAAAGACTTATTTTTGGCTCACGGTTTTGCAGGTTTATGTCCATGGTGGGTTTCCCTCTTGGCTGTGGGGCTGTGGCAAGGCAAAAGAGTCATGGCAACAACAGCCTGTGTAGGCCAAAGCTGCTCACCTCATGGCATCCAGGAAACAGAGAGAACAGAGGAGCCAAGATCAAGATACAGCTCCCAAGAGCTTTTGGGGACTTTCTTCTGTAAATGAGACCCAACCTCAAAGGTTTCTACTGCCTCCAAACAATGCTATCTAGTTATGTATCTGTCAACAGATTTCCCCCTTGATTCAGTCAGAGGACACTTTATCCCATCACTCCCTAGAAGCTTATCCACTGGCAACTAAACCTTTAACACAGCTAGTCTTTCGGGGAGACTTCCTTTCCAAACTCTAACAAATGCTCTTATGGAGTGGGTTAACAGTCAGAGCAGTGGGCTTCTGATGAATGGATGAATTCAGTCCCTATCCCTCTGTCTTTTGAAGCCTCAACTATGTGTTAATTAATAATCAATTATGTAACCAATAACACAATTACTAGTGGGGCTAGAGAGATGGCTCAGCAGTTCAGAGCATTGACTGCTCTTCCAGAGGTCCTGAGTTTAATTCCCAGCAACCACATGGTGGCTCACAACCTTCTGTAATGAGATCTGATGCCCTCTCCTGGTGTATCTGAAGACAGCAACAGTGTACTCACATATATAAAAATAAACCTTAAAAAAAAATCTCCCTTTAAAAAAAATAATTACTAGTAATTAACATAATTAATCCAATGTTAGGATGCAGCAGGAAGCCCTTCAGACGATGTTAGACCAAGCTCTCAGCCGTCCTAACATTCAGGATGACAGACCAATTAACTCTGTTCTTCGGAAATTCTGTTATAAGCACAGAAAACAGACTCCGACAGTTCCTGATTGAGTAACTCCCAAAGAATAGTGCCCCACACAAGACAGAACTTTGTTTCTCCCTTGGGTGGCATTCTAGTTAGCTTTCTACTGAAGTGAAAAATATCACTGACCAAAACCAGTTGGCAGGGAAGGGAGGTTTGCTTAAATATCTCACTCCATCGCTGAAGGCAATCAAGACAGGAACCTGAAGGCAGGAACTGCAGCAGAGACCATGGAGATACATCGCTCATTGGCTAGCTCCCTCTGGCTTGCTCAGCTAGCTTCCTTATATAACATAAGACCAACCTACCCAAGAGTGGCACCACCCACAGTGGGCTATGCCCTCCTGAAACAATAATTAATTAAGAAGATGCCCCCGAGACTTGCCTACCAACCCATCTAGTGAAAGCATTCCCTCAGCTGAGATCCCTTCCTCCCACAGGCCTCCAGCATATGTCAAGTTGTAAAAATAACACCAACATCCACAAGCGGAAAGATAATGCTGACCTCTAGAAAATAAAAATCCCTGGTCCTCTGAGAGTCAGCTTCCTTTGGCCATGTTTGGCCAACTTTGATGAATCGCTGTATGACCTGAGTTCTGCCCTATAGGAAACAATATTCCTTCACTCTTTAGACCCTGCATTCTTCCCCTTCCCCAACAATGTGTAGTCCTGTGGCTGCAAGGGGCTACCACAGGGGTTGGGAAATTTCATCCTTTCCCATCCGGCTTCTGATACAAAAGTAAAAGACTAGAGTCAATGCAGGGCAGATATCTAGGATTCTCTGTCACCTGCCCCCTACTGGGCCTAAGGTGCTTTACTTCTCTAAAATACTACCTACAGATGTAACGTAATAGTCCATGTCTGCCGATAATGGGAAGAGAAGCCATTAAGGCTCGGGTTTATTCACACCGCCAATATTCTTTCTACAGTGTCGACTGCCAGGCACAAATCTCATCTCTCAAGTGCTTTTATTATTTTTTTAACTGTAAAGTAAAAGAAAAATTGATATCAGTAGGCATGACCATTATGAAGTTCTTGTATAATAAGACAAAGCCCTCGCAAGGCAATAACAAAGCCATAAAACACTACAAGCAGAGAATTAGAGCATCTAAGTTTACATATAAAAATAACATTAGCTTGGTCGTGCTGGCTATGGTATTTTAAATTTCCAATTATTCGGCTAATTGCAAAAATCTTAGAAGAGGACATGGAAAATGGGGAAATAAATTAACGCTGCCGTGAAAAAGTTTTTATTTTTTATTTATTTATTTATTTTTTTGGATTGCAACTTTGAAATAACTCCATGTCTTTCATTTTTATGCATAAAAGAGAAAAAAGAACAGAATGAAAATACCACCCTGCAGCACCCACAGGGACAGAGTCCACGGGGACTTTAGAGATTAGCAGAGTTAAGAAAGGACCAGGTCACGTCTCACCTGCTGCTAATGTTCTACTGGGGGTAATGAAACTTCCATTTACTTTTCTAAGCTGCCAACAGATACATTTCACCACAAATACCTTAAACACACCCAAAGATCTCTTTAACCTGGGACTTGGAGGTGACAGGTCTCGCTGGCTTTCATCCTGATGATTGACAGTTCCCCTTCTTGTCCACACAGCTCTCTGACCTGTGTAGGAGGGGCCTCCAGAACTCATCAGAAGCCACCGACAGAAGACTGCCTTCACCTTGTCCTTTGTTCTAAGCATCCCTGGCCTTAATGCCAAGAGCCATCTCTGTAACTTGGTTTCCTGTGGCACCCCAAACTCTTGCTGGTCACTCAGAGACTCCAATCCCATGCCCCGCTGACACAAATTGTACACTTCAGCCAGCACTGCCTACAAAATTATTGGGGAAACTGAGGCATGATGAATCCCTAACCTCCATGGGAACATTGTTCTATAGCAGAGACTTGTGTCCCCCAGCATCTTTACTTGCCTTTTCCTGTAGGAATAGACCCCATTATTTTAGCTATGCATGTGGCTATTTCAAATAAACATCACTGTCTCCAGCTTCTTATGCAATTGAGCATGAGAATACCATGTCTGCCTCTGGCGGATAAATTATAAATGAAAACAGAAAGGAAACACTATGCCTCTTTTCCCATCTTCCTTTTTATCTGTTGATGAGAAGGTGAATGCAATGGCTGGAGCTCCAGCAGCTATCTTGAGCTATGAAATGATGTAGGACATGGAAATTATACATGAGGTGAGGGGGATGTTGAGAGCTCTCTTGACTCTAGCATACTCTAACTCAGGACGCACTGCTCAGGATTACAGAACAAGGAAGAAAACATCTTTCTTGATGGATCCACTGTTACTAGCCAATTAGTTAAAACCAAATGTCATCTTGACTATGCTAAAAATGTACAGATAACCAGACCGAAGCAGAGACTACAGAAATTGAGTTTTATCTTCTGGACCATTTTTTAAAAAATCTTTCTCCCATAGATCCGTACCTTCTGATGCTCTTGTAGTCTCTGTGCAGGTGCCCTCTAATGCCACCTGCAAATTCCTATTTCTTTATGTATCCATTTAGTTTCTTGCTTCTTTGTGTATTTTTGGCCCTGAGTTATATAGATGCAGGGCATACCCTGATTGTTGAGTTTCAGTCCTTGGGTCCAGGGTTACTTGTCCTATATCCCCTTGGGATCTGACAGCTGACTGGCTAGGTGATAAGAACAATTATATTACTATAAATGGGAGGGGCTCCGATGAGTCGTCTCCCAGCATGACCAACCCCGACACCTGGCAGGCAATTACAGCAGGGACTGTCAGGCAAGCAAGCTTCTTAATGTTTGGTACAAGAAATAGAGTTCGGCAGACTGTCAGGCAGTGTCAAGTATACATGCAGAGCATGTCAGACTCAGTTAGGGTTTCCAGATATTCATCTCAACTTTCTCCTTACAGTGCTTACCAATGATGTTTCAAATGGGATACAGGGAATCCGGGAAGAGGATGCATGAAGCTCAGAAAGATGAAATACATGGCATGAATTTTCTTTCAAAATTTCTCTCTGTGTGCACACATGTGCACATGTGTGTGCACACGCATGTGCGTATGCAAGTGCACGAACGTGTGTGTGCGCATGCATGTGTTATGCAAGTATGTGTGTATGTGTGTGCGCACACATGCATGTGTGTATGCAAGTGTGTGTGCACGCACGCTCTTGTGCGTAATGAAAACAGAAGGAGACTACAATTGAGAGTGAAACATGATCAGAGCACATTTTAACATGCATGAAAATGTTATATTGAACCCTATTGTTTTGCTACTTATTTTTTTTTTATTTTTGCTTTATGTGTATCAGTGTTTGCCTACATGCTTGTTTAAGCAGTATATGCATTCATGCAGTGCCTAAAGAGGCCAGATGTGGGCATCAGATCCCGTGGAACGGGAGTTAGAGATGGTTGTGAGCTGCCACATGGGTAGTGGGAATTGAATCCAGGTCCTCTGGAGGAACAGCCAGTACTCTTAACCACTGAGCCATCCCTCCAGCCCAAGCCCCATTATTTTGTACAAAAAAAAAAAAAAAAAAAAAAAAAAAAAAAAAAAAAAAAAAAAAAAAAATTTACTAATTAACTGAATGGCCAAAGAAATGAGGAACTGTGGGAGCTACATCAGCGAAGCCTTCAAGATCCCACAAATATACTACTTTTGGAAACTGCTTGAGAACAAGCCATGTCCAACGCATGGGCTAGAAAGCCTTAGTGCACCAGCATCCACATCAGTCTGCCCTCAACCGCTGCCAAGCAGGCTTATCACATAGAGAAAAACCACTCTTGACAACAGCACCTCCAGACCACTCCCCTGAGGCCAATCTTGCCAAGAAAATGAGACACCCTCCCCCACTAGACCCTTCTACTTAAGAATCATGCATTACTACTATGTGGCATAGTATAGTGTTTCTTACTTCAAATTCACAAAGCCAAACTTAGTAATACTTAGTAAAATGACCGGCGTTTGCTTGTGTGAATGGATTTTCTCTAGTGTCAGAACTCAAAGTAGCCAGAGACAGGAGACTATGGAGCGCGGGGGTGGGGTGAGGGGTGGACTAGCTACAGCCCGGGTCCTCAGACACAGACTGAATAAACACTTTTTCTTAGCCTCCAGGAGCATCACTTCCAGTAGAAACAGTAATTTGAGCTCATGTCCCAGACCCCAAGGCAGCAGCTTGTGAAAGACTTGTAACTATAAACCAACTTCCTTAAAGATACAAGCGCCCCGAAACACGCCCCCCCCCACACACACACACATACACCACCACCACCACTGCTGGCCTTGGAAAACAGGGAAGCAAGCGCCCTGACCCCCCACCCCCACCCCCGCACGCACTGGCCTGGTTTCCAAAACCAGGGAAGCAAGCAGTGGCGACCATCCCAACCCCCCTAAACCTTGTATCCTCCTTTCAATGCTCCTTGCTTTATCAGTCTCTTTCCCCAACTCTCTTTCATCCTATTGTTCTCTACATCCACAAAGACAGATCCTGGCATAAAATACATCTTAAAAACTATCTAAATAAGTTGTTACCACTGTGTGTGTATGTGTGTGAGTGTATTATAGTATACATATATGTAATATAGATAAGTATGCATATATTATACATATATGTATATATCACATTCGTATTTACATATATAATAGCCTCTCTCATATCCAAATTTACCCATATGTGTGTGTGTGTATTTACCTCAAGTTATTTTCCCCCTCTTATTTTTCCTATAAGAAAGGTCTGTTAGGGAGAAATCTCACAGGACCCACCCCCTAGGCAAAGAGCTGACAGCCAGTAAAGAATGCTTAGAACAGAAATAGTCTTCCCCAAGGGTGAGTCACTGAATTGGTTATCCAGTACCAATGGTCAACCCTGACATCATATACACACAAGCAACACTCAACAGAGTCTGCAAGTTCTATTTAGATATTTTATACATTTATATATAACATATAGGTATAACATATAAAACCAAGAAAGAAAGGCCATGAATTTGAAGGTGATATAGGAAGGACTGGAGAAGAAAGGGAGATGGGAAAATAATGTAATTATATTTTAATTTTAAAAATTATTTTTACCAACCCTAAACTGTCAACTGACAAAGAAAATAAACGCCCCTTAGTAAATAATCTTGTGTTTTTGTCTTCATCCCCTGACTCCCAAGTACAACAGGTTAGAACTTCTTTTTGAAGAGGACCAGGTACCCAGATTTGGGATGGAGGTGAGGTCAGAAGCACATCCGTTGGTGTCATCCCTCTTTTGGGTATTGTGCAAGACAAGAAGGCATCTTCTGCCATGACTGTTACAGGCAGGCTCGTGGAAGACAGAGGCGTGGTAGATGAGCCAACCACAGAGCAATGACAACTGAAACTAATTAGCAGTGATGTCATATTGTACATCAGACCCTGAGGTCATGACCTACACAGCTAAAAACAGATCCTAGGTTAGTAACGACCTGAGCAGGCAGGTAAAGGTGTAAGAACCAAGCCTAGGGGAGGTGTGAGCCAGGCAAACCACGGAGAGTTTTCAAAGTGGCTCTAGGAAACTGTGTAAGTGGAAATTGGATCTGGCCATGGGTGGTTGGTGATTTTGCAAGAGGGACTCTGGTGTGGGTCCTCTTACTTTTTTCCGGGAGTAAGAAAGCCACTCAGATGGCAGCAGAATGACCCTTAAACTCTCAGGACACCCACCTGGGAAAGAGCCTAGAATGTTTTATCCACAGTCCTTTGGGATGTGTCAAAAAGGGACAGGAGGTGAGACAAGGCCACTAAGACTCTGCGAGAGGGAAAAAATGAAGAAGAAATGAGATTTTAATCTTCCTTCTAAGTCATATTATGCATAATAATGGCTCATTCTAATCTTTTTGTAAGATGAGCAGTAATTTAGATACACTAAAGTCAATATTTAATTGCCCATGAGTTCAAACAATTTTCCCTTTGCTAATGTAAAATTCTTGCCATTAGGAAGAAAAAAATCCAGTTAAAAAGAGTAAGCTTAGGCTTAAATAACGGCTGCTTTCAAACATGGTTTAACTTGCTGGGTTCATCAAATTGTGGTTTTATGTTAAATAAGACAGAAAGCGCCCAGAATACTGCCTCAGAAAATGGTCATTTATTCTTATTTTTAAAACAGAAAAAAAATATTATGTTATATAAAAATAATATGTTACAATATTTAGAGATGCAAGTTGCTGGCTTTTCCAAACTTGTCACTCCATTTGGAAGATCTGAAAAGTATTTGAAATGCTCGGCTTTTAGGTCCTGCCGGACTGGACCCCTTCCATAGCTCTCACCTACCTCAGGGCTCCAGGTCAGAATTCATTCTCCTTTGTGGGCTGGAGAGGCCAGCTAGTCTCAGCAGAGGTCTCTGATGTGTAACTGGTCTCAGCAGAGGTCTCTGATGTGCAACTTGGATTTAGTTTCCCATGTCAAATGGGTCTTCATTGCTGACAAACCATTCTACTCACCTGAAGTGGAGATGCTATGAATAACACAGCCATGGCACCACACGGCTGCAACCAACACAGTGTATGCAACACACCTGCAGCCAAAACACATATGCAACATGCCTGAAACCAATACACCTACAGACAACATAGAACATGCAACACACCTGCAGTCAACATACTTGCAACCAACACAACTGCAGCCAATACAGAACATGTAATACAACTGCAGCCAACACAGTATATATGCAATATACCTGCAGCCAACATAGTACATGCAATATACTTGCACACATGCAATACACCTGCAGCCAACATAGTACATGCAATACACCTGTAGCAAACACAGTACATGCAACACACCTGCAGCCAACACAGTACATGCAACACACCTGCAGCCAACACAGTACATGTAACACACCTGCAGCCAACACAGTACATGCAATACAGGAAATATGTTTGCCTTCGTTAATGACACTGTCACTGACTAGCTGATCTCTACAGTCGTTACACCAGCTGATATTCTTTAGCCGGTGGTTAGTGTCTGGGCATTCTGGCCATTTACAGGAGGGACTGCATGCTTACCCAATAGGAGGCCTTCAGACAAATACAGGCAAGACCAATTATTCTAAATGCGATCGAGCTTTCCAGCAAATCCTCTAGCTGCTCCTCTGCAGAGTGAAGGATTCTCTTGCAAAGCCAATAATTACTTCCTAATGCACAGGATTGGCCATGCTGGAATTTCATCCATCAGGTTTGCTTAAAATGGGCATTTGCTAATCTAAGCGTTGGTCTCTGGGCTTAATTTTAATTAAAAGAATAAAAACAATCAAGAGGAGAGCGCGCTCTCATTGCATTTGTGTTTTGGAGGAGTTGGTGATTGATGGGCAGAGATAAAAATATTCTAATGGAATGGAACTGAAGGTCTGGGGGAGGGGGGTATGAACCAGTGGGTCAGCGACACCAAGATCACACACAGCACAGCCAGAATGCCTGATCACAGCCTGAATGGCTCTGATCGTTATCAAATTCTTTGGAATGCATAGCATCCTATAAAACAACCAAACCCCGGGTGAAGAGCACTGGCTGCTCTTGTAGGGCACGTGGGTTCCATTCCTAGTACCTACATGGTGACGCAGCACTGTCTATAACTCCAGTTTCAAGAGATTCAACATCCTCTTCTGGCCTCCGGAGACACCAAGCATGCACACATGCAGACAATCACTCACACACATAAGATGAAAATAAAAGAATATGTATTTTAAGCAACAGCAGCAAACCACGCCCCCTCCCACAGGATTCCACACCTCACCGGAAGCAGCATGAGCAGAATCTAGCTGGAAGAGTTATTTAGATTTGGGTAGTCAATCCACATAACCCCGCCCCCAGTTGATGTTTGTCAAGACATTAAGGTGGAAAAAGATGCAATTAGCCAGAGACACACGGTTTCCCAACCCGGACAACAAAATAATAATAATAAAACCTTCTTATCGAACAGGCAGGCCTGTGCCCTTTAAACTTAATCTTTTGTGCCACACATCGCCATGATCCTCCTGTCCTCTCCTGCTGCCATCCGGTCCTCTAGGGAGGAAAAGAATCCTGCTTTGTCTCTGTCAGACCTTTAAAAGAATGTTGCCCTTTTGTCTTGGAGCTGTTTCTCCTTCACGAAAGACTGATACAGTTTCTATAAACTGAAAGCAAACCGCCCAAACACAAAAAGAATTCTCCTTCCTGCATCCAAGTTAGAATGCGTTTATCTGGTGGCCTACACCCTGCATGCTTTAGGGGGTCCTTGCTGAGACCCTAAGTCAAGCGCTGTGAGAATTATGAAGAAAAACAAGCCTGCCCCCATCTCTGTCTAAACCGAGGGGTTTAGCCTGGTGTTTTAGATGGTGCATTTCAAAGTGGAAACCTCGATCCTGACTGCTTAGCTCAACCCAGCTCTTTGAACTTCCCTTTTGGGGTTTTCTAAAGCTTCAGTGGGCTTGACTGCTTGAAGCATGAGCAAGAGGGCATTTTAAGAGATCAATCACATGTAACAGGAGGCTTCCGAGTGTCTCTAGTGGGAAAAGAATGCTGCTTCCGGCAATGCAGAACAAGAGTATTCGGGACTGGTCGTTATCTGCGACTATGTTATGAAGTCCTTCATCACTAGACTGCATGTGGGGGGAGGGGAGCATATATCTTATGGTGCATACACAGGGTGCATATACATACATGTAAGCAAACAGTCATACTCACAAAATAAAAATAAATAAATCTTTAAAATGATCACAAATGCAAAAGTCCTACTTCTGCATTCAATAAAGGTGAAAGGACACAAAAGTCAGAAAAACAAATTCTATCCCGATACCTAATCCTACCATGACCCAGCCATTATGTTATTTTAAAATTTATTTTAAATATTGAACTCAAACTAACTGTAGAATTTACTATCTGGCCCTTTTTGCTAGTCACCATTTGAGAGCATTTTGTAAATATCAGTCTATGACCAAATACTGTTTCATCGCAAAATCATGTCACAGCATCTATATTTTTAAATATATAATTGCTCATTTAAAAAATGGCAGAATAGTTTACATTGATACAGTGATATGTGCTTCTACTGGGAAATACCCTTCATTCCACGTATCTGCCTTCTCAACTAAAACATATTAAACTTTACTCTGACATTTGAAGTGTTTTTACGTTTATTTGTGTGTATAAGTATTTGCCTGAATGTATAACTGTGCATCGTGTATGTAATGCTGCCCTTTGAGTCAGAAGAGGTCATCAGATCCGTAGAACTGGGTTATGGATGGTTGTGAGCCGCCATGTGCATACTGGGAGTCAAATCCAGGTCTCTGCAAGAGCGCCCTGTGCTCTTAGCTGCTGAGTTATCGGCCTCTGCACTTGGTACTTTTAGCTACATTTTAAAAGACAAATTCATGCCCATGCTGTGTCAGCACTGAGGAATTCTCTGTATTATTATTATTATTATTATTATTATTATTATTATTATTATTTACACAGGGTTATTATGTGGTGTGTATGTGTGCATGGAGCATGCACACAGCAGTAAGAGGGCCATTTGCAGGAGTCAGATCTCTCCTACCATACAGGTCCCAGGATTAAATTTCAGTTGTCAGGCTTGGCGCCTTGCAGGCTGGGCCGTCTGGTTACCTCCTAAGGGAACCTTAGTTCATCCTGTGGTCATTTTTTGCAAAGGGTTCTGTTCAAGAAGTCCTGTAGGTATTACACAGACATCCCAGGGGGCTGCTTTGGTCACAGTCCAGGTTCACAGAGAATAGAGACCAAAAGTCTGACTCAGGAGAAATGACACATCTCTGTGATGTTGTTTCTGTCAACAGCAGGCAACGTGTACAATGGCAGTGCCCCCCCCGCCCCGCCTACGTCACTGGTGCCACCGAACCTGCTTAGTTCATGCAATCTATGGTGTTCCCCCAGTGACTGAACTGCCAGATGATGCACGCCTCAGAACACGTCCTTCAGCATCACATGACTGAACACAGCACACTGCATACATGTTAAATGATCATTACCCAACTAAAGGTTGCACTTTAATAAGAAATAAAACGTTTTTTTAAAGTATTATTACTGCAGGGGAAAGCAGATGGCTTGACCGTGGCAAGCAACAGCTTAAAGGGGTGCGCAGACAGGAAACAGAAGGGAGTTCCGAAAGGTTGCTTAAGTGTTATTTCCATGGGTACGGAGCAACTGAGGGGACCCTGTTCTTGAGTCAGGGACATCTAACAAGAGTTCTGCCAGAATGGAGACTAGCTCTGAGCCCCATGTAGGAATGTTGCTTTCCTATTAGGGTTGAGATTAGCACAACCTAGAAGGGATACACGCATGAAAGTCAAGTTTGCCAGAGTCTCACTGGAATCAGTTAAAAACAGTCCTGTTAGCTGGGTGGCGATGGCACAGGCCTTTAGTCTCAGCACTCAGGAGACAAAGGCTGTCCTTGAACTCACAGAGGTCTGCAAGTCCAGGGCAGCCAAAGCTACATTGAGAAATCCTGTCTTGAAAAAACAAACAAACAACAACAAAAACCTAGCCCTGGCTGATGCGGTCAAACAGCCCCCTAGTCACCTTGGGATAGGAGTCACCAAACCAAATGGGGTCATTTCTGCCCCTGTGGATAAATGACACCTTCACCTTGCTTCAAGAGGAAAGCTGGTTTCATGGCCAGTTCCATACATCCCAGCCAGCATGTGCTACTCACAGGCTGATGGCCTCTCCTGGAGAAAAGTTCAAAGGCTTTGGCCAAGGGAAAGGAAAAGTACTTAAGTTTTTCTGGAGACAAAGGAAGAGACCCAGAGCTCTGTGCTCCTGCATAGACCTGCAGAGCAGTGGTTCTAATTAAGCCCAAGTCCGTCGTCATGGCTGCAGGAGCTCCAGGCCATTACTCAGAGGTCAACACGTAATCTTGAGATGTTATCATTGGCTTTTTTGTAAGCTTCTCTCCCATATCATTGTCACTGCCGTCCTAGGCCAAACTTCTAGCTAGAGGGGAGACTATTCTAGAGAGATCCTTACACCCATATCTTTTACCCTACCAATCTGGTATATTTTTAAAAACAACTTGCCAAATTATTGTATTCAGGAGTTAGAGGCCTGGTCCCTACCATTCCTCAATTAGGAGGAGGTGGACCTTTATGGGGCAGGGCCAATGGGAAGCTTTAGCTCCATGGAGGTGGGCACGGAAAAGATAATGGGACAGCACTCTCTTTATTTTTTTCCTTCCTGTTGAATGAGCCTTGTTGGTACACCATATATTCCTCACTACAACATACTGACTCACACAGACCCCCAGCCAGAAGGCATGGGCTCACACCTGTGACATCGTACATCAAAGCTTTTTTTTTTTTATAAATCTATTGCCTCTGATATTTGTCTCAGGGACAAGAAGCTAACAGGTTAGCGCTTTCAGCCGACGGCTTCCCTGTACAGGAGCGTCAGCACAAACCTTTTGCTGGATTTCCAAGGACTTGCCTGACAGACTGACCTCTGACCTCCCTGAGGACATCCATGTCTTTCACACTCACATTATCAAGTTCCTGCTTCGGCAAGCTTCTGCGGGCTTCTGCAGGCTTCTGCAGGCCTCATCCTCAGGGTACTGAGCCAGCTATAAGATTTCCATTTTAGCCCTTGCTAGTCAAATGTATACACCTTTATTTTTTGTTTTAAATCTTAGATGTGTTTATTTTACGTGTATTGAGTGTTTGCCTGTATGTAAGTTATGTGCAACGTGTGCATGCAGTTTCCACAGATGCCAGAAGAGGGCGGCAGATCTGGCACTGGAGTTACAAATGGCTGTGAGCTGCCACGTGGGTGCTGAGTCCTCCAAGAACAATAGGTATTCTTAATCACTGAGCCATCACACTCCAGCCCACAAGCATTAAATGACCATCCTTAAATACTTCTAAAAAAAAAAATCCTATGATTTCTCTAAACAAAGTAATTATAGTGAGCTTTCAATTATGCAGCGTGGTTTAGGGGTAGGACCTCTCCCGGAGTTTTCCTGGGAAGGGTACAGTGACCGGCCCCAGCAGATCTGTTGGGTGACATTGTAACCAATCCCAGTAGAAATTGCATTATTCTACAGAGACAGGTCTCCCCTTACCTTTAACTACTAGGCTGTTGAAACAACAGGCCTCAGGAGAATTGAAATTGCCTAACAATCTCCTGCTCCGGGGAAGGGAAAGACTGGAGTCTGTTGCCAGCCAAAGAAGGAGCTTTTGCACATTCCTGATAACTTGTCTGACCACCTGGAACCAGAGCAATGGTGGATAATGGTGAGTGGGACCACACCCTGGCCAGGACTGCTTAGCTGTGCTTATTCTGTTAAACCTGAGCCTTATGTTAGAATCCTAAAATGAACAGGAGCTGGGCTGGGGGGAATGGGATGCTGGACTTTTTTGCTTATCCCTCTTCAATGTGTTCACTCTGAATAAATCTCCTTTTCCTGGTTTTCTCTGTTACTGGTTTCTTTCATTGATCTATAGAGGACAGGTGGTCAACTTAGCTTGTTATGGCTGTAGCTGCCAGGACCCAGGCTCTGCCTCCTCAGATTCAGCAACAATCTTGCACAAACTTTACCAAAATCCCGGCTCTCTGGACCTCGGATTTCCCCTTCATCTTCCTTGGTTTGTCTTCTTGCCAGAGAGGTCCAGGGTAAAATGTCCCTCTCCAGAGAAGTCTTCCCGATTCAGTCTAAACTAACCTGCACCATCACTGTCTTTGTTGGGCGTGGTAATTAGCACAGCCAATTAGGTTGGCTGAGCTTAAAATATAGGCTAACATAAACAAACAAATAATAACAATATTTTTAAAAATTTTAAAATCAAAAACAAGGCTGGAGAGATGACTCAGTGGTTAAGAGCAGTTGCTGCTCTTACAGAGGATCTGAGTTCAATTCCCAGCACTCAAATGACAAGTCACAAGTTTAAGTCCGATCTCCAATTACAAGGGATCTGACACCCTCTTCTGACCTCAGACAGCACCAGGCACGCACATGGTACCCATACACACACACATGCAAGCAAACACTCACTCACATAAATAAAAATCAAGTTTTTAAAATGTCCTATTTTTATTCAGGAATCCATGGTGAATTATCCCATAAAACTCGACCCTTTCCCAAACTTGTAGGTCTCGATCCTTGATACAAAAGCTCTGTCATATCTTGCAGTCAGCAAAGAAGTTTTTACAAGAATGAAAGCAACCCCATCTACGCTGCTATAAATAAGAAGGAGCATGGAGCCAGCTCAGAGGCGGTCCAGCATTTAAGCAGAGCACATAAGTTCACCCAACAGCTGTTGGGGGCATCGCAGCACACCCTTGACAATGAACTAGCTGTGGTTTATAATCAAGAGGTTTCATTCTGTCCTCGGCCTCATCGCTGTCATTGTGTGTCAACCCGAGGCTTCGCACGTCTGAATTCCCAAGGAAAACAAGACAAAACACATGACTGTACTCAAGTATAAATGGCGTCTAATTTTTTTTGGCAAAGAGGAATGTCTCCAACAATAACAACAGGAACCCTCCCCCAAAGTATTCTTGGACCTGTAAATTGGTCCCTTCCAAAGGAGTGACCTTATTTATAGTAGGCTAACCTGTTAATTTAATTACTATGCAGTGTGAGCCCAGTAAAACTACCAGGTAGGAGGTAAAGCACAGCCAGGTGTCCAACAACAACAAAAACAACAACAAATCGCACCATTTGCCTCCATGGGCTGCCTGGAAGGAAACCTGAGTGTGAAGTGTAGCAGGCGCTCTCTTAGAACACTTTTAAAGGCAAAAAAGCTTTGAGCTACTTAAAAGTGTCCCTGGAAGGGGGCAAGAGAAGAAAGGGTTAAAAGGCCATGGGGGTCTGCCCAGGAGCTGCACCTACCCCTGCCATCGTTTTTATCCTAAATGAACATTGGTGGTGTGATTCATTTTTAAGCAATAAGCATTGACTCTGTTTTTAAAATTAGCTCAGAATGCAGAGCCACCTAAAATCATATTTATATAAGACAGGAACAGCTTCTAGGAAAAGGATGAGCCCATGAGTGGACTTGAGGAATGTCAGACCCTTAAAAGAAAAAAACAAAAAAAAAAAACAAAAAAAAAAAAACAAAAACAAAAAAAAAAAAAAAAAAAAACAACTCAAAAGCCAACATCTCACTCTGCTGGTAACTTATTTCTGGATCCTGGAAACTTCCTGTCCATTTTGTCTGTTTATGGAAGAGAAACATACTTGCAGTCATGAGGTACGGAACGGCAAGCTTGTGTTCTGAGGTTTTTAGCTCTGTATTATTCTGTATTGCTGAGTCAGTACAAATTACCATGCGGCACTCCTAAAACAGGTTTTTACTTTCCCTTCAAGGCAGTGTCTCATTCTGCCCTAGACTGTCCTGCCACACACCATGGAGTTTCAGGCTGTCCTCGAACCCATAGAGATCCTCTTGCTTCAAGCCTCTCAAGAGCTGGGATTGCAGGCATGCGCCACCATGCCCTGCTTAAATGCTACTTAGGCCCTAAGTGTCCCATTCTTCAAGCTTCTCAGAAAGAAACAGTTGTTGGGTGTGAACTTCAGGGACTGTAAGGGAGATGATGCTAGCCATTATCTCCAACACACACACACACACACACACACAGGTTGTGTGACAAAATGTTTCCTTGGGAGACACAATATACCACATCTACTGACCGCACAAAGGGAACATGCAACAGATCAAAGTAGATACCACCCAAATCCAGTGTGGTGAACCAATGGGTTTTATTGGGTTGCTTACAGATGTATGGGTGAGGGGTCACTTACAGGAGCAGAAATGACTCAAAGACAGCTATATCACCAAGGCCCACCCCAGCATCGGTGACAGCTTCCAAAGCTGGGAACCTGGAGCACAGGGCACAGCCTGCAGACAGCTCAACAGGCTGGAGAGTGTCCTTTCCAGGTGGCTCTGATCTAAACCTCTTCCAGACAGCTGGAGGACCGTTTCCACTTCTTCCAGGCAGCTTATCTGGTCTCAGTGTCTTCTTCCGGGGTCAGCTTCCTTCTGTCTGTGAGGGACTCTCAGCTTTCATCGCTTACTCTGTCAGAGCGGGACCTAGTGAATATGATCAGATTTGGGGACTTCCTGAAGCTATTTTAGTTGTTTACCTTCCTCTTTAAGGAGCTTCCTGCAGGATGGAATGATTTAATCTCAGAGGAAACTGTTTTGCAAGGGCTCCCAGCTTCTGACAGAATGGTGTGGCTGAACTGATTGCGCGGAACAGTTTGCAAAGCCTCGGTTACTTACTGTGTGGCATAGCTGGACACTTGGGTCTAGACAATGTAGTCAACGTCCCCTCCTTTTTCTTTCTACTCCATTTTTTTTTTCTGATTCTCAATTTGTCCTCACTGCCGCGACCTCCCCCCTACCCCCCCCCCCCCATAAAGTGGTAGCTCTGTGGTAGAAATCAAGAAGACTCCCAGGGCGCGTTCTAGATCAGCGGTTCTCAACCTTCCTAATGTTGCCACCCTTCACTGCAATTACTCATGTGTGGTGATCCCCAGCCGTAAAATTATAGCCATCTCTTCTTCAACTGTAATTTTGCTGCTGTTATGAATCGTGATTTTAATATCTGGTAAGCAAGAAATCTGATGTGCCACCCCTGTGAAAGGGCTCAAGACCCACAGGTTTTAGGCTGTTTCCCTCTGATGCAGCCTCTGAAACTAACGGAAGAATGAGAGAGTGTGCACGGGGCTCCAGCATTTGTCCACATTCCGAGCACCTTGGGATGGATGTAATTCTTTTTAATCAAAGTAACTAAGCAGTTCAGGACTAAGCTGCAATATCAGAACTGAAGACCAGATGGATGGAGAGGACCAGCATCTGCCCTGGGACCTAAGAGGAGAGACAGGACAGGCAGGGGAATACCTATGCCCTTTTTGCCTCTTGCTTGTGTCTGCTCATGTTCTCATTGGTTGGCTTATTCCTCTGAAAATTTCATGCCTGGGTATATTGTTCATTGCTCTTCCATTTCTGCTAGTGTCCAACCTGGATTTGATGCGACACTCAGAAGTTTCTGGGGTAAAGTGTGCTCTGAGCTCACTGAGAGCTATAGGAAGATAACTTGTTAAAGATTAACTATCAGCAGATAGATAGATAGATAGATAGATAGATAGATAGATAGATAGATAGATGGATGGATGGATGGATGGATGGATGGATAGATAGATAGATAGATAGATAGATAGATAGATAGATAGATAGATAGATATTGCTGGGTCTAAATCTTCTGGTCAGTATTTGATGTTACCTAATACATCTTTGTGCAAATTGCTACAGTGTTTTATAGATACAAAAAAATGTATTCTGGGGAAACCCCTTCCTTACTCTTCGAAGTCTGAGGCTGGTTTTTGAATCTGTGTGTTTCAGTTTCAAGGTAAATCTGAGTGTTTATGATTTTTGGTCTGTTCAAACACAGCAAAGCCAGTCTTCCCTGAATTGTCTTGGCTTTTAAAACAACAAAGGAAATTGGAGAGAGGACTCCATAGTTTAAAGCACTGGGTGCTCTTACAAAGGACTTAAGTCTGATTCCCAGAACCCACAGGGCACCAGGCATACATGTGGTGCACAGATATGCACGAGGGCAAACCCCCATATAGATTAAATGATGATGATGATGATGATGATGATGACGATAAAAGATCAAACAACAGGAACTAGAGAGATGACCGCTCAACTAAGGTAGCCCACTGTTGTAGCACAGAGCCTAGTTTGGCTTCCAGCACCCATGTTTGGTGGCTCACAACTGTCTGTAACTATAGCTCCAGAGGAATTCAACATCTCTGGGTCCAGCAGGCGCGGTTACATGCACATATGTGCATGACCCTCCCCACACACACATGCAACAAAACTGGAAAACAATAACAAATAAACACCAATCACAGCGTTGCCATCTCTTCCCTGAGCAGCTCACTGAATTACTGCTCACTGCACTCTAATGTCACTTGGGTGCGCAGTCGGGGTTAGACAAGTAAAATAGAGTCAACAACACAGAGAGAAGCATTTGGAGAAAAACCTACCCACAAGTCCCTGTGGAAACTTTGAAACTGCCAGGCTGTGCCTACTCAGGGGCAGAGGCCAGCTTTGATCCTGAGTCAGAAAAGAGCAACCTCCACCCACACCCCATTCCAACCCCATCCCCACCTCTGCACTTCCACTCCCTTACCCCCCCCATCCCCTCCCTCCCCACCTCTGTTTCCCTGCCAACCTAAGACAATGCATGAATGTAATAAAGAAACAACTTCCGGCTGAGAAGATGGTAGGAGACTCTCAGGAGATAAAAATACAATAAAACAAAGAATTCTGAACATTTTCTCATTTTTGTCCATTTCACAATCCGATTTGTTTGTTTACATCTCCTAAGCAGTTACCATTCCTTAATGACTATTCCCCTCCCCCTCCCTGCCCCATGCACAGCAAAAGTGGGCTTTTAGATGCTTTCACATGGCTACCCTATAGGTTTAAGAACCGAATATGAGAGAGAACATTCAGTTCTTTTCTTTCTGAGATTAACAGAGTTGCGTATCTAAGTCTATCCACTTTTCTGCAAAGTTTATGATTTGACTTTGAAACTCCTGAGAAACTGGCTGTTTTCCCCCTCTGTGTTACAATTCTAAAATGTTTCATTGTTGCTGAACCAATGTACTTTCAGATTTAAAACATACTGAATAATAGCCTTCTTCATTAGACCACTGTGGGTCTGCCCTCATGAGTCTGAGGCCCACGCAGACCACCACCCCGGCCAGGGACATCCAGGCCCTGGGTAGGACCAGCTATCAGTACAGCGTGTGTGCAATAAGCTGTCGAATTTGCAGATGTGAAAGGTCTCACTCTACTGGAGTCAGATCAAGAGAGAGAGGAAGCAGCCCTGAGCTGGGACTGGGGTACTATAGATCAGCCTGAGCTGGGACTGGGGGACTATAGATCAGCCTGAGCTGGGACTGGGGGACTATAGACCATTTGGCCCACAGGATGATGAGCAGCCATCAAACAATATGCTTGTATTCCATATAACATGCACACTTTACATATAGGTTAAAGATAGTCTGTAATAATGCCGTGTGTGTGTGTGTGTGTGTGTGTGTGTGTGTGTGTGTGTATTGTATTTTAATCAGATTCATCGTCCCATTGTCCTCTTTTATCTCCCTCCCACTCTCACTGAACTTTTTTTTTTTTTTTTTTTTGCCCAATGAGTCTCCTCCTCCTCTTATGTCTCTGTGTGTGTGAGTGTGTGTGTATGTGTGTGTTTGTGGTGAGTGTGTGTGTATGTATGTATGTGTGTTTCTGTGTTTCTGTGTGTGCATGAGTGTTTGTGTGTATGTATGTGTGTGTTTGTGTGTATTTATGTGTGTATGTGTGTGTTTGTGTATGTTTCTCTCTCTGTCTCTCTCTCTCTCTGTCTCTCTCTCTCTCTGTCTCTCTGTCTCTCTGTCTCTCTCTCTGTCTCTCTCTCTTGTGTGTGTGTGTGTGTGTGTGTGTGTGTGTGTGTGTGTGTGTGTGTCTGTATATTCCACACAGTTTACTCAGGGTTTCTTGCTTAAACATGGGTGAGGCATTCTTTACTGCAACATGAGCAACTAACCAGCAGCTACAACTGAAGGAAAAGGCTCCCCTTTCTCTGGAAACCACTAATTGCCACTAGCTCTCCTGGGAGGTGAGGGGTGGGGACTTATGAACCCTACTCCCATCACTAAAGGACAGTAGATGGGCCCATACTTCAAAAGCAGCTATTTTAACATTAAAAAGACAGGAAGGGAGGGTTGTGGAGATGGCACAATTAAATTCTTGCTTTGTAAGCAGGAGGATTTTACCCTTTAAGCTGAGGGTCAGCAAGCTGAGTCTACTTATTGAGGTGGGGCAGGGGTGGGTGGGTGGCGGGGAGACCCTGCCTCAAAACAGCAACAACAAAAAAGCTTAAAGTAGATGGTGTTCTTCTTGGGAAACCATGCCCAAAGTTGTCCTGAGGCTCCCACACAGGTGCACACACACAGGTGCACACACACACACACACACACATGGGTATATACATGAACACGTACATACATATACACCCACACTTCAACAAAGGAAGAACATTTAAAATAAAAAGTGAATGTGTAAACTGTTATTTTTTTTCCTCTGTGATAATTACATTGCATTATTTTCAACATTTTCTCACAGATTGGTGACCATTCTACATGGTGCTTGGGACCTCTGATACCCAGACTTTACTAGATGGATTGAGCCTGGGTACATGAGAGGGAGTCATATGTGGCAGTTGATCTCAGGAAAAGTGGGGGGTGAAACAAATAAAGGATAAAAAAACACATGGGTATGAAATGTGACTGGTCAGCATGGGGTCCATTAAGAGGTAGATTCAGTAGGATGTGGGTGTTGGAGTTGAGCCATGAGAAAATGTTGAGGAAAAGAAAGATGAACAAGGTGGAGAGGAAAGGCTTGGGACAAGTGTGGGATGCTTTGGTGTGCAATGTGTTGGCTTTGGGATTCTAGCCAGACAACCCCATAAAAGGTCTAGTAGGAAGCCAGGGTGTCTGGCTGAAGCCCAGGGGAGCAGTCTATGCCTGAGTCGTGAAATTAGACAACTCAGTGAGGCATTGGCAGCCCGTGGGGTGGAGGATGTCCAGACTGACAGAAGAGAAAGGGAGGAAGGATGGGAGGGAGGGAGGAATGGAGGGATGGTGGGGGGTGGGGGGGGGAGAGAGACCATGGTTAGGCATGTGGATGGAGAATATCAACATTCCAGGGGCAAGTACAGGATGGACATTAACGAACATAAAGGAGAAGAAGACGTTAATGAAGGCAGAGAGGTGGTCCAAAACCTGGAGAAGGGAGCCCTCATGAAAGCCACGGGCCATTTTAAAACACATACCCATCATGATGATTTAGCACGTATCTCTCTTGCACTGTGCTAAATGCTTTCCAAGCCACTTCCTTTAGTCCTCAAAACAACACTCTTAAGACAAATTCTAGAGTTGGCCATGTTTTATAGCTTAGGTGCCCACACTTCACCTAGATTCAGCAAGTGCGTCCATGGTGCCAGTGAGTGGTAAGCTGGAATCCACTCTGACTCCAGAGCCCAGTCACAGGGGAGGGAGTGGCCCATGGTGTCAAGAAATCAGGGCAGTGATCCAGGGTGACAAAATATTAAAGGTGTCCCTGGTATTTGGCAGTTGAAAGTCTTAGCTCACGAGCTGGGGCAAAGTGTGCAGGATATGAGAAAAACAAAATAGATGCCACTTGAAGTAGGTGGGGCTCCCGAAGCGTGGCTTTGACCTGGGCTGCTATACTGCTCCAGGGACAGCATGCATGTGAATTCCAGCGTTCATACAAGAAATCCTGATTAAACTCTATGGAACACACATACAAACACACATATACACAAACACACATACATACACACACAGAGACACACATACACTCATACATACAAACATACACACATGCCCACATACATGAAAACACACACACATAAGCACATACACATAAACACACACATATACACACAAATACACACATACACACAAGTCACATACAGAAACAGATTCACACACACACACACACACACACACACAAGAGTAGGAAGAAATTCCATTTCTCCTGTGTGCCCCTATGCAGCATCTTTGAGTGCCCGCAGAATGCAAGGGACGTCCTTGTGAGTGGTTCTGGCATCAGTACAGATGCCTCAGATGCTCAAGAACCCATGACAAGCCACGGTATTTCCTGGCAAGCTACACACATCTTCCCATGTTCCTTAAGTCATCTGTCACTCATATATAATACCTAACCTGATAGAACTGCTGCCCAAGTTATGACACGTTGTTGGCAATGACAAGTTCAGTTGTGGCGAGAGGGAAAAGCACGCACCCATTCGGTGCAAATGCAGCTTTGTATTGCAAATACTTTCAGTGTGCAATCAGTCGGTTGGCTCCATGAATGCCGAAGCCTTGGCTACAGAGGGTGACTGAATTTGAGAGATTCTTAATGTTAAGGGAAGAGGGGTTGGGGGAGAGCATCCAGAAATAAATCAGCTTGGTTTCTTAAGAAAGGCAACGAGTTTCCATTCTAAGGAAAAGCCGACCGGTTCGTGTGGGGTAGAGCCATCTTGCCCCTTTTCTGGCATACAGTGCTCCCTTTCCTCTAACATTTCCTTGGTGCAACGATGCAGTATACAGACAACGCTCAGTGGAAGAGTAAGACATGGACAGCAGGCAGCAGTGAGGGAGAGGAAGGCCGCTATGTTGGAACAAGTTCATGAAGACAGGGTGGCTAGTTAAATCGGGTAGAGGTGGAGACTTAGAAGGAAGAGGGGAGGGCTCCCTATGAAATAAAGCAAGGGTGGATGTGAGAGTTAATCATATGGGTTCGAATCTGAACAATCCCTGATTTGCTGACCCCCTTTCTCCGTGAAGTGGGCATCCACAGAGCTTTCACTCTGAGTGTACGTTTGCAGCCTTCTTGGTTTGACTATTTCGGTCCTTGAGCTAATCTTCCCATAATGCATTGTCATTGATCCCTATAAGGAAGGATAGACAGTGTGGGCAGATCAGCGCTGAACTTGGAGCAGGTGAAAACACAGGGGGAGAGACTGGCTGAACCGAGGTCTTACCCCATGGGAAGAGCAGCCGCTTGCTTCATTAGGACAGTTCTAACCGTTGCTTACTGGATGCTTAGAACATGCTAGAAAATATCCTAAACTTTAAATTTGTATGTTTTTCAAAAAAAATATGTTTTATTTTATGTATAGGAGTATTTTGCCTCCATGGTTTGCCTATGTAGGGCGTCAGATTCCCTAGAATTGGTGTTCGGGGCTTGTGAGCCACCATGTGGGTGCTGGAAATGGAATCTGGGTCCATTGAAAAAGCAACCGGTGCTTGTAACCTCTGAGTCATATCTCCAGGCCCAAATACGTGTTTTAATTTAATCGTCCAAATATATGCTTTTCTTCTTTTAATTTTCTGATTTCCTTTTTTTAAAAAAAAAAAAATTAATAGATGAAGAAAAATTACCCAGCTACCACATCTGGTAAATAAATGTTGGTCAGGTTTTAAAGGTTGGATTTACATTCTTACTCAGGATATTCTCTGTTTGTTTGTCTGTCTGTCTGTCTGTCTATCTAAGTTCACTTCAGGTCCTTTCTTCTCTGTTGCATCAAGTCAAAGGTTGGCATCCTGATCAATTAATCATCTCTGAATCTTGCAAGAAAGATGATCCTGTAATCTGATGGGCAGGCTCTTGGCAGCCAGACCAGATGCCAAGTGAGAAGGTGATGAGCTCTTTCTATGACAGACTACTCTGTGAGCCAGTGTGGACCGGTTCTTTCCTGAAGTTTCTGTCAGTGTGCTGGAGAAGGTGCATGCTAACTGTGTTATTCAGTTTAGAGGACACATGGTCATGAAACCCACACTTGTGGGATCTTGCCAAACAGGCCTGACTCGAGACCTGAATCAGCCATGACAGATAGGCCGCACTTCGACGGTAGCCATTTTCCAACTGTCATGGTCTCTTGTCAATGGAAAACCTCCAAGAACAGGCTGGAAGGTTGGAGAAACAGATCCCTGATTCTCGATGCAGCTCTTTTAATACAATTTCAGTAGCTTTATTCATGTATTTATTTACTTGAGTCCAAGTTGGCTTCAAACTTGCAACCCTCCTATCTTAGCCTCTCAAGCACAAGGGTATTGCCAGACTTACAATTGGGGGCCCCCTTAGGTGACTGCAGAATAACAAAATCTGAATGTGCAGAATAATGATGGATAATAGTCCTATCAATAAAACATCAAGTTAAAACACCCACAAAACATGCCATGACTGGGCTAGAGTTTATTGGGTCACAAGAGGAACACAATTATAACATTAGGATTAAAGAGAATTTGTTTGCCTGTGCTGGGCAAGATACACTGCTTACACAGAACTTGAATGTATTGAATAGACTTTTACTACATTTGGCATTCACACTTTTGTTTTTCATGAACTAGCCCTATAATTGTGGGTGGACTGCTGTGACAATGAACACCAGAAATACTGATCACGGTGTCTTAGGATGTCAATTTGGTTGTTAAGTTCTATAGTTGGGAGCGTATTTGTCATGATTTCATATAGAGCTGTGCAGCAACTCAACAATTCCACAACAGCACAGGGGTCCTTCTGTCTTTGTTTCTCAGACCATCTGAGAGAGAATGTGGCTGCTTCTAAAGAAGTCTTCATTTCCTCATTTGTTAAAAAAGAAGGTGATGGAGATGATGTCATCTCTAAGCTTCCTTCCTCCTTCAGCAACTGCTCCTTTGACAATCCCACAGTGTAGGCACGCCAGGAAGAAGTGCATTATGGGACATTGGTACAGGACAAAACACAAGCCATCTTCTTGGAGTGTCTCTTGATTCTTGACTTTATTTTGTTTTATCTGTATGTGTAAGCACGTGTATATGGATGCCGTGGGGCAATATCAGGGATTTTTCTCAACCACCCTTTGCCTTTTTTCAAATTTAAATGGCATGTTGTGTGTCTGTGTGTCTTTGTGATGTGTGTATGAGTGAAAGCATGTGTGTGTGTACGTGTGTGCAACTGTGTGTCTATGTGTGTATGTATGTGTCTGTGTGCATCTGTGTGTGTGATGTGAAAGTGAATGAGTGTATGTGTGTATGCATGTGTGACGTGAGTTTGTCTACGTTTGTGTGATATGAAGTGTGTATGCTTGTGTGCATGTGTGAAATTTGTGTGTGTGTTCCTGCATGTGTGCATCTGTGTGTGTGTGTGTGTAGGAAATGTGAAAGCATATGAGTGTGCATATAAGTGTGTGCAACTGTGTGTCTGTGTGTATATGTCTGTGTGTGTGCATATGTAATGTGAAAGTGTATGAGTGTATATGTGTGTATGCGTGTGTGACATGTGTTTGTGTACATTTGTGTGATATGAAGAGTGTGTGCATGCTTGTTTCCATGTGTGTGAATTGTGTGTTCCTGCATGTGTGTGATACACGACAGTGTATGTTCTTGTGGTCTGGTGCTGTATGCCAAGGCCTGCATGTAGTAATCAAGCCTTTCCTAGGCAGTATCCACTTTTCCACCTTTCCAGATGAATGGTTCTTAATCTGGGGGTTGTGGCTCTTTTGTGGGTTGGACAACCCTTTCACAGGGGTCACTCATGACCTTTGGAAAACACAGATATTTACATTACATTCATAACAGTAGCAAAATTACAGTTATGAAGAAGCAATGAAAATAATTGGAAGGTCTCTGCAACTTGAGAAACTGTATTAAAGGGCACAGCATTAGGAAGGTTGAGAACCACTGTTTTAAATTGTCTTATATAAACCAGGCTAGGCAGCTAGTGACCTTCCAACCTTCCACCGAGTCTCCTACAGAGACTTAAAGCACTATATCTGACTTTTCCTTGGGTTCTGAGGATCTGAATTCATATCCTCAGCTTTTGTAGGAAATGCTTTGACCCACAGAGCCATCTCCTTATCTCTCCACCTTAGTTTTTGAGACAGAATCTCTCAGGAGTCCAGAGATCTCCCGTTGGCTATTGTGGTTGGCTTGAGAGCCCAGGCTTCTGTCTCTTTTCCCACCTTTGTCTCAGGTTTACAGAACCATGTGGCTTTTTTATGTGAGTGCTGGTGGAATAACTCAAGTCCCACAGCTGCCTTACTGACTGACGAATTTTGGCAGTATAAGCCGAGTAATTCTTTAGATCCGGGTGAATATCTGGGTTTGGTGGGTGCATCTAGAACTGGGGGTGGGGGATGGGGATTACTAGACACATTGCATGGGATGAAGCAAGGCAGAGTAAGGTCATTTAGAAACAGAGCAGCTGCACAGTACAAGGCATTAGTGTGCTTTTGCGTCTGCTTTTGCGTTTGGGGGCCATTTGCATAGCACAGGCTTTTCTAAGCATGCCCTGTTTGTTGCTTCATGCATCACATGTTCGGTTAGTGATCTTCAATCCCCACCCAGGGGTGTGTGCAGCTTATCACATGACTTGTATCACGAGCCACAGGTCACCTTCAGACAATCTGGAGTATTTCTGACGCTGTACCAGTGGCTCCTGCCTTTTCTAGTCGGCCTTGGCTGGCAGGTTTTTCTCCTATGCTAATTTCGTAGCCTGCATGTAAGGCCTTCCAGACCTCATTCTCCACCCTGTTCTCTGGCCTCACTTTCATCCAGTTTGCTTGGGAAGACACTTAAAGGATAAGTGTGAGAAGAGACATGCTTTAGACTGTTTACAAGGCATCTGTGACCTTTTGGAAACTTTTATTGAAATATGATTTATATATTGAGATATATATATATGTGTGTGTGTATATATATAAATATATATACTAAATATCAAAATATATAAATATATTTATTATTTATTTTATTGAGATATGCTTTATACATCCAGCCAGTTCTCAGTAGTGAGAAGGTCTGTCTTTAGATATACATACAATGGACTATTACTTACCCTTAAAAAATGAAGGGAAAAATTGTCACAAGCTACAGCCGGGATGAACCTTGAAAAACCAAGGAAACAGGTCATACACACACACACACACACACACACACACACACACACACCAAAAAAACAAACAAACAAACAAACAAACAAAAAAACAAGGGTTCTTTCCCTTCACCTGAGGTACTGACCAGAGTTGAAAACAATTGTCTAAACAGGAAATAGGGAGCGGGGAGGGCAGTTGGTGTTTGAAGAGTACAAAGCTGAAGGTGGGAAGGAAAGAGCAGAGGTGAAGAGGGCTCGTCCACAACCAAGGGAATGGACTTAACGTCACAGAACTGTCCAACTAAAAAAGGTTATGATGGTAAATTTTATTTATATATTTTGCTGCTATTAAAAAATAACTTCAGCCAGGTGATGGTGGTGCACCCCCTTAATCCCAGCACTCAGGAGGCAGAGGCAGGCAGATCTCTGAGACTATGGCCAGCCTGGTCTACAGAGCGAGTTTCGGGACATCCAGGGTTACACAGAGAAACACAGTCTCACAAACAAAAACAAGTAAGAAAGACAAAACAAAAACACAACAAACAAACAAAACCCCCCACGACCATAGAGAGACGTCTCAGTGGTTATGAACACTGGCTGCTCTTGGGGAGAACCCAGATTCAGTCAGTTCCGAGCACCCCCACATACGGTGGCTCACAACTGCCTGTAACTCCATTTCCAGAGGCTCTGATGCCCTTAAATTGCCTCCATGGGTAGACACATGAACGTCACACACACACACACACACACACACACACACACACACACATTTTAAAGCTTGAAGAAGAATTTCTAAAGTGCACAATCAGGAGTTTCTAGAATATTCACAGTTTTGCACATTTTTGTTTTGTCTTGTTTGAGACTGGGTCTTGTTATGTAACCCTGGCTGCCGGGGCCCTAATGTGCAGCCTGGGATTATGGGCTTCCCTCACCATACCCAGCTGTGACCACTGCCATAACCTAATTCTCTAATATTTTCTTCATCCCAGTGACCCCGGGACTCTGCCTCAGAAAACCCCTTTCATTTCTACAAACTTAAGTAGCTATTTTTGACGATGTCATCACCCATTCTTAGAAGGGCCCTTAGAGATTTAGATGAAGGTCCCCGGAAGAGCAGAAGAGTGTCAGAAAGAATCAGCAAAGTCTCCTTCATGGTAGAGCTAGCTCTTTGATTTCTTGTGAGGTTAGTTTTTCCATATCAGAATTGCTGTGTCATCCACACTGCCTCCCGGGTAATGCTGACAAGAGATTCGAGGGACCAGCGATGGATGTTACTCTTCCCTGCTGTGGACTGGCAGGCTCCTCTCCACAACCCCTCACTTCACTCTCCATCGTCCAGGCAGCAGAGTGGAGAAATCCATTTGTGTTCTGCAATGCTCCTTCATGTCTGAATTATGTCAGGAGAGGGTTCCAATGAGTTTTGTTGATAATACTATCTCAGCCTGTCTTATTTGAGCAATTAGAAATGCAACCAGGTTCGGTAATCTTACTTTTAAAAGATGCTGCCTTACCCAGAAGGGGCAGTGGCAGACAGCATCCGGTAGAGGACATGCAGTCTTGGGCTCAAAGTAAGGGTCACTACACCCCTGGCAATGGGGCTGGTGGACAGCTTTTCTTTGTTCTGCCAACTTCTGCTTCTTGCCTTTCAATAGCACTTAGGTCTGGCAGAGCCATGGTGGGGGGAGGGGGAAGGGAGAGTAGGCGTGGCATGGGGAATTAACATGGTGTACATCTTTAAATGGTAATCCAGTGCTCCTTCAGAATCTGCTGGTGAATTGAAGAGTTTTGTTTGTCTGGATTTCCAGGAGGGTTGATGGTGGGGAAGGGTCCTGTGCTTATTAAACACACACAGAGAAACTACATTAAGAGCATCTGTGGAAAACCATGGACCCCACAGATGCTGAAACAGGGAAGCCACATTGGGGTGAGTCTGGGCCTCTGTTTTCCTCTACATTTGGACCCTTAGGGAGTTGGGTTTGTGATATAGGCCCCTAGGAGTGCATGGAATTTCTTCAGCCAGGCTGCCACTCAAGAGACAGGTAGGTCCTCTTAGAGTCCTGTGAGTTCCCATCTAATGAGGAAAATTGTGACTGGGGAGATGGTTATGGGGAATGACACAGGCTCCTAGACAACGAGCTCCCTGGGGATAGGGACTGCATAGCTCACGTCTGAACTCTCAGTGGCCTCAGAGTGCTTGGTACATTTGTGTGCCAATTGAGTAGCAACAGTTCACGTCAGATGTGCTGTTATTTACAAAATGATTTATGTGCCATGCATGAAATCATTCTTAACAGAACCCAGACTTTAGCCCTGGAAGGTAGGCAAGGCTGCTTTATAGGTGAGGTCACAGCTGTGGTGTGTGTAATAGTATCATGTGGAGACTGCCCTTCCAAAAGGCCTGAGATATGAATAGGGATTAACTGAATACCTTTGGTTTCTGTATTCTGATCTTATATCCATGGTAGACGTATTTTTTTCACCTAAATCTTCTAGCACCAGCATTATATTATGCTATTTGAAATTCATAATACAATTACGTCACCGGGTCAAACAGGGGCTAGGCTGGGAAGTGGGTGAATCTACATGTAGTCTCTGCTACAGATTTGGCATGATAACACTATTGTGCCTAACACAGTTTCTGGTCATTTCAATTAAGCAGATTGCAGCTTTATGGCCCTGGTTTAGGAAACGTCGTATGTTCAAACATTGCCTCTGCTTCATGAGAGCCTTGTTTCTGTTGAACTTCCGTGGCCTTATTGGAAATCAATGATTGTTTCTGATCTTCAAACTGTCATGTTGAGGAGACCTAAAGATTAACTTACTCAATAAAATGGTTTGAGATTGCAGTATGGGAAGAACTTGCAATAATTAAAACGCATGCTTCTGCACCACGGTGTGTCCTATTTTAACTGCGTCTACACAGCGCGCGAGGGAATTTCTCCGTGCAAGTTGTTGTCCTCCAACAATCCGCGTGATCACGGCATTTCTGGACACAGGTAGGGACTGACTCCAGGGCAAGAGCCTCTAAGCTGAAGCTAGACAAGGGAGCTATCCTTTCCTAGTAACTGTTGCTATGCGGAGGCGTGGCATCGATGCGGGCAAGGACGCCCTGGCGGCCCCTTCCCCTCACCTGCATGAACTACATTTCCCATGATGCTCCGAGAAGGCTCCGTTGTGACGAAGGGAACTAGCGCAGACGGGGGCGGGGGAGGGGGGGCGCTATTCCCAAGTCGGCTCTCAGGCACCAGCAGTCGCCACGGCCGCCATGTTGGGCTGAGGCGATGACAGGAGGCGGCCGGGGCGTGTGGGATTGAGAAGTGGAGGAGGAGGCGGAGAGTCAGGGCTCTGAGGGGGAGCTGTTCCCAAACTAAGGGAGGAGCCCCCGGAAGACGCCGCGGAAGGCAGCGAGGCGGAGGCGGCCGGAGCACGGACGCGATGCGGCCCGACCCGCGCGGCTGCGCTGAGGCGCCCGCGGCCTGAGCCCCCCGGCGCTGCGCTCGGTTCGGTTCGGTTCGGCTCGGCTCGGCCCGGTTCGGCTCGGCTCGGCTCGGCTCGGCTCGGCGGCCGGCGAGGTCGATGCCCTTGAGCGCGGCTGCGCGCTGCCCGGCTGTGCGGCCCCGTGGCGCGCGCTGAGCTTCTCGGCGGCCCCGGCCGCTCTCAGCTCCGCGCTCGATGTGTAGCCACATAGTTATCTGTACACTTCGTCGCCGGGGCTTTAATGAGGACCTGAGTCGCTAGCGCGTGTGAATCACCGCCTGGGCTGGGGAAAGAGGACGGCGCATTTAACCCCCTCCCACCCCGCTCCATGTCCGTGTGTCACTCGGCTCTGTCCACCTGGCGCGGCGGGTCCCGGAGCTGCTACTGCTGCTGACGATCGACTCTCCTCGCGCCTCTCGCCCCAGAAGCTCTTGTGCTCCCACGTAACTTCTACTTTTTTTTTTCTTTTTTGGAAAAAGCTCAGCACGGACCGATCAGAATTGTGAAGGTTTTTGATTTTTTTTTCCCCCGTAGCTCCAGCACTTCTGTTCGTGTTTTTGTTTTGTTTTCTGCGTAAACCTCTGGCCCACTCTCAAAAGGCAAGATGTCCAGTCATGTCCCGGCGGATATGGTAAGTGAACGATAAGTTCGGACGTTCGGATTGTATTGTGGTTTCCAATCTGATTTAATGGGAAGACGACGCTGGCGTCGGGGCGAAGGTTTTTGGGGCCCGAGGGTGGGGGAGACATGGGGGGCACTTCTGGAAAAGCCAGTCTACTTGTCTTTGGAGAAGTTGGCTCTTCTGCCCCCCCCCCCACCACCTTTTTTAAAGAAGCACTGGTTTTTGGTGTGGTTTTGCTTCTTTATCTTTATCTT
The DNA here is from genome assembly GCF_011762505.2 of Arvicanthis niloticus. Taxonomy (NCBI): domain Eukaryota; kingdom Metazoa; phylum Chordata; class Mammalia; order Rodentia; family Muridae; genus Arvicanthis; species Arvicanthis niloticus. Next base: position 41,822,083 of record NC_133432.1, read on the forward strand.
TCTTTCTTTCTTTTTTTTTTTTTTAAACCACTGGGAGTCACTGGTTCGGTTGTGTTTTCTAAGTCGCCGGAGGCAGGGAAATGCAGTGGAAGCGGAGGAAATTCCTTCCCGATTGCTAGAAGGCTCTGAAGGCTTGCTTTTAAAGGCTTCGGGAAAACGTCAGGGGTTGTGTGGGCACTGCCGGGGACGGGCGCCGTGCTGGATACCCAGGGTGGGAAGAGGCTGTCTAGCTCGGTGACAGACAAGAGCGTTCAGACGGAGGTGCACACTTGATACGTTTCAGGGACAGCGGCGCACCTCTTTGGAAAAAGTCTTGCTGCGAGCCCTTCGAAACGTCTAGCTGAACAGCTATGACAACCCGAGCTCTTTAAATGTTTTTTTTCAGTTCTAGGTTAATCGCGTAAGGGGTCCTTTTTTTTTTTTTTAAATATAGATATTGTAAGGTTTCTTGGTACCAAGTATTTAACAGTTTGGCGTTTTAGGTTTTTTGTTTGTCTATTGTTTGTTTTAAGCCAGTTAAGCGTGTTTATTGAGCCTGGATCACTGGGCGTTGAGAACTGGAAACAAAAAGTGCTCTTGTTTATTGAGGCTTTTTCCTTTGGTTTCTAAATGTTAGGGTTGTGAGTGTGTTGACTGACAGTTACTGTGTGGCTTTACAGTGCTGAGGGGTGGGTTTGTAGGCGTGTGGACACTTTGCAGTCCTGAGGGCAGACATAATGCAAGTAACAGGGAGATGAATAATCCTGTTTCTGAAAGAATCAAAGTTAATGTAATCATGCCCACTTATGTCAAGTTGACATTTGAATATGTGTGCAAAACCAAAATTGAACTTTGCTAATGATTGCATTTTTTAAATGTCAAATGTTTCTATGGAGGGATGACCTGTTTTAAGTATTTTAAAAAGAAAAATGACCCTAAATTGTGTATTTTGACCTTGGTTTAAAGGTGTTTTGTTTGTTTGATTTTCCACTTAATATGCTATTCAAATGCAAAGGAACCACTGGGTCAGCCTCCCGGGTGGCCACACCGCTCTCTGCCTTTGCTTCCGGAGTCTTTAAACTCGGCTCTGTCCTTTTAGCTGCTCTTCCTTCTTGATGTGTTCAGGGGGAACCGTCCCCTGCCTGCCTGAGTGGCTGCCAAGGTTCCTTTTACACTATTCTCAAAGTTGCCTGGAGAGGTCTCTACATAGAACTGCAAATGCTTCTTCCTCTGTTTGATGAGTGAGCTGTGGCCTCATAGCCTCCGGCAAAGATTTGCTCTTTGTAAAGCCTCCATTTTATATATCAGCGCAGTGAAGGCTACACCCACCTGAGTGCCATCTATTCTGTCAGAGAAGTTATAATGAAATAGATGTGTGTACTTAAAGCCATGCCACTACTTTCTTTGGGCCCAGTGATAAAGAAAAAGTGAAATGTACAGCATCAGCCACACATTGAGGTGATTTTGGGGAATGCCATCTCTGAAGGTTGGAATTGGGATTGGGGGATTGAAGTAGGGGCAAGGTTTTATTAATAGCTGCAATTACAAACTGTAACTGCTTGTCTGTTTGAGTTGGTGTGTTAAGGCCCTGATGACTCAGTGGTGCTTTGAGATCCCTGATTAAAGGTGATACGCAAGGGCAAGCGATATTATGTAATAAACATAGAATGCCTTGGGATGCTCCTCAGAGGTAGCCTGTGCAGACTTCCGAGCTCTAAGTGGGTTTTGTGGCTCATATTCCCTTGCTGGACGATATGATTGCTTGAGAAAATCCTTTAAACAACCATTTTTCTATGACTTAAATTTTAGTTTTCTGTCAGAAGGATTTTTGTTTGATAAGCGTGTAGAATTCTCAACACATATTTTATATATAATGTTAAGTACTGCCTTCTTAGAAGTTGTTCATAGCTAAACTCCTCATACCAAAAACTGACAATTTGAGTTTACATTGGTGACTTGAAGCGAGGATGGTTTACCACTTTATGATTTTGAAAGCCATCTCTTTAGGAGCACAGATGTTCCCACCAAGTAACAGTTCCTTGCAGCCTGGTTCTAAATTGATTAGGATGTGAACTCTAACAGGTCTGAACTTGCAAGTGCAGAATTGCCTTTCTGTTAGGTGCCATAATATGAACCATTCAAGTGTTGACAGCTCTCTCCTGTGCTATTTAGAAACAAATGTTTTTCTGCTTCTTTAAGTCTTAATGGTGCTTGTCAGCCCTGGAAACATCCTGCCCAGGAGGCGGGGTGGGGCACTGATGTTAGAACCCCTGCCCTGTTTCATTTGCCATAATTCCTTCCAGATGGATGATAATTGCTAACTCAATTGACATTTGGATAAAGTCTTCTTATGGCTATGATTGTGGCTCATTTTGTGACCACTCTTTTAACGCTAGTTTTAATTTTATGAGTAGGGTTTTCTAAGATTTACTTTTAAACATTAAGTATGTTTTTGTCTTACTATAAAAAACTACTTTATCCAAATTTAGAAGGATAAAGTCCATCTGTGATTAATGCATTTGTTGTCCCTTCTATACAATAATTTGCAAGGAGCCTTCTTTTCACCATTCTGCAGTACACACACACACACACACACACACACACACACACACGTTCTATAAACATAAGTGTATTTACAGGAGATGCTACTTTTTCTTCTTTGTTAATAGTGATTGAGTTGGAAATACATTTACTAGTATCTCAGTGTAGCAACCTGTGTGTGGAACAATAATCTGAAAATATTGGAGCAGAACTTCATTATAATACATCATATTTAAACAGTTTCCTTTATGTTTTTTAAAACTGAGTTCACAATTTGTGGTCTTCCTTGGGCTGTAGTTATTGTGTCAGTGTAGTGACATGTGGGTGATAGGATTTGTGAGGGAGACAGGTGGAGACGATAATGAGAACGATGACCTCACTCTGAATTGGGAATGGTCTCAGCGCGTGGACTGTGTTCATAAAAGTGTTTCTTCGTTTGGGAGACAATTTAGGACTTTGGACTCGAATTGCACTTTATGGCTTTAGGACATCCATTACATCAAAAACTTATCTGTTAACTAACAGTGAGCCGGGTGTGGTGGTGCACACCTTTAAGACTAGTGCTCTGGAGGCAGAGGCAGGAAGATCCTGTGAGTTCAAGGTCAGCCTGGTCTGCAAAGTAAGTTTTAGGCTAGCCAGAGCTGTACAGTGAGACCCTGTCTCAAGCAGAAAGAGACTATGTGCAGCGGAGCTGCCGGAGGACAGTGAGGTGCGTTGTTCTCTAAAGCAGCTGATGCCCTGCTTGTTAGGTTGACGAAGCAGGTGCTGGTCAGCAGTCTGCAGTCTGGGGGCACAAGGTCTGCTGGCAATTGGTTTTGTCAGTACATTTCATATGCTTCATAGAATACTTTAATTGTAATGCTTGGTTTATTTCTTCTAGTCATGAAAGAAATATTTCTGGAGCCCTCTAGTGGGCAGGAAATAACTAAAATAAATTTTCTTTCAGTGTGAACTTTGATCCGTTTCCTAAGTTAACATAAAATGATGTGTGAGGAGGACCCATGCCAGAACAGGATCCAGAAAACAAAACTGTCACTGTGGGGAAAGTATCCTGAGGTGAATTGTGCTTTCCTTCCTTGCTTACATTTCCTTTATCGTTTTCTCTCTCCTGCCACAAACACTGTTTTTCTCTGTTGAAGTCCAGAGGGACTTTCAAGCTAAGGAGCTGAAGAAATACTACTGCTCATGTGTCTGTGTGGCTTGATAATAAGGCAGTCAGCAACATCTCTGTTGAATGAGTCTCTGGGTTGTTTTATTTGACTGTGTATGATGCCCAGAGTGGAACCCAAGTGGATTTTAGTTTGTTTTAGGCCCAAGTCGACTTTCCTTTCTCTGAATCGTTTTCCTCAGTGTTTTGGTGATAGTTTTACACTTGGAAGGTGTGAGGACAAGTGTCCTAGATCTGTTACGTCTTCCATGGTTTCTAAATTAGAATTGGTGTTTAAAACTGTTGAGAGACATTTTGACTCATGGAGTGGTAGTGCGAATGTTAACTTAGAGGAAAGGAAAAGCCTTCCACACTGCCAGTAGGTAGAAGTTTATGCTGCCTGCTTTGACTGGAAGTTTGAGTATGGAAGCGTGCTGTTGAATATTAAAGCTGAGATGTTCTCCTATTAGTGATAAATGGTGCTGACTCCGCTAGTCTTCATACCGGAGGGCTCTTTGACTTTTAAGTTCCTTTCTTCTTTATAGCTTGGGCAGGCACCCTGGATCGTTTTGAATTTGTAACTTTTTCCCAGTTCATGAAGGTTGTGTTTGAACAACCCGGTGTGATGGTTTTGAGTTGTTACTTTGTTAAAATAGGATGCGTTGTGCTTAGTTTAACCTCGCTGTTTCTGTCTTTTTGATTTAAGTACTGGCTATGTTGCCCAGGCTAGCTTCACACTAGTAATCCTCCTGCCTCAGTCTGAGTACTGTGATTATAATGTGGGCCACAAGCCTGTCTAGCTGAGCTTTGGTGGCTTAGGGCCAACATTTTGAATGCTGTCCTCTCTGTTCTGAGTTTACTGCAAAGACTGTAATTGCACACTTCTGTATGGAAATGCCAGGCCCTGCATTTTCTGCCCTTTTCGGATCACTGGTTTATAAAATGAAGTGAGGCAAATCTGCCAGAGTTTGAAAATAAAAATATTAGAACTTGCTTGCTCTCTGTGTATATTCTGGCCCCACAGGGTGGGTGAACTTTCCTGCCCCACCCCCACCCCACCCCCTTTCTGCCATCTAGATTAACTGTGAATGGAGTTTGCTGAGGAAGGTGGAAGAATTCTGGGATGAGGTAGCAGCACCTTGTGCACAGATGCTCAGAGGTTTTGTGTCTGATCCGTTGTGCCATCCAGTTAATAGAACTGCTGTTGACTTAGTATTGAGATGATGGGCAGAGCTTTACTTTCAAAGACTTTAAATCCCAGGTGAGAAAATACCTGCTGCTCAGAAGAATCCAGTGCTGTGGAGAGACCATTCCAAGAGCATGTTTAAATATTGCCTATCTGTTGTCAAAAGGGATTCTCTGCAAAAAATTCTAGTGAATTTGACACATTGGAAGCAAAAGGCAAAATTAGTTTGAAAAAAAAAAAAAAAAAAAAAAGACATCCAGAAAAGTTAAATTTTATTTAGTTCACAATTTTATAAATTCACAGTTTCATTAGGTAGCTGACTTCTAACATAAACATAGTTGGTAGTGGAATACAAAGTATGGTGACCTGGTAAGCTAGTAGGTGATTGATAGATCCTACTCTGGATCTGTGCCTCCTTGTGAACTAGGCTTTTCATTTTGCCTTAAGAAAGAAAGCTCTTAAAACCCCATCAGTAATCCTGGCCAAAGGGAAGCTGAGGCAGAATGATCACCATAGGTTTGAACCTAGCCTATCTATGAGACCTTGTCTCAAAAACCAGAACAAATAAAATAACAATAATGAAAGAAAGATCATTGTCAAAATAAATTTACCTTCCCTGCTGCTAAGCTTATTTTAAGAACTAGAGAGGCATGTTCAGAAACAGCACTCTTATTAATATGCCAACATTTTTAGTGATTACAAGATTAAAATAGATTCATACTTAGTTCATAAAGTAACTCAAGCATTTTACTTTATTTGTATAGTTCTGTGAAGTGAGTAGTGTGACTTATGAATAGATGTACACATGTTGCAAGTCTGCCAAGAATGGTATAGTGCAGAAGCCAGCATAATAAGTGACCAAGCCCGGGCATTTTAGCTGGTGTTTGATATATAGTTTGTTTTTTGTTTTTTTTTGTTTTGTTTTGTTTTTTGTTTTATTTGTTTGTTTGTTTGTTTTGTTTTGTTTTTTGTTTTGTCAGTATGCTTGCTTACCCTTCTCTGTTTATGGTTGCTGACTAAAATTTGCTGGGGATGTAAGTAAAAATCAAGCTTTCTGTAGTATAATTTACATTAAGGAAGAACAAGTGATGTGTGAGCAAGTTGTTCAGGAGTCTGTCTTCAGTAAAGTAAAATGTCTTTAGTTCATGGCCTTGGCCTATCTTTGGTTGCCTAGTGCTCAATACACCCTAGGTTCAGAGAGAACGAGAAACTTGAGGTCTCACAGCTAGGAGCACCGAGTCATGAGGGGAATTTTCGTCCAATGGCTTCATGATGGGGTGGGTGTCCCCCACCCAAGCAGACAGACACTGCTGAGGTCCTTAGGCACATCTTCCTACTGGTGCCTCAAATGCCATCCCAGAGCTTACTTTGAGACACTGCTGACTGTTCAGAGTTGAGATGAGACCCAGGTTATGCAGCTTTGTGGCATGTTTGGTGACTTTGAGATTGGCATGGTTTTAGAGAAGCCTGCTGCATCACTAACTGCTGGGCTGGGAGCTTCTTTTAAGCATATGGGCACTTTGAGTCTTCTTATGTTCACATTTGTTACACAGTAGACCTTCCCTGTACAGGTGCTTCTCAGAATGCTTCATGTATGTAGCACATAGGATGCCATGTATGCTAAGTGCTCCCAAGTTTTTTGCTTCTATCCTCATGCTGGAGCTGCTTGTCTACAATGTAGACTGTTGACCTAGTCAAACCTACTAGCATTTTTTAGTGGTCTCTCTTCTCTGGGCAGTATTCCATGACTGGATTTACTTTTTGTAATGACTAGCTTTTGAGGAGAAGATGTTCTTTCTGGTAAAGAAAGCTGTTGAAGGTCAGCATTATATCTCAGCAACACTTTACTACATCTAGACAAAATATTCTTGTGTTATGTTTGATTTCCTTTAATAGAAAAGTACAATTTTGCTTTAGAATTACTTGTTTTTTTTATGCAGTCACATAAATATCATCCATACAAATAAGGATAAAACCACATTGTAATTTTAAACTGATTCTAGTAAATGCCAGTTGCTTAACTAATTGTATATTTGCAAACATTGTTTTGTTTCATTCCTTGCTGCTGTAAACCTAGAGAGCACATGCACAGTGAAGGAATGGAGGAGACTGGGAGGGAGTGGGGAGAGGCAGGCCTAAGCCCTTCCTTAAGTCCCCACCTCACCACTGCCACATTAGGGATTGAGTTCTCAACACCTGACTGACTCTTCAGGACATGCTCAGACCACAGCAGGTATGTAAAATCTGTGGGGAACAGTGGTATTATGACTGTTCTCAAACATGTCTTCTGTCTTGTGAGTAGTCCTTAAAATAAAGTTCTTAGGAATGTAGTTGTGCCAAAAAATAGGTCAATTATTGAAGTCATAGATGGGAAGGTACCAATTTCATAATTAAAAAACAAAACCAAACCCTTGACCTTCCAGTTGAATGTGGCTATTTCACTGTGCCCTATCTCCTCTTGATTCCCTTTGGCTTTTGTTTTAAGACCAGGTCCATGTCCCCAGTGTATCTGGATAGCCCAGGCTAGCCTGGATCTCCATTCTCCTGGCTCAGCATCCTGAGTGCTGGGATTAGACTCATGTGCTACCACAAATAGCTGTATTTTCTTTTTAAAGAATACTTTATTTACAAATTTACTTCTTAATTTTATATGTGTGTTTTGTCTGTGTGTGTGCACCAATCACAGGCCTGCCTGGTATCCGAGGACATATCTTTGGATCTCTTGGAACTGGATTTCCTGATAGTTATGAATGACAATGTGGATGCTGGGAATTGAACCTGGTTCTCTTCAGGAGCAACAGTGTTCTGAGCCATCTCTCAAGCCACATTTTTAGTATGCTAGCTTATTCTTCACATCAAATGCTTACAATTTTGTTCATAGAAAAAGTTGATTAACAATTTTCATTTCTTGTAAAAATCTTTAGCAGATCTAAGTGTCAAGATTACATTGACCTCATAAAATGATCTGGGAAACATCTCAGAATGTTTTGGTAAGAGTTTGTGGGTATTGATTTCATTTCATCCGTAAATGTTCCAAGGAATTCACTAGCAGGTTTATTTTAAACCAAAGACATCATTGTTGTTGAAAATAATAGTAACAGTGGTAATAACAATAATGCTGATGTTTAGAAAATCAGTACTTAGATTATCCTAACAGTTATACTCTGGGATTTATATTCCCACAGCAAACTCCTCTCAGTGTTGTTTTTAGTGTGATGAAGTCTCTGTGTCATGCAAACGTCCATTTTCCTTCATCTGTAATTTAGGCTCTGGCTTGAGCATCCTCAAGGTGGTTACTTCCCAGTATGTGTGGCCTCCCTCCCTGAACCTTCAGTCTGCCTGTGTGCTTCTCATCCTTTTTATGGCTAGCATTCCTCTTTGCTGCCTTTGAGATTATTATTTGTCATTGGTTTTCAGGCCTTATGATTTCTGTAGAGCCTTTTCTGGTGGTTATTTTGTAGTTTGTAGATGCCTTCCTTGAATTTGCCTTTGTCTTGCCACCTTTTGTCACTTGAGAATTTTCCTAATGTGTGCTCTTACTCTGTTTTTGAGACAGTCTTTGTTGCTTTAGCTAGTCTTAACTCTATGATCCTCCCTTCTCAGCTGAGTGCTGGTTTCACAAACATTCCTATATAAATACACATATACTGTGTGTATTCAGATGTCTTCATTCCCTTTTAGATTTGCCTTATACTGATGTTGGGTCATTTCATGGTTTCCATTGGCTCCCCACCTCTGTCAGTTTGGATATTTTCTGCTAACTTGTCTTCTGATTCATTTATCTTTTCTTTCCAATATCCAGTTACTAGATTTTTTTTTTTTATGTTTGAAGTCCTAAAGTGCATGAACATTCAGTTTGTGTGTGTTTTCTTGGGTACATTACCCAATGTTTTTATGCTCTTGTTTTTTATTATCTGATTGTTTTTCCTTTGATTTGATGAAAAAAATGAGGCTCTGCATGACAGTTTCTTGGTCACTTACAAGTTAGAGGCATATTCTCACATGGACTCATCTGTGATTGAGATACGACTGTGGCCAGATTTACCTTATTCTGATAGCTTCCGGTCTGGTGTGTGGCCCTCTAAAGTTCTGAGTTGAAGTTTGACGTATTTACCAAGATGTTTCTTGTTGGTAAGTTCTAGATTTTAAGAATAGTGAGGCCAGATGAGAACCCTTCTTAGCTTTGTTTTTAGCTTCTTTGGGCTTTCCTGATTTTCAGTGTGCTGTGATCAGCATATGACTTGAGGACAAAGGTTGAGTGGGTGTCAGCCTTGCTACTTTGAGGGTCCTAGATAGTTTGGTAGTACAGAATCCCAGAGTTTCTTTGTGTGCCCGTAAGATGGATTAAGCTCTCTCTGGCTGGCACCTTTCCTAGTCATTAGCAAGTGCCCAAAGAAGATGGCATCTTCCCATGCCCTTGCCCATTCCTTCTTTCTGTCTTCAAAGAGCCAGATTATCGAGACAGGGATGGTCATAGTATGTTATAGTCGTTTTTCAGTGGAAAGTTGTGCTTCCGGCTTTGTTTACTACTAATTTAAAGTGATCTCATTTTCTTCCTCATTAATTTGGGCAGCAAACATTTTTAGATGCCACTGTGCTGGTTAGAGTCTGTCGATAGTTGGAGCCAATTATTTTCCTGCGAGTCTCTTAAATCAGTTCCCTTACGTTGTCCTTCCCACCTTCAGCTTCCGTAAGACTTCTGTTACTGTATGCCTTGCATTCTTTCTCCAGATTTGCTTTTTTGAAAACCTCTCATTATCTGGTTGTTTTGCTTGACAGTGGCCAGGTCTTCATTCACTGGCTAATGGGACCAGGCTCCCAGCCAGGGAAGCATTCAGGCTTCAGCAGTTTAGGTTATGGTCCCGTCTCATAGCTTATAGTTGCCCTGCTTGTCCACAAATCTTGCCCTTTTCCTGTCTTTCTTCTCTTTCCTCCTTGCTGTCTAGTCTTCCCTTTCAGCCTAAAATGTGCCTCTGTTTTCCATTGCAGTGTTTGTTTCTCAGTGCTGTCTAGTGTCATCAGGCACCACACTTGGTATGGCATCTTTGGAGAAACAAGAAAAACACTAGTGTGGCAGAATATTTTTTCCCTTTGGTATAAAGCACCAGAGGGACAGTACTAACATTCTGTCTAGACATTGGCATCTTTGGTTCTGATGGTTCACGGATATGTAGGGAACAGTCACAGTATTACTTGCTGTGCAAGGCGGCATGAACAAAGTTGTCCATAGGTTGATAAAGGATAGGAATATTACTCATTGGTCTACAATTCAGAGTAGGCACCACAGAATCTATTGCTCTCATAAATACTGTTATTGTAACCATTGCTGTTTCCTCACTGGACAAAGGATGGAGATGGCTTATTTTTCTGTATCCTTGCCTGTGCCTTGCACAATACTGTTAATCCTAAAGATGTGAGGAGAAAGACCACAGACCCAGATCATCGTGGCCAAACTAATAAAAGCAAGCGTTCCTGTACAACTGCTGCCTTCCCCCTAAGGTGGGTTCAAGAGGTCAACATTGTGTAAGGAGGTTTTTATTTATAGCTTGGGTAGGAGGTTTACAAATGGACGATTTGGAGGGCAAAATAGGAGGGGTTACAGGAGCAGAACATAAGCATAACAAATGGGTTATGAGGGTCTTCTGAAACAGAGACGTGGTTGCAAGGTGGTTGGGACAAGGTAGTCATAGTAACAGGTTGTCAAGGTAGTCCTAACAACCTTTTGGAAGGAAGGTAGGAAGCAATATGGTCATTACAACTTTTTGAAACAAAGACTTGGTTGCTGTTTCCTGAAACAGGCAGTATAGAATTATTTGTAGTTAAGGTTACAAGTAGGACATAGCCCACCCTTGAGAAACAGATTTAGTCATAAACAGGGATGAACCTAGTTTGTCTTTATTATAAGATGGCTTTCTAGCCTAAGATGGAGGCTAGCTGGTTACCAGTACCTAGTCCAGTACCTAGCACAGAGAATACTCAAAAATGTTGACTAGCCTTGTAGCTCTGTGCAGTAAGCTAGCCACTAGTCACCTGACACCATTGAGAACTTCTAGTGTGGTTAGTGTGCCAGAGGACCATATTTAATTGAAGTAGAAAGATACATGTAGCTGGTGGCTACTTTGTCAGACAGGATAGTAATACACTACCTTTTCAATGAAGTGAATGGACCTCTATGACTTTAATGTGTGTGTGTGTTTATGTTTACAGGTGTGCATGCATGCACTTGTGGAGGCCAAAGGTTTGTAGGTCTTCCTAAGTCTCCACGTTGCTTTTGAGATCAGGGCCTTTCACTGAACTTGAAGCTCATCCATTGGTTACGCTGGCCAGTGAGCTCTAGGGAGCTACCCATCTGTTCCTCCCAGTGACGGAGTTGCAGATTCATTCTACTGTGCACAGCTTTTATACAAGTGTGTAGGAGCTGAACTCAAGTCCTCATGTTTGCATGGCAAGCACCTTACCCTTAGCTGTTTTTCCAGCTAATTCCCGAAGCCTTTTGTACCATTTCCCCCAATTTTAGCTACATACAGTCTGTCCTTTTTATCTGTGTGCGTTTAAATTTCTAAACTAATTGTCCTATTGTCTTATTCTAATTTGTAACTAATTAGAAAAACAAAAGAATTATTATAAAGCAACGCATTTTAAAGAGAATAGTGTTTATGAAGTTCTGTATCTTAGATTGGAATGCTGTTAATGCTTTCCCTCTCTACCATTTAAACTGTGTGTGTGTGTGGGGGGGGGGGTGTGTACACGTACATGACTAGTGATGTATTTTGAAGTCTAGGAAAGTCTTTTTTTGTTTTTTTTTTTTCCGAGACAGGGTTTCTCTGTGTAGCCCTGGCTGTCCTGTAGACCAGGCTGGCCTCGAACTCAGAAATCCACCTGCCTCTGCCTCCCAAGTTCTGGGATTAAAGGTGTGCGTCACCACTGCCCAGTTTAGGAAAGTCTTAAAGATGCAGTTTAATGTTCTGTCTCTTTGCAGGCAGTGTATATTCATCCATGATATGAAAATCTTTTAGTTTTTATTGGGGGAATTCTTCAGCATCTGATATGGTTGTGTCATTGATTACAAACATTTTGTAATTTTACTTGAGTAACTATTTTTAAAAGGTTTTACATATTTTTGATTATATGTATGTATCTGTATTCAGTATGATTAGTACAAGTGCCCATGGAAACCAGAAAAAGTTATTGGGTCCCCTAGAACTGAAATTACAGGCCATAGAAAGCTACCATATGGGTGCTGAAAACTGAACTTGAATCCTTTGAAAGAGCAGCCAGTGAGCCATCTGACCTAGAAAGTTTAAAGTTAGATTTACCAGTGAACTTTGGTAGAATGACTGCTATTTGATTATTTATCCCAACAACTGTGATGATTATGAAATAACTTAGTATAGCTATCTGTGATTGTGTGTGTATGTGTTTCTTTTCTGTGTCACAGGTTAGGTGTTCCATTGTTCTCTATGGTCAGTTTAATGCAATAAGGGAGGCTCTTTCTGATGAAGCTGGTGTAATCAAATACATATCTTGTCATTAGGTTAAGGAAATGGTAAGCATAGGGTTTCATTACAGATCCTTTTCCTACCTAAGTCTTCTTGCGTCGTGTAACTTTCAGCGATTAAATACAAGTCAGTGAGCAGGGATTATTGATGGGTCAGCTGAGCAACTAGTCTAAGTGTTTCCTACAATTCTCTGAGGTCGATATTGCCCTATTAACAGGTGAGGAACTTTTAAACAATTTGCTGCTCCCCGATGAAGCCAGGATTTAAACCCAGGCATGGTTTTCAGAGCCTGTAGGACTCAAGAAAGGTATACTGCACTATTTAATAGGAGGAACATAGAGGCTGGGGCAGTGCTGTACACTGTGACCTCAGTGTGGACATCTGAGTAGGGAGGGCTAAGGGCTCATCTAACACAAATGCAGCAGCTATAAGCTCAACTCAGGGTCTTTATTTAGCATTTGGTCAAGCTCACTGCACATATCATGGACATAGCCTAGTCTGTAGGTTTTAGCGCTATTCATAGGTAAGGCATTAGGACGACAGATCAAGAATAGAGTGGAAAATAGTTCATATGAAAAAAAGGTACGCATAGTTTTGAATGTTGAGCACAATTTCAAATAATAGGAACCATGACTGGAAAACCAATGGGTTGCAAGGAATGCAGAACATTCTACTGTGAAGAGGCTGAGGATCTGTCTCCCAGACTGCTGAGTTCTACCTCATTGTGGCTGGCTCACATACCGCTGTCACTGGGAACTAAGTTAGAAAGGCTTTCACCCAAAGCAAGGAAGTAGCCTGTGTTAGTGCTGTGAGAGGAGACTTTGTCAGGCCTTAGCCAAACAGTGTAGACGAAACTTTGTGGGGCTCTTAAGGGATTTATCCTTGTAGCTTCCTATAGAAAAGTTTGGAGTGGAGATGGCAAAAGTGCTTGTTGTCCTTGAGTTATCCCCTGTGACAGGTCTCAGATCTTGCTGTCCATTAACATAATGTCCTTAACATTAATGAAGGTTGAGTATTAATTCCGAGTGAAAGGGCACATCCCTGGATTCTCTCTGAATTGTTTCTAATTTGCCAATATGGTTCTCTTCTAACGTTTTCTTTTCTTTTTTTTTTTTTTTTCATAAAATGATGGCCTTTTTGATGGAGGAGTAATTTTGAAAAATGAACATAAAAAGAAAACAGACAAAATGCATGATTATATAACTATGTTAACTATTATTATATAGAATATATAAAATGTATACTTACATAATTATTTTTAAAGCATCCATAATTCCCTAATCATGCCTTAAAAGTCATCAGTATTAATATTATCAAGATTTCAAATACAAAGCTTATAGAGTTCACTATTATACTTTCTTGTAGCATTTTGAAACAAAAGCTTTTATAAATGGAACACTCAAGAATGTTTTTAAATGGTGTTTGTTTTGTGAACATTGAGAAAGGGGGAGAGCCTTACAGAGTTTCTTGGGTCTTATTTAAGTCTTGCTTTGTGATTATGCAAACTGTTAACATACTAACTGTTAGTGTTGACCACAAACACATTTGCAACATACATGTTGTGTGAAATAAACACTTTTAAAATATGGTAAGGTTAACAGTTACAAAAAGTGCATCATTGTTTAGAAATAGCTCTTGGTCAGAGAAATAGCCTTAAAATGATTGATCAGCTTTCTTTGAGAACTCATTAGGCTTCTCTCTTCCTTTTTATTGGCAGGGAAAGGAAGGAAGCAAACAGTGTTTATACTCTGGGCAAGTGACCTAAACCTCCTTTCCTTTGCTCTATGAGAGATTAGCTGTTTCTTAAATAATTGATGTGAAGTGTCTCTGAATTCCTGTGGTTTGAAGGCTTTACAGATATTAACTTTCTCTTCCTGACTGAAAGGATGCGTGTGATAGTATCCTTTCCCCCTCAGTTTAAATTTAGATGTCTTGATCGTGAATAAGAAAGCTTGTGAGTGGTGATCTGGGGTAGTTTTCTTATTTTCCTTCCTTGCTGGAGCTAGATGGTGGTGTAGTGCAGCTTCTGGGCAGTGCATCTGCACTTAAGAAGTGGAGTGCTAGCTACCTGCAATGAGGACCTAAGATACAGTTTCTTAATCACATTAATCTGCCAAACTGGCAGCTGGATCAAATCATTAAAGAAGACTTTGTTACCAGTTCAAGGTAGAACAAGTAGTTACACCATCTAGCTCTCGCTAGTTGGCAGGTTTGTCATATTCCTGCATCAGATATAACTGTGGCTCCTTGACAGGCAGAGAAAATACCTTTCTTTGTCTAGTTGCTGTTTACCCAGCTCAGCCCTGATTTGGTTTGGAATTGGAGAAGGGATTAAACACATACAAATTCATACATTCATGCATACAAGTACATGTGGATTTGAATTTAAATATTCCATTTAACAAACTTGATTCTGGTATTGATCTTCTGGTGATGTGACTTTTAAAAAAGCATCTATAATTATGTTTTGCTGTAAGACTTGGAATACAGATTACTTTAAAAAATAAGTGTAGCATTGGTGGGGCTTTGTTTTGGGGGAATCACAGTATGCAGCCAATAAAACTTGAGTTCTACATCTTGGAAGACAAGATAGATGATTCCACTTTACAGCAATCTCTGTTCTTCAACAGCAAAACCACACAGTTATAAAATATACTCCTAGAAGTTTCCAGAGGTCACCATTGGAGTGTGCTTTTTGCTTTTCTGTTTTTGACATATTTGCTAGTATTTTACACAATAATTTAAAACTCAGCCCATCATAAGACCTTTGCAGTTATAGTCTCAAAAGACAGCTTTTGTGAGAATGGTTGCTTCCCAAATAAGCACCCCACAGGCCGTGGTTATCTTTCTAACCTAGACAGCATCATCAAGGCCAAATAGCTTTGAGAGAGAAAAGGGACTATACATAAAGTAAGTAGCATAGTAATAACACTAAAATTCTTGCTGTTGCTCTGTTTACAGAAGGCTCCACAGTTCAAATGCTTTCATTCATATTTCATTTATGCATCATTCATTCTAAGTCAACCCTTCTGACAGTAAGGGGAAAAAAAGTGCAAAAAAGCTGGCAGAGTTCCCAGCACAGCATACTGAAAGTGTAGTAGAAATACCCTAAGTGTCTGTCTGGTAAGGACTGGAGTCATCTCATGTAATAAGTGATGTTTGTTATGGTTCTGCACAAAAACTTAACTATGGGAGGATGTCGAATCATCCACATTACAACTGAGTAGATACCAAGCTTCATATAGCCTCCAAAATACAGTAAGTTTAGTCCCTTCACTCTGTAGTTCTCTCTTTGGACCTGCTGAGTCAAGAGTTGTTTAGTAGCTTGAGAAACCTATCTGAAGCCTGCTTGTGGGTCTAGATGTCTTGCAGGCTGAGAAAACAGCATGACAGCCTGGGGTTAAAATGGCCTTTAGATGAACAAAAGTAGAATCAAATCAGGGGATTTGTTTTTAATTGTGTATTGTGTATATTCTTTGGCTTCTGGCACTCTCAAATTTACTCCCTCCCCCTTCCCCGCCCCTGGACACTAACAAATTCAATGTCAGAATGCATGAACTTGGGTATTTTTCATGTTAGCATCGTTATCTTATAGTAAAAATTGGTATAGTTCATGGCCGTTTGATGAGCTTGTGTTTTTCATTTTATAGCATTCAGTCTATAGGATCTCAGACATTTACATAGATTCATCAGGAACATTTCCCTCCTTGACTTCCTTCACAGCAGCTCCTCTTTAGACTCTCTCTTGAGGAGTCCTTTTCCTCAGGGCCTTGTGCAGTGTGACACAGTTGATATGGCTGTTGGGTTCTTTTAGTTACACTGCAGTGACATTGCAATTGCTCTTGTGCTCCAGGACAGGCCACACCATGTCATCTGGGAACTAATAATAATATTCTTTAAATATTTATTCAGCATGTATTTAATGGAAGAGGAAGAAATTGATTTTCTTTTAATAACATTTCCATGCAGAGGCAGATGCCTTCTTGAGTCTTTTCTACTTGGCAGTGTGGGCTGGTTCTCTAAAATAGGCAAGACAGCTCCCAAGGCGTGGCAGCGTTGCTTCCTTTTTATTTTGTGACTTTTCTGAAATAGACATTAAAATTAGAAAATAAAATGTATTCTGGTAAAAGCTATATCATTCAATCTTGGGATTTTGGCTGATGGCTAGAATACATGACCAGTGTCACCCAGTAGTGCTTCACTGTCTGTCATAAGGCTGTATTTGCAGACAGCAGCCCACTCAAGCTCTGTCACCAACTTGAAGCCATTGCTGCTGGTCCTGACAACACAAGCATAGACTATAAGTGTATCGTTCTTGAGCCCAGTGTACTGCCTCAGAGAGGATGTGCTCGCCTGAGTTTGGCTGGCTATTGGTCTCCTCTTCTCTACCTATGTGTAGTATTTGGCCTGGCGCCACAGAAATGAAATTATCATCATCTTTCATTGTGCACTTGCTGTGTACCCAAAGAACAGGAGTGTGTGTTTCATCTGTAGCACTTTTATATTGCTGTCATGGATTTCTTTTCTAGATTAAGTTTGCTGTCTGGTAAAATGTATTTGTTTTTCTTGATAAAATCTGTAAGCTAACAGGCAGTTTTAGCTAAGCACTGAAATATGTAACTGCTGAAAAACTTCATTGCTTGGAATATTTGAGGAAATAGGTCACAGAACCTGTAACAAAATTACATATTCTACTTATAGAAACATCATAAATGGGACCTCAAAGATACTAATTTCTTTTAGAGTAGGCCTAGTTACTCAGAATAGAAGTTAATCTTGAACACATGGCTGCTTTTATAATTGCAAACCTCATTTCATTAGATAATCAGAGAAGTGTTACTAATTCTGTGATGTCGTCTTTCTTATGCATGCTTTCCTCGGGTTTCAGAAGGTGGCTCCAATTCACCTCCCCTAGCATGGGAGCATTGTGCGTTGAATGAAGGCTCCTTTATTCTCATTGAAACTGAATTAAGCAGACTGAATTTAAAAATAGCAACCTAAGTTACTGACTATAACTTTTTCTATTTTATCTAAATATGTTTGCCTTTGGCTTATAGTTGGTTTTTAGTGTTTATCCAGACTTTGGTTCTTACCAACAATAATTTGCTTGTTTTAAAAAAAAAAAAAAATCTGTGAATTCCCAGAATTCACATTGCTAGTATTTGTCTTTACTTTCCCAAATGTGCCAAGTACTTTCCTTTTCTAGCTTGACGTCTTCATACATGGGGCGTCCATGCATGGGGCTTCATATCCTGCAGTCTGGTACTGTGTGCTTGCTCTGCTTTCACTTCTGATCTCAGAGATGCCTGAGCAAAGGCTTTGCACAGCTCCTCTCCAAGTTTCCTCTTCTGGATTGGTGCCTGGCCCAATTTTGCCTTTCCTGCCACAGAACCACAATGAGCGCCATGTTAACAGGCTTCTCAATCAGTGTTCCCAGTTAGTCTGTGTTCTGCTCCGAAGAAGTCCCAAATGGATGATTAATACTGTGGGAAAATACTTATATTATTTTGAAGAAAATGTGATACTGTTTTTGAATGTTATACTGTGTTTTGTTTTCAGGTAATTAGAATCTTTGTTTGTTTGTTTCTTTTTTGTGCTGTAACTTGAATGCATGCTAGGGAGGTGTTCCACACTGAGCTGTGCCCCTTGACAGAAAAATACATGTCTCCCAACTTGCAGCTTTACATCTAGACATAACTTTGGGGATTGGAGTTACTGCCTCCTTCCTAGTCTAAGACTATTAATAGGAAGGTGAGCCAGCCACAAGCTGAGGAATGAGAGGCGTTGCTGTCCATGACTTACCTAAAGCCGTGATGCGCAGTAGTACAGTGGGATATCCATATGAGGGTTTAAGTGGTCTTGTCTCATTAGGGGCCAGTGAGATGAGGGTGCTTTTGTTCAATCCCTAGGATTCACATAGTAGAGAGAGAGCCAACTTGAGAAAGTTATTTCCTAACCTCTATCTGCCCTGACACATGCAAAAACATAAATAAAATGTAATCTTTCCAAAATCATAAGGACTTTGGGAGATGATTTTAATAGCATAGAGTAGGTCATTAATGATTGCTTGTAAGTTGGCATTCTGTTTACCCTTGGCCTTGCTGCACAACAGACACTACTATGATGGCCGTTGTGACAATCACACTGACCCTAAAAGGCTTCAGGATCCACCAATCCTTGTTTGTTTGTTTGTTTGTTTGTTTGTTTGTTTGTTTTTCGAGACAGGGTTTCTCTGTGTAGCCCTGGCTGTCCTGGAACTCACTCTGTAGACCAGGCTGGCCTCGAACTCAGAAATCCGCCTGCCTCTGCCTCCCAAGTGCTGGGATTAAAGGCGTGCGCCACCACCACCCGGCTCAGGATCCAATCATTAATAGAGTGGTGTGGTGTGGTGTGGTGTGGTGTGGTGTGGTGTGGTGTGTTTTTCTGGAAACTATTAGAAGTCAGTGAGAATTGGCAGAGTGCTGAACCCTGTTTTTCAGCCTGGCATTAAGTATTTTCTGATTATTCTCTTTTGGAAAAGAACGCTGTAAGGGTTAGTGACTTAGTCATTCTTTATACATGACAACTGTCACTAGTGGGATACTTTTTCCCGTCTACAAGCAGTTTCTTCCTTTGGATGGCGTGCATATAATTTGCTGACATAGAATGTGGTTCTGTCCTTGGAGTTCACACCAATTTATTCTAGAGCAGTATTTCTAATGTCCCTAGTTTTCTAGAAATCTTTAATGGTTTACAAAGATGGTAGACTTTATAATTTAGTGTATGTGTATATGTGTAAGTGTGTGTGTTCAAATATGTCTGACTGTGTGCAAGCAGAGGCTGGAGGGGTGGGGGTTGTCTGGTGTCTTCTATCACTTTTTGAGGCAGTCTCCTTGAACCTAAAGCCCCAGTGATCGTGAGGATCACTGTGCTGCTCCTCCCTGGGGACGTAAGCATGCCGTGAGACCATGCTTGGCTTGTGATTTGGGAACCAAGATCTGAACTCAGGTCCTCTTGGTTGCACAACGAGCACTTTTAACCACTGAGCCATCTCTCCAGCTCCATTTCATCATCTTGGATGTTCACTTACTTCAACCATTCTGTACAGCAAAGATTATGGGAAAACAAATTTCTAAAAAGATGAGAGCAATGGAGTTCTAGCTGCACCAAGTAGGAGAGATTCTGTAGAAAACTGGACTTTTGAGACGATACATGTCAGTACCTGTGTTTCTCAAAGGAAAGGGCAGGCCAATGGCTTCAGCATGTGTTCCCACGATTAAATACCGCTAATTCATGAAGGCATGGAGTTTGTTTTGTTTATACTAGTTTGTCTACTTTCAATGGACCCATGTTTCTACATCAGACGGTGGCTTTACTGTTTCACTTTCTGATGCCCTAGAATGCAAGACTGTGTGTGGCAGTCAAGATGTGGATTGTATTTATTGAGGGTGGGTATATGAGGCCATATGGCGGCCATAGTAGATCATTATGATAGAGGCTCATTTAACTGTGTCATAAGCTCTGAACATAAAAGTACATCAGGATCATTGCACAAATTTGGGGAAAAATATAAAAGGATAAAGCAGAAATTTGAATTCACAAGTCCTATCACCATTTTTCTGCTTTGTATTTTAAGGTAACTTAGGAAATGAGCCTTTTCTAGGATAGAAGTACTCTCTAAAGCACAATTGGTTAGCCTTATTAGGGAAAGAACTACATGCAAGTCACCCGGCTAGTGCCTGGCACATGAACGGACAAGCACTAATCACATGTGAGCTCCTAGAATAGGGACAGCTGAGGCTTCCCTGCATCTGGCCAGTCTGCAGGAACACAGCAGTCAGACTCCCTGGGAACACAGGTGATGGAGATGGGAAACTGACTTTAAGAACCAGCCTGTTTGTTTCCTCTCTACCTTCTTGGGCCTGGCTGTGCAGTCTTGGGCCTGGACTAGTCTGCAGTCCTCGTGTGGCAGCTTTCAGCTCTGTGCTAAAGGAGATAATTAATGCCTTCTTTCTGCCCATTTTGCCTCTATGAATATTTTTCTCCTTTCCTATCTTGTATTTATTGCATTAATATATTTTTAAACAAAATTAAGCCAGTCTCCTCTCTATTATATATATTTCCTTGTGTATAGATAGGTTTTAATTGTTTCACATAATGTTAATCATAGTTTAAGATACTTAATTTCACTTTGGGTAAATCTTGAGGTGCTCTCCCACTTTCTTTTCTATGTGTCTAAAATACACTTTACTTAAAAGTTAGCTATTACTTTAAGAAGTTGTAATATTCTGTATCTGTAGTTGTTAGTTAGGGTTAAAAAATTAAAACAACAAAATTTAACTTTTATTTAATCATCTTTTTTGATGCTGAGTTCATTGCCTTGCATATACTGACAGGCACTCTAGGATACAACCCTAGCCTCTGAAATTTCAAATTATAATTTAAAAATTTGACAATTTTAACATTATCTTTCCTTAGTATCAGGTCAGTTTGATAATAGTTTTATACTTTGCATTCATGAACAGTAAAAAAAAACAAAACAAAAAAACAAACAAAACAAAAAACTTCCTTCCATTGGAGTAACTCATAAAGTAATCTGATCACTAATTTTTTGATTCTTTGCATTGTTTTGTTTTGTTTTTCAAGACAGGGTTTCTCTGTGTAGCCCATGGCTGTCCTGGAACTCACTCTGTAGACCAGGCTGGCCTTGAACTCAGAGATCCTGCCTTTGCTTCCTGGGTGATGGAGCTAAAGGTGTGAGCCAGCACCTCCTGCCTCTGATTGCTATTTTTTATATCCAGAGTTTTAAAAGCTTGCCTGTTCCACCTACAGCACATGGCCACCCATTACTTAAGTCTCCATGTTGACTGGCACAGTGAGTGGGGTTCTGGCTGCATTCAGTCGGTTGTCTGCCTACTGTTCCCATCAGTTGGTCTCTAGAACCCGCAGTCCGCCACTGCCACCCAGGAAAGAGGAACTGGAAAGGAGCACTGCCACCATGTAAGCCCCTTTTACTGTGGCTCACCTGTCTGTGTGCTCACTGAATGCCTTGCTTAACTTTGTGTGTCATTACGTGGTAGAGCTCCAACAGTGTGACAAATTGGCACCCATTTAGGTTTGACTTCATGTGTTTTATTTTTATTGCAAGACAATGCTCTGTCAAGTTGACACCATATGTCTTTTTTTAAATCTTATAATTTAATACATAAATTAACTCATTTATATGCTCTTTTAAACTGTTGGGGGTTTTTAGGTTTTGTTTTAATTTATAACTTTTGTTGAGATGCTGCGTTGATCTGATTCAGGTTTCTTTTCCATAGTCTCACTGTGTTCTGTTTGTCAGGTTCCTTGAATACTCTTGGGTCACTTGGTCTGAGTTTCCAGGCTGCTGTGGTGACACAGCAGCAGAAGTTTTTGAAATGGCATCTTGCTTCTCTTGTCAGCACCAAACACCCACCTGCATAGGGAGAAGGTCTGTCCTGGCTTCTGTGGCTATTGCTGCTGTATCCCCTGAGCGTGGCCACCTTCCCAGTGCTTTTCTGATGGCTGATTCTTGGCTTCTTCTAGATTTTTTTCTAGAGACCCTGCCTACAGTTCTAGAGTATTGTCTGCCATTTGGGGTTCCTTTGGTTTGGTTTGGTGTGGTTTGGTTTGGTTTTCCCAGTATCTACAATTATAAGCAAGCTATGTCCTTTCAAATTAGACTTACTGTGAAAGCACACACAAAGATATTCAAAAAACAGTTTGAAAATACTGTTAAAACTTCATAGCACTCTAGGCTTAAGAGTAAAGGGCAAATATGATTTGCATGATAAGTCATGGTTTATATGTGGTTGCTCTGGAGAAAGGTGGTGATGAGGACAAGAAAGGCAAGTAACCCTAAGCCAGGCTTGAAAACACTTCTAAAATTATGATATGATGCTTCCCTCTCCTGCACTTGTGTACTTCTACCCCCAAAGGACTACACTTGGGCAAGTACAAGTTTTTGTGTTGTTATAGAATTGTGATCTTAAAGTCTTTGTATATATGTGTGTGTGTGTGTAAGAAAACATGATAATATAATTTATTGTGTGTAGATACTGTTGAGACTTTTTACTTAGCCATTTATCATCAGTTTGAAATACTTGCCCCTCTGAGTAATTTAAAATGTGAAAGTGTCTTGTTGCTCCAGATCGTCGACAGATGTGCTCTTGATGGCGAGTGCCATGGCTGAGCCTGTTACCAAGTAGTTTTGCTCCTAGAGACTTGGCAGTATCTGGAAAGAGATCTTTATTACCAGGGCTTTGGGAGGTTGGAGTGGTGCATTGTCCAGCTGAAAGTAGTGTACATCCTACAGTGCTCCAAACAACCCCACAGTGAGGGGCTTCCCAGTAAGCAGCTTCAGACTGACATTGAGACACCGGTCTTTGCCTAAGGATGTGGATGGAGAAGTGGAGCTGTAGGCCTGATTGTGCAGTTAGTTGTCAGCATAAGTGAAGCCTGGCCTTGAGTCCCAGCACCCTACACACTGGGAAATGGTGCTAGATGCTTGTCATTTGAGGATTTAGGAGGTGGAGGTAGGAGGATCAGAAAGTCAGGCTTATCTTCGGCCTTATAGAGTTAGAGCTGCAGTGGATAACCTCAGTGAAGCTGGAATTCGCTAGCACAAGACAAGGGTAGTGATCTTTACCTTGTATAGTTGTACATGGTAAGCAGTGTTATCTATCATTCCTGCTGTTAACAGTACCAATATGTTTTTTTTTTTTTTTAATTTCTTGAATCCTGAATATGAAATCTTGGGTAATACCGTTGAATTCAGAGTAGTACCCCGTAAGAGATGAATCTGCAAATGATATTCCGTATCTCATGACAAATAATGTCCTTTGTGTGATGGCCATGATGCAGCAAGTGAAGCTAGAAGCTTTTGCCTTGTGTGAATTTTCTAACTGTATATGATTCATGGAAGTATATTCACACTGAGATGGTCTAAGGGACTAGTGTTGATCCTGTGAAAAATGTAGAGTGCTGGTAGATCCTGAAGAGGACCTTATGTGTTCACCGTGGGAACGCAGCCACTGAGACTCTGGGAGGCCTGCTCTGCCATGGTAATCGTGGCATTTCCCTTCCTCTCTAAATGGCCCCGGGGGGTTTTATTGCCGCACGTTAGGGGGGATGATCAGCTGCTACAGTTCTTGTAGGAGCTTTCATGAGGATATTTATTGCTTGTGCTACCACGGATACTGTGAAAAATGGTGGGGAGAAGAGTGAGAAAGAGCAAAGAACTGTAAACTGCTTAGCATTGTGATTCTGCCCTCCGGGAGTTTGCAGTGTAGTTGTGGGGGTTATATACATCATACTTAATTTGCACTCAGGACTTACAGGCCTAAATGTGTGCTAGACCTTGAGGCTCTATCATAAGAGGACAGAAAGGGAGCAGCCGTTTCATTGATGCTTTACTTACAGATCTAGACTCACAACACTTGGAAGATGTAGAGTTTACAGTATGTTTTTATTTTTTAATCTTTTCAGTAGATAGTTATGTAAAGTGTTTCCAAGTGCACATGGCTAGCATGTAATGTCAGTGTTGAAACTGAGAGGACATTGCTTTGCTCTAGCACAGTGCTTCTCAACCTGTGCATTGCTGCCTCTTTTCGTGGGATTTGCATATCAGATATTCTGTATATCACATATTTACATTATGATCCATAGTCGTAGCAAAACTACAGTTAATGAAGGAGCAACAAAATAATTTTATGATTGGTCACCACAACGTGTGGAGCTCCTTTAAAGGATCACAGCCTTAGAACGGTTAAAAACCACTGGTCTTTTATTAAAATCACTCTTTCTGCTGTCTGCCCAGTGGGAAGAAGTGCATTGGGAGACTCAGCTAACCCTGTCATATTGACAGCAGTGCACAGAGACAGTGCACTTCTTTAATGCTCCGATTCTCTGATTCCGCACATGCCTTTCCCTTACTGAACAGCATGTGTCTCTTCAGTTGTAGAGAGTACCTTGCACAGATTTTCTTTCTTCTTCCCCTTTGACTGAAGAAATGGAGTTTTGGTGTTGAAGCAAAAACAAAATAAATATGAAGAACAGGAAAATACGTTAAACATTTTTTTCTTTATAGCTTATTTGATAAGGTGTGCCTTTAGAAAATATTTTTAATATTGTAACAAAATTGTGATTGATATGTCACTGTTTGAAGATACCAAGCTGTGTTCTCTTTCTACAGTGCATCATGTTCTCTCACATGAGGGTTTTTTCTAATGTCTGTCTAATGTCAATCTAGAATATGAAATCTGGAGGATACCAGTTAAATTCAGAACAGTACCCTGTAGGAGGTTAAAAAGACTAGGCTTTATTCTGACAGGTTTCTGGCAGCTGATAATCAGGGTCTTGTCTGTATCAGGGAAGATGATCTGGTTTTTGGCAGTGCTGAGGAACCTGTCTGTTAGGACAGGAGTCATTGGCATAACAGCTATATACCAGCTGTTATGTTTTGAGCAGGCAGGAATCCATCCCTATCCCAACAGGCCTCCTGGATCCTGGAGACACTGTAGTAATCTAAGTATTCCATAGGAAAAGTTCCTAAATTATCATGGTAAGAGTGTATTCTTTCTAGGAAAATGTTTTTTACTCCCTGGAAAATTATCAGTCACATAACACCACTTTTAAGTTGTTTTCTTTATAGGAAGTTTCCAGCATTGTTCCAAGTAGAAGAGTTATAGACAAGATGGAGCCTTGTCTATCACTGTTACCTGCAGTTACTGTCATTTTATCCTGAATCATTTGATAAGAAATCCTGAACAAGTAAAAGTCTGTGTAGTCCCTTCTTTGTTATCACAGTCGGGAGAGTAGACAGCTCAGATTGGAGGGTGCTAAGTCACCTAGAGCAGGATGGCTGTGCAGGTGTTTGCAGAGTGGCCACCTCATGGCATTTAGCCACACTTGAGGGTTATTATGGTTTCCACATCTCTGCCAACTCTTATTTGCCCATCTTTGTGATTGTAGCTATTCTGGTGGTATCTCTCATTAATAACTAATTAAGAAAATGTCCAGGCTGGAGAGATGGCTCAGCCGTTAAAGGCTAGGCTCACAACCAAAGATATAAGAAAACTTTCTATAACTACAGCCTGATCTTAAAGAGGCATTTTTCAATTGAGGCTTGTCCCTGTCTGACTCAAGTTTGTGTCAAGTTGATATAAAACTAGCCATTACAAGTACTGATCTTTTCAGTATGTTTTCAGTGCTGTGTTTACTAGAATTTAAGATCTGCCATGTTCATAAATTTAGTTTATTACATTGGAAAAAAATCATCAGGTAATTGGGAAAATTTGGTCAGATCAATAAAATATCTGAAAGGTAATAGAATCTCAGTTTATAATTGTAGTTCAAAGTCCAATTACAGCTGTCGTTCACTGTGTAGAGGTGAAGTTTCAGGACCCCTGTGGGACACGGAAAAAGCTGATGAATCCTATGAAATGGTATAGTACTTGTGTGTATTGTGTGTAGCCTAGCACATTCTCCATGCACTGGGATCACCTGTAGATACTTGTAGTAATCAGTGCTAAGTGCACTGTGTAAGTAACTGCAGTGCTCTGTTGCTTAGGGAAGAATGACAAGGAAAATATCTTGAGTGTTTAATACAGATGTAATTTCTTTCTGACGATTTTGGTTTACAGTTGGTCCTGTTCATGACTAGCTAATCAACTCCATTTCTCCTGTTACCTCTCCTGGGCCAGTTCTACCACACACCTCCATTTTGCAGCATCTTTTAATTCTTCTCTTCTCTTCTTTGATCTTTGCTTGGATGTCATAAGAGCTAGGTAATAACCAATTTCCTTTGAAATAAAAATGTTAAAGCTATTTCTTTTTATAAACAAACAACTTTCCTACTTGGCATTATTCACAAAATGTACTGAAATGATCCTAGGTACTGATATGTCATGCTTGCTAGAGACCTCGAGGCAGTTTGAGACACGTTATTCACGTAGAAGTGAGATTTGAAGATCTCAGTATGATCCACATATGTTATGGCACCCTCAGAAAGATCTGATTACTCTGAATCCAAGGCAGGAGGAGGTGGCATCCCTAGTTTGAGGCTCACTTTGACCTCACAGTATATGTATATTTTATACTTCCTGGGTCAGGGTGAGGGTTGGAGACAGATTTCCAACCAGGCTGTTGTTTGTTCCTGCTTAGTCAGAAGGCAAGCCACTGCCCCACAGTCCTCTTTCATGGAGTGATTGAGCTTGAAGTGCTGGCCTCCATGTCTGCAACTTAAGGGGTCATTCAGCAAGTGATTGACACACCATCCCCTCCCTATCTCCCATGGTCTCCAGTCAGAGACCCTGTTCCTTTTCACTTGGGAGAACCATCTTCATTGTTCACTTAGCCCTCATAGAAAATCTGACTTTTAAGAGTCTAATGGACTCTTCCTATGTTCTCTAGACTTCCCTTCTCAGAAACCATTTGCTGCCTCCATTCAGCTTTGTCTTAGGATGAATGTTTTTGATGCTGCTGGATTTGTCTGTAGCAAGTATAGCTTATGATTCAGAGATCTTTAAATTGATAGTCTGAAGCAGCCACCTCTGTTCACTACACCAATGTTCACTCTGGGGAGCACTGTTAGCTCTCAGGAAGCTTACACAGATGCAGTTTTGTGCTGTGTTTTCCCCAAGATTGTATTTAATATTACATAGTGACATTGATGTATCCATTACTCAATTATTTCTGTCCTTGTTTGTGTCTTTATGAGCCCTCCTGCTGAATAATTTGTTATACCAACCCTGAGTATATTTGGATTTTAAATTTTAATTAATGATAATAAATAAAATGCCATTGTATTAAATTCAGAATTCACGAGTGTTCTAGAAATGTTAATTGATAAATGAGAACCTCAATATTAAGAGCTCATGAGATCATAGCTATCTGGGGCACCACTAAGTGACAGTATCACTAGTCACAGGTTGATACAAATTGCCTATGCAAACTGAATAGGCCTGCAGGGTGCAGGCAGCATGGAACAATTGCTTTCTTCATAGCCAGACAGAACTACTTCTTCATAAACAGAAGTACTTGCTAGCACTCTGGAGTAATGAGTTGACAGACATATTGTAAAGAATGACTTAAACCTTCTTCTTAACTTCTCAGAGCAACTGTCTTCTATTATTATCACTGTGGTCTGTGTGTGGAATGGTGAGTTTGTTTTTACCTACTTATGCTTAACAGTAAAAGTAGTGGGAAACATTGTTTCTTGGTGATTTTTAGTAGACTACTTTCTAGTTACACATGTCACTGAACTGTTGCAGAAATCCTGCTGTAATCTGACATGCCCTAGTCTGTTACTGATTTGTAACAAACAAAAAAATGCCTTCTTTTTTTAGGCAGTGACTGTATAGATTATTTTCAAATGTTTTATTCCTTCTATTTTGATCTAATAGTAAGATTTAGTCACAAAATGATATAGTTAAAGGCACCTCATCTCCAAAATTTATGGTATATGTGATAATTGTATTTAGTGCTACCAGAAATAAGTTTTTGAGACTGATTTTTTTTCAAAACTTATACTTTTCTAGTTACACATGTCACTGAACTGTCACATAAAACTAACCAACATACAATCTTAAAAACTAATTTCTGGGCACCAAGTGTAGTGATCACATACAATTTTGAGTGGCTACAGAAAGATTTAGAGATGGGGTGCCTTTAACTTTATTCTTGACTAAATCTAGCTATAAGATGACCCCTCATGGATCATCAATTGATTGGAAAGCAAGTGTAGGCAAGTCATTTCTAGTTACAGTAACTGGTGTTATCCATGTAGTTATCTATGTGTCTTATTAGCTTACTGTCCAGATTGGGGGACTTTAGGTATTTAAAGCAGATGCTGCTCAGAGTAGGGACACAGTGTGTCTGGGTGCTGGGGATTAAGCTGAGGGCCCACTTCACAGGCAAGTGCTCTCCCACTTGCCATTTCCACACTGCAGAATGCTTTTAGAAGTTAGGACTGTCCAAAATAATGATAAAAGTTACTGTTTATTAAACACAAGCCAGTACATAGTAGTTGAAGGTCATTATCAAGCATTATATGCAGCACATAATTGCATATGCTACACTTGTGTGTTACTGACAGCTCAGTGACTTGTTTATGCAGTGTCACCAAGTCATGAGGAATTTGCTATGCTGCTGCCTATGCTCTGACTTTGTGGTGGCAGCACCTCGATGCATCAGTGATGGGACCTTCAGCTCCATTGTAATCGGTGGGACTGCCATCACACGTGTGTGTCTTTGGACTAATTGTTACATAATGGGTGACTGTTTCAAGTAGGTGACTTATCTTTTCTGTGCACTGTTCGGAAAATATGAGGAAACAGTTCAGACTTGATACTATAGCCACTGCTAAGAAAGAAGGTATTTTTGTTTTTAACTTGTAAAGGAGAACTGGTGCTTCCCAGAGGGCAGGTCTAGATCACTGTTGAAGTCCTTGCCACCACTAATAATATAGGATTGGTATGAAGTAAAGGGGGGCATATAATTTAGAAATAAAGTAATGATTTTTATGTACAGTAAAATAATATATGTAGGGCATATATATTGAATAATGATTATATGAAACTTACCTTGGCATCCTCAAATAACAGGCCTAGGTTGGTTTAAGTACAGTGATTTTTAACTCAATGGTTTTAGAAAGGTCTCACTCTATAGCCAGTGTGGCTCCCCGCTCTGACTTCTTCAGTCTCCTGGATTACAGTGCCTGCCATGATCTGCTTATTTGAGTATGT
Source organism: Arvicanthis niloticus (assembly GCF_011762505.2). Taxonomy (NCBI): domain Eukaryota; kingdom Metazoa; phylum Chordata; class Mammalia; order Rodentia; family Muridae; genus Arvicanthis; species Arvicanthis niloticus. Next base: position 41,851,180 of record NC_133432.1, read on the forward strand.
TTTAAAGGTGCAATGCTGTACCATAAGCCTTATGTAAAACAAAACAAAAATTGTTTTCATATTAATGTCATAGGCAACAAATTTAGAAACAGTAAATTTCCATTTTAATGGCCTATTTGTATACCACTGCCTCCTGAAGTGGTTGAATACAAGGCCAAGGTACTGTGGAGTTTTGATTGTTTTGTGGGCTCTCTCTCTCTCTCTCTCTCTCTCTCTCTCTCTCTCTCTCTCTCTCTCTCTCACAACCAGCCTAGTTCTTTACTACACCTTCATGTATCCTTGCAAGTATCAATCGTCAGTGCCTTAAGGACCTCACTCCTAGGAGATTTTAAAGGAAAAAAAAAAGTTCCATGGTCAGAGAAAGGCAGGAATAGTTTTTAGTTTATATATTGCAGATTAAAAAGTATGTCGTGTCAGAACTTGTTTTCTATCCTGAGAGAGAGAAGCAAGTCCTTCTGCTGAAACTGAAGAGACTGGGGTAAGGTATTTAGAAAGCCCTAGGGAAGTGGGTTAGAGGGGCTTTGCCTTAGTTGAGAAGGAAGGAGCAAGCCCTGGTCTAGGTGAGAAACCTGGTGTCTGTATTTTGCTTTGCTCTTAATGGCTGGCCTCTCAGGACTGCAGTGGTCTCTCCCTTCCTGTCTGAGCTTGAGAAATTCAGAGACTCCTTTCAGATCTGAAAGTCCATTCTAAATCATTGAGGGGGTCATGAAAGGCCTGGGATTTGATGTAGTACTGAGAACTTGAAAATGATGGTAGTAGGAATGAACATTCACAAAAGAGCAAACACCTCAAAGGGAATAGTGCAGAAGATCCCAGTAAAGGAACAGGCCAAGACAGATTCAAGTGCGACACCCGAAAGCTCTATCAGGTGTCATTCCTGAATTTGCCTGTGTACCTAGGTGACTGGAGCTGGATAATGTAAAGGTGTTGGAATGCAACCTGCTGGAACCATTCCGGGAATGCATAAGGAAAACCTCAGTGCTGGTCAAAGCCTCTGATTTCCTTTCCTAGGATTTCAGGCTGACTTATGCCAAAAAATTGGACTGCTGTGTTTCTCCTAAGAGGAGGTGGGCAGCAGAAAGAGCTGTCACCTTTCTGAAGCACATGAGAGTGCAGACTGGAGAAAGCCGCTCTCTTTCCCAGGGGCCTCTACTACTGTGCTGTTCTGCATTTTCTTAGGACCTGTAGTGCCTACTTGTTAGGGACAATTGTCCTGGATGAACAGCCCTTCTTCTAGTGAGGCCGGGATGTAAGAATCCTCTGTACAACACACTCCTAGATGGAAGGGAAGCCAGTGTCCTTCCCATGGCAGGTACGGCGACGTTAGTGTCAGTCACATCTCTTCCTCAGTTGGTGGTATATAAGAGCCTTGCATAGTAAATCCATCTGAAGCAGCTAGTCCGTGTCCTGTGTGAAGATTTTCAATGAGTAGGCTATAGTTAGGCCTGACAGAACGCAGAGTCAAAGGTTGATTTCAGAGACAGGTTTTTATAAGTTTATAATATTTGAAACTTTAGATTTTACATTTTTATAGTAATTTACAAGAATTTTCAAGAATAGCAGATAGGAAAAGATAGTGAAATACTTGTCAGAGGAGACATAAGTAGAAAGAAGAGTTGAGCTGTTGGCACGCACCTGCACCAGGCCAGTGAGACCCTACCTAAAAAAGAGGCAGATGGCACCTGAGGAGTAACCAGGTTGTCCTCTGACCACCAACACCCCTCCCCCCAGCATATGCAATATTAATCTTCTCATAGAATTTTAATTTTATCAAAGTTCCCCAAACTTATTTCAAAATAAAAATGCATTGTAAAGTACTTAAATGGAGAGTATTCTGTAGTAATGTTTAGTGACATGCTAGGCTGTTTGTGGTATTACATCAGTAATTTACGTTAACTAGCACTTACTATATAATGCATTAGAAACTATATATTTTGTACTGTGTATATCGATTCTAAACTGTACTTATAACAACCCTGTTTTCTTTATTCTGGTGATAGAAAAATAAATCTATATGAGACAGCAAATAAGCTAGCCATTGTTCCCGTCTGTCCATCTTCACGGCTTCATAGCTTCTTGTTTGGGTTGTGATTGGGATTTTTTAAAATCAATAATTAGTTGAACAACTCAGAAAATACCAAATACTGTTTGGAATGTGGGTCTGGAAATACACATTCCAAGTAAATGGGGAAATGTAAAACCTTCTAGAGCAGCGGTTCTCAGCCTTCCTAATGCTGCGACCTTTAATACAGTTCCTCGTGCTGTGGTGACCGCCAACCATGAAATTATTTCATTACTACTTCACAACTGTAATGTTGCTGCTGCTGTGAATTGTAATGTAAATATCTGAGATGCAGGATATCTGATTCCCCAGAGGGGTTATGACCCACAGGTTGAGAACCACTGGTCTAGAGGGATTTGTTATAGGCCTTTCTGATCTTTTATTACACTTAGGAGTACATTGTTTCTGGAATGACTGAATGAGTTTCCCACATACAGGGTTTGATATGTAATGTATGATTAGAATCTGTATCATGTAAGATGCTTACAGAATGTAGAGACTTCCACTCATACTTAGTCATCACTCGGATCCTTAGTCCACTGAAGGTGAGTGAGCTCATAGGCAGGGGCTCAAGTATATTTTGTGTGGGCTAAACATTTTCATAGATGCTGTAAGTAGACTTCATGCATATTTTTACTGCTTCTTTTTAGTGGGGAACATAAACACTTTCTTGGCTTCTCAAGTTCTTCCTTGAGTTTTGATATTTCATCTGCAGTGATTAAGCTTAGAGGCTGGGTTATGCCTCTCCTGTCAAGCATACAGGAGCAGCTTGGTCATAGCCAGTGGAGTCAGGCAGATTGTACACTGAGATTTAGGTACATGCGTGGTGGGGAATGCCAAGCATTCCAGGTAAAGGAACAGGCTTTGAAGCAAAGTGGGACCTTAGTGGTGTCAAGGAACTGAGCGAAGATGCCTGTGCTTTGAACAGACAGAATGATTCTGGAAAATGAAAGACAGGGCCACGGGGGCCAAGCTCTGGAAGACACACATCTAGCCCATTCCCAGGATTGTGGAGTGGGGCTGTGGTCTCTCTCCACTTTGGCAGTGGGAAAGGTAGGGTGGTTAAACAGTGTGACGTGCAGGCTGTCTCAGTAAGGTGTACACTGGGCTTTTACTCTCCATTCTCTGTACTGTGCACTTTGGTTTTTGTTAAAACTCATTCAACAGATATTTATTGTACATTTTTAATTTTATATCCTAGATGGCCCTCCTTCCCACAGTCGCTTGTTTACATGTTTCATGTCTTCAAGACATCAGGAACTTGGAGAGATGGCCCAGTATTTAAGCGCTTGTACCATTTGTGAAGAGGACCTCAGTTGAGTTCCTACCTAGTATACATATCTTGTGAGTCACAGCTACCTATAACTCCAGCTCCAGAATACCTGATGTCGCTGGACTCCTTGGGCTCCAGCACTGAGGTATACATACCCACACAGACACTCAAAGTGCATCCAATTAAAAATAGAATAAAATAATAAGTTTTTAAATGAAGATTATACAGTTCTACTTTCATACTAAGTTTTCATAATGCATACACAGTGCATAGTGTGTTTCAGATATTTGAATGAATGGATATATAAATGAGTTTGTTAGATTTCTGGTTCTTATATTTTAGTACTATAAAAGTGTTTGGGTAGTTTCTATTCTAAATCAATCTTATATTCTCATTCTTTGTTTCTTTTATATTACTATTAACAAAATACAAAACCTACCATTTATTAACCTTCTGTTCTAGAAAAAGGAAAGCCACATGTCCATTTTCAATTTTCTATATTGTCCTATTACAAAGTACTGGCTCAGGCTTGTATCTTTTTTTCTAAATTAAGTAGCTATTTTAATATAATATATATTTTAAAAATATTGTCATCTTCAAATAGAAATAAGAAAAATAGTCAAAATAGATCCATGTTAAATCTTATGTACGTTTTTAAGAAGCTGGGCACTTGCGTTGATTATCATTTGTGGGGTTTTTTGAGACAGTGTGTTTCCCACGTCACCCATGCTGGCCTTCACGCTCCTGCCTCATGCTCCCAAAGGTAGGTAGAACTAACTAACTATAGGCCCCACTGCTGTGCCTAGCTGAAGAAGAACCTTTTTATTTCAAAATAGTTTAAAATTCATATGCACATGTAAGAAATTTCAGAAATCTCAAGTTTCCCTAATCACAGCATCTTACTTACACAGCAACAGCATCACAACTGGAATTAGATGTTGGGAAGGTCATGCTGTCCATACCTGCTTATGTCACAGGGTCGCACATAGATGTGTATTTAGTTCTGTGAGCCATGAACCAGTGGTCACAGTCATGGTCAGAATCATCTTGCTTGCTTTGCCTTGCCTCAGCATGTAGTTCATCTGCCACCTCCTGGGAGTTCTAGTACATTCTGCTCTTTTCGTACCAATCCTCTTCCACAAGCGCACAAAGAGTATCATGTTTAAGCTTTAGAAAAGAGTCTTTACCTCATTGCTGTGTGGAGGACCCTATGACCTCACACGTGGGTTGTTTGTTTCTAAGTAGATTCTCACTACAATACAAGGAACAGTTAACTACTGGCCAGCCCGTGTGGCTAGGTGCTTGCTTGTCTGAGTGACTGGAATTCAGTATTTTCTTCCATTACCATTATCAACCCCATACTATTTGGCTGCCTATGAGGCTCTATAGTCATTTGACAGCTAGGCCAAGTGTGCATGGTAGCTGTAGAAGTGACTTGACGTTGCAGAATGTCCACTCAGTGACAGCATGTTGTAAGCATGGCACTTTGGGAGCTCTGATGACTATCCACATGTCCATAACACTACCAGAAGTCATCATTTCCTGCTGTGCTACCTGCTGCACAGGTCATTGTGGTATCAATTCATTGGGCATGGCTTCACACCTTGCCTATAACCTTTCCAGTTTGCATCTCCATGGGGATTCTTAAAACCAGAGCTCAGATACTGGCCAACCAACTGGCTAGAAATCCACCATGTGCTAGGCACAGCAGGTGCTTCAGGCAGCAAGTTACTTTATTGATTCAATGCATACATTTGCTGTTACCATTTTTGTCACTAACTTCCTTGAAGCAGCCTCCATAAGTCCTAACTACTTTTAGCTGGGAGAGTGATAAACTCCTGGCATTAGAGTTGGCATGTGCTCTCCTCCATCCAGAGGAGTTAGATGATTGAATCCTTATGATGGATTTTCTAGAGCCAACTTCAGACTCCCCCAGCTTTAGGTGGTTTCTGGAGTGAGGCAGGATAGATACTCAGGATATGATGAAGACATACACAGGTAGGGCCTGTGTCAAACAGAAAATGTGTGTCCACCCGTAAACATTAAAGTAATTCTTTTAAGATGGCACCAAACACACATAAAGGGCAGATGTTTCTAGTGTTCTGAACAGCTAATAGACAACTGACTTTTTTTAACTGTGAAGAAAATGTGTTACCAATTTATTGGTTAACCATGATGCAAGTTTTAAAAATGAAAAGAATAGGAACCTAGTTAAATCTGTAGTGTGGTATACATGTGTGTATTGTAAGAGGAAATAAAAGAAATAGGTTTTTTTTTTTTTTTTTTTTAACCCAGAAGGTTCAGTTTACATTCAATGAAGAATCTTCAGAGGATACCAGGAATATCTTGTAACTTGGTGTTAAAATGTTACATTTCTATTTGCATATACATAGCTCTTTCTTCAAAAAAAAAAAAAAAAAAATTAAAGAACAGTTTGAGTTCCCAGAAAAATTAAGGGGAAGGCACAGATTTCCAATATGTGTTCCTGCTTGCATTTTTAACACCCCCACCAGAGTGTGTGTCTGTGGCTGGTGACAGCTTTTTACTTTTCCGGTTCTGAAGAGGAATGTCTTCTTAGGAACATCTTTGCAGTGTTGGGGTAGGGGTGCTGGGATTGAACTAGCAGTTTACATACGCCTTGTAGACTGCTGCCTGAGCTTGCTCCAGGGAAACACAGTTTCTGCATAGTGCTGCTTGGGCAGACCCTTACAGATGGTTGAGGCCAGAGTATTTCATATCTTGAGGCAGTACTTAGATTTGGCTTGTTGAGAATCCACAACCTGAAATGCAGTGAGAAAGGGTTAGGAAGAGGATATTAAGTCTGAACTTGTTCACAGTACTGTAACTTATCTCTCGTCCTATAGTAAGCTTTTTTCTTTTTTAAATGTAATTTACCTTTTTAAAGCAGCACTGAATTCTTACTGGATATATTAAAAGCTTTTCACCTGCAATATAGTGTTCCTTTTTCTCCTCTGAGTTATCCGTACAGTTAGAGTACAAGTTCTAATTGATTCAGAGCCCAAGTCTGTTCTGTCTGATAAGAATCCAGATGATTGTGAATTGTTGGTGAGCATACATTCTCAAGGATAGATATTTTACAATTTTCAGCATATCTTCAACATAGACATGGAAGCAAGAGGGGGTTGCCATTGTTAATTATAAAGAGAAAACATTACAGTGTTGTGGCAGTACAGGTGTGCTTATTATAGACTCTGGTGTCTAAAGGTTTTCTGATTGCTTTAATTCCTAGAAACATGCAAATTAGTAAATTGAGGAAAGAAGGTAACCTGGGTCTTGTTACAGTTCACCCCAATACAGTGGCATTCTCTGGTCCTATGTAAAAAGTTAGGCCAGATTGTCTAATGCCCAACTTGGGACTAGACCCAAGTTTTTAGTAAGGTCTTTAAAAAGAAAATATAGAGGGGGTGGGGGTGGGGGATAATGAATGAATGAATTAATATGAATGCACGAGTGCCTTGGAGTCCAGAAATCCCATTCCAACCTCTGGGAGTAGAGTTGCAGGCAATTTTGAGTCACCCAGCATGAGTACCAGGATTTAAACTGGGTCCTCTACAAGAACTGTATGTGCTCTTAACTGCTGAGCCATCTTTCCAGACCCACTAAAGTCTTTAAAATAGAGACCTGAAGATACAGGAAAAACATACCTGTTTCTGTCTTATAGGGAAGTGAGTAGATGCAGTGAATTTAATAATAGTAATAAAAATTAATTATGGAATATAAAAATTTTAAGGTGAACATTTCAGAAAATATATATTTAGTTGGAATATATATTGACTTGCAATATAAAATCCAGGAAATTCAGAACAAGATTGTTGGATTCTTCTTGCTTGCTTTAGCAACAGGCCCTATGGGGCTGACATTTTTACTGAGTTTTGAATTAAAGCATATTTTATAACAGTAGCTATAATCTCCAGTTTAGTAGCTGATATCATTATACATTCAAAAGCATAGTGACTCTGTGTGTGTGTGTGTGTGTGTGTTGGGGGGTGGTGTACATGTGTGTTGATATACATGCACCCTGTATACATACCAAGGCCAGAGGTCAGTGTCAAGAATCTTCCTCTGTCCCTATTATTTGAGGCAGTCTCTCACTGAGCTCTGACTCCCCATTAGGTTAGGTTAGGTTAGGCAGGCTGGCTGGCCAGCAGCCCAGGATCTGAACCTGGATTCTTATGCTTTGGCAGCAAACACTTTTATCAAGAAGCCATCTCCCCAGGCCCCATGACTTTGATGTTCTTCTACTCTCAAATCATCTGCAGCACACACTCATTGTAAATAACAGGAAATAAATTGTATACCAATTCCCACTATAAAAAAAAGTTACTTTGAAGGAATTTAGGTAAGTACTGTGACATGAAAGTAGAGGGGTAGGACTATTGAAAAGAAAGGGGACCAGCTAGAGTTTCAGGGAAAGGCAGGGGCAGGGTGGGGGCATTTTGTCAGGAAGGTGAATAAGAAAACAGTATAATGGCACATGTATGAAAGTGAAACTCTTTACCTTTGTCTGATGACTTAGATAACAATGAAAACTAACTGAAAACACCAAATGGCACTGGCGACAGCTCAGATTGTGGTGTAAGTGGAATCTGTACAGCCAGACTGTTTTCAGACTGAGATGTATTCAGAGTGTCCATGTCTACTTGCAGATTAACTTGCGTCTCATCTTGGTGAGTGGAAAGACAAAAGAGTTCCTCTTCTCCCCAAACGACTCTGCCTCTGACATTGCAAAGCACGTGTATGACAACTGGCCCATGGGTGAGTGCCTGCTGATTGATTCTTTGTCCCTAACTTGTTTCACACATTTTGAGAAAGTACAGAGGGCATGAGAGCCTGCTTGCTGGGTTACTGCCCCACATTTTGCCTTTGTCACCACAAAGCAGTGAAGGAGCAGAGGATGCAGAGTTTGCCTTAGTGCAGGTAGAGTGTACTCGGTGCACATCCACTCCCATGTCAATGAACCATTTGTACCAAAACCCAGAAGGAAGGAGCTGATCTTCACAGAGGCAACAGCCCCTTGGGCTCCTCTGTGCACAGCTTTCTGATTGGAAATGAAGCTTGAGACAGACTTGACCTGCAGTTAGTTCATACTGCATGCACTCTGTGAAGGAGGGCCAGAAAGAGTGAAGTCTCCGTGAGTTCTGCTTTTTGTTGCACCACCATGAGCTCTCTGGAGTTGTGTATGCAGTAGCTCCTCCCTTCTCTGCTGCCTCCCTATCTAGTGAGATTCTTAAGTGAGTCCTGAGTTTTCCCTTTGAACTTCCAGAGTGTGCCTATAACCATTTCCATGGCATGTGGCACTGGGTAACACTGCTGTAGTCCACCTCGTTTAACTTTTCTCAGTGCAGAGGGTTGAACCCAGGTCCTTGAGCATGCTAGGAAAGTCCTCTATCTCTAAGCTGTATCCCTGACTCCTTTTTTTTTTTTTTTTTTTTTTTTTTTTTTGACAAAGTCTTCCTAAATTACTTGGTCTGCTCTCAAATTAGGAGAATTCCTCCTTCAGCCTAGGATTATAAGCATGTGCCACCATGCCAGGTCTATATAATAGTTTAGCAAAGGCAATTTGAATTTTTAAAGTTGTTTTAGTTCCTTCAAATAATGATAAATGGGTGAGGCACCAGTGTTAAACACTGCAGGTGAAGAGACTTCTGGAAGTTGACCATATCAGCTAGATGTTACTCGCTTTGAAAAAGATCTTTAAGTCCTTCTCTCCTGAGTTTGCCACATCTACGCAGCATATACTAGAGTACATAAAAGGGCTCCTTTTATACAAACTATTTAAATTAAAATTCTAGGTCTAAACCATAGTATATAATACACTAAAAGTCAGTAAATGTAAGTATTTGTTGGCTCTTGTAAGAAAAAAATAGTAAATTCTGGATCAGTAGGAGAAGAGTCTTTGGTGGCATGAGGAAGTATCAGGCTGGCAGGTGGACACCATGGCTGTCTGGTCTGCTAATCATGTCACTGACACCACAGAGTCCTCATAAGCGTGTTCTGTATGTGTCTCTCTGGGGCCTGGAGAGGGGAAGGGCAGATCTCACGAGGAGGCCGTGGAAGATAATGGAAATGTACGCCTTCACTGTGCTCTTACCAGGCTTTAGATCCCCTTAGAATCCTAAAGTCCTTTCTGTGTGTATCAAAGTTACTCTTGTGTTTATAGCAAAGGAACGCTTGGCCAGACATATTCTATAAATTGTATAAATGATGGTTTTAAAGGCAGTGCATGCAAAGTCATTTTTACTGAAGCACCTGATCTTTATCTAGAAGAGAGTATGGCCAGAATTCCCGGGAGGGGACAGGCGTGGGGAGGTCCTCTTGCATTGAGTTCCTGAGACCGGATATATAAGGTGCATGCACATACATTGTTTTGAACACTCAACGAAACAGAACCAACCAAGGATGGGCTGTCCTCCCTTCTTTTCCATCACTCAGCCTTCTGTACTACTTTGTCTGTTATCTCCTACTGAGAGCAGAACCTACTAGAATGACTGGGAGTGGTAAGCAGGAAGTCTTTAGTTGTAGCCAGGAGCTGAAGGGAACTGCCAACAGAAGCACCCGTCTGAACAGCAGTCTCTGGAAGCCTGTTTTCAGACAGGTGTTCTGCGGGAGCTGCTTGCTGCCCAGACTGCAACTGCTACCCTTTGTCTCAGCTTCTGTGAAATGTCTGTCAGCTGGCCTCAGAAAGACAACATGGCAGGGTAGCTCAGGCGCCTACGGAAGGCTTTGAGGAACTTGTTGCTGTCCTTGAGCACACATTTGAACAGTGCAAGCACTGGAATAGTATAACGTTCCATTAATTACTGATAATGGACATTGATTTTCAAATGATATATCCCTTTACCAAGACTAGACTTCTGGCTCAGGGTTTTCCTTAACTTCAGCCTGCAGCTTGGCACCGGATCTCTTGAGGGAAGAACAGTCTTTTACAGCTCTTTGTTGCTACTTGAGGAAGGTGGAAGGAGCAAGTCTTGCTGCAGTGCCTGGGTGTGGACTCTGGGCCACTGCCCTTCCTGGTGGCCTCTACAGAGTATAGCCGAGGCTGCCGTGTGGGCCCGAGCCTAACCAGTTCTCCTTTCTTTCAGACTGGGAAGAAGAGCAGGTCAGCAGCCCAAACATTCTGCGAGTCATTTACCAGGGCAGATTTCTACACGGGAACGTCACCCTAGGAGGTAATGACCACCCTCGTCAGCATTGTTCCTCTGTTTACTTTAAGTGACAGTGCCTTTGTGGTTTCTAAAAAAAGATTACTTGAAACCCTGAGGTCCCCAACTCTGGGTGTGCCTTCTCCCTGGAGATAAGCTCTGCCTGCCATGGTTACAGATGGGGTTTCCCAGTGCTGCAGAAGGTATGGTCTAGATGTGCTACGTTTACACGACAATCCATCACACAGACTAGGGCACATTTATGACAGCAGGTTTTCATTTGTAAAAAGAGGCCTTTTTCAGTGGACTCCGTAAATTCTCCTTGTTGGGGACCAAGGAAATAGCTGCTGTGGACACACCGTCATGCAGTCTGGTCACCTGACGGTGAGGTCTGCAGTCTGCGGTCTGCTCTTCCCCAGCTAGATCAGCTACTGTGTAGTCACTGAGCAAGCCATTCATGTGTCAGCACTAATGAACACTTGAGTAGATGGCTTGAATGTGATCAGATCCCCCTTCGGGTTGCTCTGGGCTTGCATGGGACAACAGAGTCCACTGTGGAGAGACTTGTGGGTGAGAGCTTATGCCCTCAGTGACCGGCAGTGTGGCCTTAGTGCACTGCTGGAGAGCCCGGTTCATGTGAAGCTGGTTCGTTTCAGTGTTAGGTTTGCTCTAAAAATTGCTGTCATTTGTAGAAATACAAGAAATAACTGCTACTTAAAGGTGGAGTTTATTTGCTTCCTGTTCTTTTTGTAGTTTTGCCTAATTAGACCAACCTTCTGTCATTGTGAGGAGAGTTGACTGTTATTCCCTTGGCTGTTTTGTGCATATATTAATCACAGGGTCACTTTTTTATGGTTTAAATAAGATCTTGAATTAAAATTAATAAAGAAAAAAGTAAGCTAATAAATGTTGGTTGGATTTCCTCTCTTGACTATGAGAGTGAGTCTCCATCTCCCTCTGAACACTGAGCAGTTCTCACCAGCCCCATTGTTTCTGTGTCAGGTAAAAGGTCACAGGATTTTTGTTAAGATCAAGATTCTTCATTCTCATTAAATTACAGACTTTTAAAAAAAATTAGAATAATCAGTGAAGTGACTCATCTCAAGACAATTGTGTAGCTGTCAATCTTTTTTGGAAGCAAATTCAAGGACCTCCAGCTCTCATGATTCAGGCCCGTGGTGTGGGGGACAGTGGCCCTTGGTTGGCCAGTGCTACCTGGTACTTGGTTAGGCCAGGTTCTCGCATGCACAGTTCAGTGCTGCTGGGTGTTTGCTTAGGCTACCTGCTAGCATTCCGCTGTCTGCCTTCTGGGCTGCAGGTTTCCTTTTTGGTTAGGAGTGTTATGGAGGCAGCACACAGTAATGGCAGCCGTCTTCCACTGTATGCATGGCTGCTATAGAAGAGCTATGGGCTTGCTCAGTAGCCTGACAAATAGACTTAGGACCTCCAGCTACAAATAAAGGCAGACGGTGTTCTTGTTGTTGTTTTTAATAGAATAAAAATATTTGACAACAATATTTTAAAATTTTTATTTTATTACTATGAGGGACAAGGCCCAGGTATGGAGGACAGAGGGCAGCTTTGCAGTCAGTTCTTCTCCACCTTCCCTGGGGTTTAGGATCAAACTCAGGCATCAGGCTTCTTTCTGAGGTAACCATTGCCTGCTGAGCTCTCTCACTAGTTCAGAAAAGAATGGCCCAGTGTGAGAACGGATGGTGTCCTTGTTGAAAACCACCTTGTTCAAGCATTGGGGGGTTGGGGAGCGGGCCTAGTGCTGTATAGACTGTGGATAGCCTTCAGCCACTGTGAGAAGACCCAGTAGGTGGCCGGGCCTGTTCATCCTTTGCTCCTCTCCCCACCCACTTTAAGCACCATTGAATCCCAGCATCCTTCCTGCCTCAGCCTCTTGAGCAGTCAGGACTACAGGCCCGTTCACTCCACCTGTCATTATTGAAATTCTGTGGTTTGGTCAGTTTCAGGTTTAAAATGTTGGTAATCGGGTCTCTTTGGACATCCTTGGGTCCCCTTTTTTGAGATCTTGTTAATCTCATGGGATTTCATTCTGCTAAAGGAGAGGCCCAGGGAGGCTCCAAGTGTGGTTCAGAGAGAGTGCGTATTGCCTGGGGCACACGCCTTCACTCTCAGTTCAGCACTTACTTTTGTATAGCTAAAAGTGCAGCTGAGGCCTGTGCAAAACACTGCGCCTCTGAGTTACCAGGCCAGCTCCCGCTTGATACTCATCTAAAATACAGGGTTCTGCACAGCCCTGTCTCCCACCAGGGTGACTTCTGAGCTCAAATGCAGGTAGTTATATGTATAGGAAAAGTTGAAATCCTGTCTTCTGAATGTTCCCAGTGTGTAGAAGTCTTCTGTGAAGGAAGGAATCCCAGTCTGGTTCTCCTCCACCTTCTGCTGTCAGCCACCATGCCTGCTGTTTGTTACTGAGTTGGCTGCAGAGGAGATGTGCCAGCCTCACCTGCTAGGTGGCAGCGGCTGGTGCTGCCCGGCAGGCACTCAGTACATCTGTGGGTTAGTGATGGCACCCCTGACAACTGGCAATCTGTAGGTTCCATAGAGAGCATGACCAGAAAAGCCGGGCTGCGGAGCACAGGCCAGTGCAGTCATTGCAGAGGTAACGCTGTTTTCTCCCAGACAAGACAGATTTATGCATCTAGCCAATGGCAGAGCCAGAGAGTCACTTGTAACTGTACCCTTCCTCTGGTGAGGGACTGTCTCCTTGTAGAGGAGCCACAGTCGGAACTCATTCAGAAGCATTTCAGCCCTGGCCGGTGATTTTATGGGATGATGTGTGTGTGACAGATTGTCTCTTTTCTTTACATAGCATTAAAACTTCCTTTCGGCAAAACAACAGTGATGCATTTGGTGGCCAGAGAGACCCTGCCAGAGCCCAACTCACAAGGTAAGCCCCCTGGAGAGCACCTCCTTTGGGCCCTCAAGATAGGATACGCATTCATGCCTGCTTCCACGTAGACATTTGGATGATCAGGGGATTTCATAGTTTATGAATTGAGCCTGTGGAGCAAATAATCAGACCATTTTTGAAAAATGCCAAAAATTAAAGGATCCCTTAAAACAAGCTTTGAGCAAAACTCAGGCTGTTGGACTATGCCTCTGCTTTTTGCCGAGACACAGCTTGGCTAACCCAGGCTGGCCCTGTTTCCCCAGGTCAGAGAAATCGGGAGAAAACTGGTGAGAGCAACTGCTGTGTGATCCTGTAACATTGCTGGCACAGATGTGGCAGGCTGTTGACACTTCGGGGACAGAGGAGACTCAGCAGCTTCCAACACCTGTAGGACAGTCGCCTGCACATCCGTGGGACTGAATCACTCATGAACTCTGTCATCTCTTCTCACAAAGTAAAAAGAACCAAGAACATTTTCAGTCTGGTCCTTTATTCCTTGTATCTCGTGTGTGTGTTGAGCAGTCTGAAGTGCACAGTGGTCTCCAGGGGAAGTAGCGAGCCTCTCTCTGCAGACATCGCCTTGCTGCCGCAAAGACTCCTCCACAGAAGTCTGAAGGCGAGTGCTGCAAGTACAATTTGCACTAAAAATAATTATTATTTTCCTCATCACATAATCTGCACATGTCTGTGGCACCCAGAAGTTCTCCTGTGTGTAGTCCACCCTGGAGGACACCCATCATCGGTGGAGTTAATGCCAGGCCAGTTGGCCGGGGGAATGGGAAGGAATCTAGCATGCTGGGTGAATTCTACCAAAGTCGGCCACAATGGCTGTCCTCTCAAGATATCAAACTGGGCATGACTATTGTCACTGCAGCAAATGAGAAGCCATGCCTGCTGCTCCCAGTGCTCTGTAGAGGGTGCCCCTGCTGCCTGCCCACCAAGTCCTCTCAGCAGGGGGCTCATCCAGACAGCAGAGAGGGGCAGCAGTGTGTCCCTAGCCTTAATGTGGAGGGGCTGGTCTCTCGGTGCTGTCTCTGTGCAGAACCAGTGGGAATCCTGAGCGGCAGATCCGGTTGTGTATTTGAATATCAGAAGATTGAAAGCCTGCGCCACTCATCCGAACCCTGTGTGTGTGTACTCACACTAGAGCAGAGGGATCCTTTTAAAGTCTCCAGATGCTAATTTTGTTACTTTCTGTAGTTTGCATTCGGAATCAGTGCTTGCAATTGTGTTAAAATCACAAGCTGAGTTTTAAGGCATACATGATCAATAGCAACACTTTTATTTTTACCAATAATTTAAAGATTGATATGCTATAAATAAACAATTTGCACAGCACTAAAGCATGAGCTAATTTCAATCTAAACCTGTAAAAAAAAAGATTTTCTATTTTTTTTCACTGGGAAGAAATCTTCCTGGATGAAATTACAAATATGTGTAGATTATATTTAATAAAAAAGACATAATAAAATATCTAACTGTAGAACGCAAATATAGATTGGCGTGTAGCATATAGACCAGTATTCCATATCAATAACTTTATCCAGCCTTTTAAAAGATGAAGTTGCAGACTATGTTGTGTTCTGTATTTAATGAGGGTTCTTGGCCCTCAGCAGCCGTAAGTGTAAATGGTCTCTATGGTCATCTTTGTTTAAATGCAATCAGGTTACTTTATTCATTGTTAATGCTTTGATGAAGAGGCTTTATATGCAGTAGATCTACGAAAATATTGTTCATACTGATCAGAATTAAATTTGTATAGAGCAGAGTTTTAAAATGAATGTAAATAGCACTAAACCTTTTCTTTCTGCAGCCTGTACTTAATAGATTTCTTCTGTAAACTAAATAAAAAAAAATGTAGTGCATTTTGTTGGTGATTTAAAGATCTGTAATTGTTTAAGCGTTGTCTCATCATTTTGCAGTTAATTTTCTACTCTTCTGAGGCTTTTAAAATTCATTCACTTACCACTCTGTTGCTACTTGGGAATGTTCCACTGTCTTGACCAGTTAGCTGGCTAATGTGTGAGGCCCAGCGGCGGGGGTTATGTTTCTGTTACCCCTAAAACATGCAGAAGATATTAATAGGGCAGTTAGCCATAATAACTATATTCTTTGGGAAATCAAACTACTGGTTAATCGTTTTTAACACTTAGATTCCAGATACTCTGTCTTCCCAAAGCTTAGTACCTGGAGCCCGCTGTGATTGCACTTTGGACAGTTAATCCTCCCAGTTGGCTCCCATGTGTTTATCTGTGTTCCCGTCTTCCTCTCATGACACGTGAGTTTGGAGCCACATGGCTCATCAGACAAGGATTTAGCTCACTTGATACCTAATAAATTTAAAAGAATTAAAAGAAATAAGATTCTATACTGAAAATATCAAAAATTTACTAGTATATACGTGGAAACGCTGGACTCTTTCTCTGAAAAAACAACAACAACAACAACAACCCTTCAGACTACTGATGGCTAAATGGGATTGACCACAGTCAAGGCCGAGGGCTGCCCGGAATGGTCGATCTTCAATGCAGAGGGTTTCTTACAGCTAAACAGACCTCTGTCCTGACATCATCTTTGACCAATGCTGATCCGTTTCTGTTAGTGCGTAGTTGAGCAGTCACTTGTCAAAGAATAGACCTTGTCTTTTGAACGACTTCCATTCATAATTTTGGCATATTTTCCCGATTCTACTCCTTTTTTTCTTTTCCAGTTTATTTATGACACTCAAATAAAATGCAGCATGGCCTAGCCTCTGCTGTTTAAGAGAGAGATGAGCAGCCAGAATTTACCACGCTTTCGCAGTGTCCTCATTGGTAAGCATTGTAGCATTCCATCCCCCGACCCCCCCGACATTTTCTTCTGCAGTTACTTGTTAGCCAGACACAACTGCAGGCAGTCTGAGGTCACTCAGCACCATTTCCATGGCTAAGCTGTGCAGGAGTTCTTGGGCACAGGCAATAGTTCATCACCTTTGGGTCTTAATGTACCCCATGCCCTGGGGCTTTTCTCAAGAGGACCGGCACCCCATACCTTACAAAGTGCTGAGCAGAGGGAATCATGAATGGAACTGAGTCCCTATCTGTGACTGTGTCCCTATCTGTGTGCAATGTCTCTGCAAACAGGTTGCTTGCAGGCATCTATGCAGACTCAGAGCTGGTGTTAAAGGAAGATGGTGATGGTTACAGACTCACCCTGCTTTTACGAGTGCTTCTCCGGGCTTGCTGGTGCAGGGAGGAAAAGTTGCTAGAGCAGTTAATGTCACAGAATCCAGCTCTGCTGAAGGACTGGCCACCCTTTCAGAATGCAGGACAGTTAATGTAGAAACCTGGTAGGGAGCTTTGCAGAGGGAGACAGTGTCCCCACACCTTCTCCCATGGTCCTCCCTCAAGTAGTTTTCTCTAAGGGTGTCACACTGATTGTCTCAGAACAGTTTCTGAACTTCACAGTCTTCAGTTGGATAATATGGCATCCTTGAATTTCAGTACGATAGAAACAGCTAAGCTTTGAAAGTTGGTAACATCAGGAAAGTTGATTTTGCAGTCTCAGGTCTCCAGCTGTTTGGTAGCTTTGGTGTAAAGAGTCTTTTTAAATAAAGCATCTCTGACTAAGAATGTACATGGCAGCCCTGTCACTGAGCAGCGTGTGCCGAACCAGGATACTCACTCTAAATCAGGAAAGAAGCTTGCAGAAAGGCCAGAGGCCATAACATGGATGTATCCAGATAAACATCAAAGGGAAGACCACGGTGAGGAAAGCTGGGAAATGGGCTTTGTGTTAGCAAAGGGCCTGATGGCTCAATGAAATATGGCTGACCCAGATATGATAGTTCAGGTCTATGTTGTTTTTTAACATAGGCCTAGCTGGGTGTGGCAGCTCCTGCCTTTAATCCCAGCATTGGAAAGGCAGGTCTCTGTGAGTGCCCCACCAGCATGGTCTACATAATGAGTTTCAGTCCAGCCAAGGGCTACATGGTGACGCCTTGTCTCAAAAATGTAAATAAATAAGTAGGCAGGAATTTTTAAAAAATAGGCTCAGTGAGTGGGTACTTGGCAAGGCTCTGGGCCCATCCCAGCACTGGGGTCTGAATAAGATATTGTTGTCTCTAATCTAGATTACAGCTGCTGGCTTCAGTCTAGCTCCACGAATGAGCCAAGATGTTCTAGGTAGCATTGTGGTTTGATGACTCAGAACCTTGCTTGGCCAAGAGTTCTGATAATCTTTTGAAATATTTTATTTTTACTACATTTATTTATTAAGGAGGAGGGGCACATGTATAAGTTAAGGGAAATGGGAGTTAGGTCTCTCCTTCGACCATGGGATTATGTTGTGAGGGGTCCACCAGAGAAGGCTACAGGGACATGGGTTTAAGCCAATAAAAAGTCTTTATTGGCTGGCCAGCAACTACACTGGTTATTTGGGATCCCAGTGTAGCTCAAGCCTTCCTCAGGATGAGCTTTTAAGCACAAAAACCACATCCTGGATTTACAGACTTCAGTTAACAAGAACAGTTAGTCAGAAATAGAACTACAGAAGCCAAAAAGCAATGTAAGTACATTTAGAGACTTCTCCAGAACTTTGAGCTATGATGGAATAGGACTTCCTTTTCATTTGGGCAGGTGGTGCTGTCTACGTGTTGTTTTAGCCTGAATACTACTACTGTCATGGTGCCGGTTGTGCTACAGTCTGGAGACCTGTTAAACAGTTCCTGGGGCTCAAACTCAGGTTGCTGGGCTTGGCAGCAAGCACCTTTACCAGCGAGGTGTCTCACAGGCTTCTGATTAGCTCTTGATCTGCTAATGTCATCCCATCAGGGTTTCCAAACCATGGTTAAGTTTGTTTTGACCCAGAAGCAAAGACAGGTTGCTGGGGTTTTGTAATAAACTTGAGGCAGACACATGCCTTCTATAGTCTCCAGGTCTTGCTGGCTGAGTTCTCACTTTTCTGTCAGGAGGTGGCTCTCCCATTTGGCACAGTGGGAGGATCTTAGCCAAACCTAGAGATAATCCCCTTCCCTTCAGTGTGATTGGCTCAGCGGTGAGTAGAGACCCCACCATGACAGATTTGGTAATGAGGGTATGTTGGGGGAAAAGTTCCTCTGGAGATATTTTGTCCCTGGATGAGACAAATTCGCTAGCCTCCTTGCTGGCGGAGGGCAGACCTAGCACCCTGAAGCTGCAGGGGAGATGGAAGAAACAGACCTGGCCTCAGCTGAGGTGCTGCTTTCTTGTAGATGATGCATGCATATGCTGGGGATGTAACTTTTTCTGCTAAGAGGTGTCCCTGATGATACACAGGAACCACCCACATCGTTTTTTAGAACCATCACATAGTTTTTAGAATTCATTATACTTGAGACAGGATCTCATGTAGGCTGGGTTTACCTTGCTCTACACAGTTTCTAGGTTGCTCTAACTAGAATGACAGGGAAATTTGAATGGACAGATACACAGACTGCAAAACTGGGATTGGGGTGGGCTGTGCACGCTCTGATGGAGCAGCACCAACTATTACCACAACTCAGAAACTTAGCTCATTTGTTTATAAATCTGAATGGAGGAAGTGGGTTTATTGGATACAGATGAACAAGGAGCAGATTTAGCTAATGTCAGTTGGAGGTTTATGTAGGGGAGCGGTGTCCAGCTATGGGCATCCAGGAGGAGGAAGCTGTGATTGACAGCTTCTGCACACGATCAGCATTTGCACTCAGACCAGAGAGATGAGGCTTTCCATCCCTCTGAGCCTCACCCAGGGATGGCTTTGCCAATCCCATAGGTCTGGGGGATTTGGGTCTTTGGCATGATTATGCCCGTGTTAACAGCCTCCACTCCTCCTTAAGCTAGCCTTGAACTCAATATGTAGCCATATTGACCCTGAATTTCCAATCTTGCCTCTGTACCTTGTGAGTGCTGGGATTGCAAACAGGAGTCTCTAATTCCTGGGCTATGCAGTGCTGGGGACCAAAGAACACAGATAGGGCCTGGAGCCTGCTAGGCAAGCACTCTAACTGAGCTATATCCCCAGTCCTGAGATTGTAATCTTTTTTGTTTGCCTGAGTCTCGAATTGTTTAAATTAAAGTTGAATGCTCGTGGCTTAGAGTGGGTGCCTTGTTCATACAAATGACTAAAAGCAACTGTGTAAATAAAAAGAATGCAAGGAAAACCAGCAGAAAGGCAGATGGCAACAGAACACAAGCAGGAAGCAGGTACATGCAGTTCTTCTGGGTTGCAGTGGTGCTTCTGCACTACAGAAGCCGGTCCCTCTGTCCAGCTTCTACCAGCTGTGGGAAGAGCAGGACTCCCCAGGTATCCTCACTATCACAGCTCTGAGTCCACAGGAAATCACATACAACCAGACCCCAAGTCCACACCTTTTCTTCCTGGAACCCCACAGGGCCTCAGAACACTTCCCACTCGCTACTACACCCTCCCATTTCCAAAATCCTTCCCTGTGCATGAAACTTCGTCACTACCAAAAACCTACCATGGAGTCACCAACAGCATGTGCCCTGTGGGCTACTTTGATAGTGCTTGTGAGATTCGTTTGTGAAGACTAGAGAGTGGCCAGCTTGTGGGGTGTTCCTTTAACCACAGGGGACTGGAGAGCTTTGTAGGGGTCCCAAAACATTCTGTATCTCGAGTTAATGGTAGTTACTTATTTCAAGATTGTGATGATTGGTATGAAGTATCTACTTGCCAGGTTCTAGGTTCACCTAGGAGACCAGGCCCAGCATACCCGTGAGGCATTATGTAGGTAAGGTTAGCTTCTAGGCAGGCCTATCAGTGTTCTAATTAGGGTTACTATTGCTATGACAAAACATTATGATTGGGGCAACTTATAAAAGGAGGCATTTAATTGGGGGCTTGCTTATAGTTTCAGGCTAGTCAATGATCATATTATAGTGGAGAGTATGGTGGCAGGCAGGCAGGTAGGCAGGCAAGTTACATCTTGATTCATAGGCAGCAAAAAGAGAAAGTAGGCCCACCATGGACTTTTGGAACCTCAAAGCCCACCCCTAGTGACATATCATTTCCAATAAGGCCACACCTCCTAATCCTTCCCCAATAGTTCCACTAATTGGGACCCAAACATTCAAACGTATGAGCCTTTGGGGGCCAATCTCATTGAAACCACCACAATTAGGTTAATTGAGATGGGCAGACCTGCCCATGTGGGTGGTGCCATTCCCTAGGTCAGAATCCTGGAGAATATATAAAAAGGAAAAACTGAGCTGAGCACAAACATTCATCTTCTTAACTGGGCACAATGTGACCTGCAGCTGCTTCAAGCTCCTGCTGCCTCACCTTCCCTGCCATGATGGACTGTGCCCATGAAATCAGCCATTCCTCCATTGAACTGTTTTTGTCAGAAACTGAGATAAGCCTATATGTTAGATCTCAATAAAAAACAAAGCAAGAAAGTATTTAATAAGCACCCTCTATGTCAGGGGTAAAAACTACTGCTTCCTCATCCTATCTTCAGACTACTAGATTAGAAAAGCAGACATGCATATAATTTGAGAAGCTGTATGAAATTACCCTGAGTTTCCCTGAGAGACTCTGGGATGAGATGGTCACCAGCATCAGTGATCTGGAGGAAGTAGTTCCCCTATGCTCTGTGTGGCCAGGCCCTAGCTCAGCAGTTGAAGGTACTGAAGTAAGAGATTGCTGCTGCCTGCTGGCTTTAAAACTTAGACATTCATTGCCCTTTTCTTCCTTCAAACAGCCTAGAGCATGGGCTCTTCCCAGATATGTGCCTCTGGACTAAACCTTCACTATCAGCTCTCTGGGCCCCAGCCTACTGGCTGCAGACTCTTGTTGATGTATTTTCTGGGCTACTTTATTGGATTCTTATATCTACCGCCCTTCCAACCTTATTGCACGCTAATCCCTTCCACTGCCCAACACTAGACTAGGTAGGAGAGAAAGATTAGAGGGGGGAAAAAGGTCATAAACCTCTTTCAGCCAACAAAATAATGACTACTTCCTGCTCCTTAGGGGCAGTGGGTTCCTAGGGGCAAGTCCAAACTACATTGTGAGAGTATTCAACAACTGAGCAATTATCAAACCAGCAAATACAACAGTAACTACCACCACCACTACCAGCAGCAGCAGCAGGAGGAGGAACCAACAGTAGGGGCAGCAGAGGGAGCAGCAGCTTCCATGGCTCCGCTTGGGGAGCTCCCATTTATAGTCTCCCCAGAGTTCCCAGAATCAAACTATTTGCAGGTGGCAAAAATCATGCCCCTGCTAGTGTATGAGGCAAATCATAATCACCTGCCGTGAAGCGGCTTCTTATCCCATATATGGGATTAAAGCAAAAGCATATTCACATAACCTGACTTTTTTTTTTTTTTTTTTTTTAAAGAAACCAAAATTCTCACTACAGACTCTGGGCTTGCCCACCTCCGTGACTGCTGGAGCCAGGTCCTCCTAACAAAACCCTATGCACACATCTCATTCATTCTATTTCTCTAGGGGATTTGGATTAATATACCCAAAGGTACCAAGAACTTAAAGGCTTGGCAATGTGCTGGAGGGTATGACATCATCAGAGACTTACCTGATTGGTTCTCCTGTGCTGCTGCCTCCTCTCACCCTGCCTTCTTCCTCTTCTTTCTCATGGTGTATCTCCTTTTGTCTTTCAGATTCCTGGAGTTTGAACTCAGGTCCTTCTATATGCTGGACATTTGCTGGACTCTGAGCTACATCCCTCCCACACTTTGTTTGTAGGGTCCTATTTTCCTTTCCCCCTATCAGGTTAGGATTGTGCTAAGTCTTCAAGGTAGGTTGTCTACTGTTGATGGTAATTATTAATGGGGGGTTTCTACTCTACCTTAGATCAATTGGTTCCCAAATACAAGACACAGAAATCTTTAAATTTACAATAGACCTTAAAAGCAGTAGAGCTGGGCAGATATCAACCCTCTAAGCTATCTTGTCTACTTCCCTGTCAATAACCCCGAGATATCACTCACCATGTTCCATCTGGGTCACTCTAACTCCAATCTGCCGCCCTCATGGTCACGTTCTCACAATCTGTCTACCCCATAGCATCTTCTCCTCTCTCCCTTCTTGTGGTCTCTACCTCAAACCCCAAGCCTGGGAACTGAACCCCCACCTACCTCTCTTCTTCTTAGCTAGAGGCTGTAGGTATCTTTATTGACCAATCAGGGATAACTTGAGGGGCAAGGTTACACAGCATCACTTGGTGTATAGGAGGATCTCCTCATTCATGGGGGCAACTAGACCTTGGGGATTAGTATTTAGCTTTATAATATAGCAACAAACCAAACTACAGTCTAATGGATCACTATG
The DNA here is from genome assembly GCF_011762505.2 of Arvicanthis niloticus. Taxonomy (NCBI): domain Eukaryota; kingdom Metazoa; phylum Chordata; class Mammalia; order Rodentia; family Muridae; genus Arvicanthis; species Arvicanthis niloticus. Next base: position 41,873,916 of record NC_133432.1, read on the forward strand.
CTCTCCCCCTCCCCCTCCCCCTCCCCCTCCCCCTCCCCCTCCCCCTCCCCCTCCCCTTCCCCCTTCCCCTCCCCATTCCCCTCCCCAGTCCCCTCCCCCTCCCCCTCGCCCTTCCTCTCTCTCATCTGTGGCCCAGAAGCCTTACCAAAGCTCTGCAGCCTTGACTAACGCCCTTTCAACCCAAGCCTTAGGGGAGGCCTTAAGGATTCCTAATCAGATAAAATAGTCTCTGCTCTCAGGAAGCAAGAAAACAGAACTGAGAAAACAGCCATTGTGATAAGCCATAGGCTATCATGAGAATACAATGGGTAGACACAGAACCCTAAATTAAGAAGTCAGGGCTTGTAGGGGTGATATTTAGAAAATGGCACCCAGTCCGGCTTGTTCTCCGGCAGCCACCATGTTCCTGCTGCTCCTCGGCTCTGACCCGGGCTCCGGCTAGCTGGATGCACAGACCCTGGCACCCATGGGACACCAGCGTGGGGGATGGCTCTGCCAATCCACCATGCTGCATCCACAAAGCTCGCCTGAACCCCAGACAATATCTGCAATCTTTGCAGTACTCGTAAAAATGAGACTCTTAAAGCTTAATGATTATCTAAAGGATTTATATATTTAGAAATGCTCAGCCGGGCTTAATCCCAGCACTTGGGAAGGTAGAGGCAGGCGGATTTCTGAGTTCCAGGACAGCCTGGTCTACAGAGTGAGTTCCAGGACAGCCAGGACTACACAGAGAAACCCTGTCTCGAAAAAACAAACAAACAAACAAACAAAAAAGAAATGCTCAATCAACAAGATGCCCACACATTAGAGTTGTTACCCAATAGCTAACCTTTTGATAGAAGTTGCTACCCAGGACAGCTTTCGACCCCATGGCTGATAGCCTCTTTCTTCTCCTCCTCTTCCTCTTTTTCTCCTCCTCCCCTCCCTCTCTTTCTCTCTCAGCTCCACCTCCTCTTCTACTGCCTAATCACCGAGCTCCACTGTGAATACAATGTAGCAGAATAAGTATCCTGCTACAATGGCTGACTGACCCTCACTTGCTGTCTAAATGGAACAAGTACAAGTTGCCTGACTCTGGTCATGGCAGCTTTTTTCACAAAGCTGAGGACAAACCCAACACCCATTAGTGAACTGACAGAGGATAGAAATATGAATGGACACAGAGCCAGCTGATAGTCACACTGGAAGAGGGAAGGAGTTTCTAAATGTGTCAGCACTGCCAAGTGAAAGGAGCCAGGGCCAGACACCTATAGTAGTAAATGCACAGAGATGGATCAAACGGGAAGGGTGGAAGAGGGTGGTATTTAATGGCTGTAGAGTTGCAGACTGGGAAGAAAGGTCATGCAAACTAAATGATGATGGTTATATGATATCCTAAATGTATGTAATAAATATAAAAAATGCTAATAAAAATAAAACGGTCATCTATGTGCTTGTTTATCTAAGTCATTGTTCCTTTGCAGTAAAGAGACACTACAACCACCAAGGTAACCGTTATAAAGAAGAACATTTAACTGGGGTCTGGCCGATGGTTTTAGAGACTTAGTCCATTATCATTATGGTGGAGAACATGGTAGCAGGCAGACAGGCAGTCATAGTGCTAGAGAAATAGCGAGGTCTATGACCTGATCTTAAGGGTTGTGGGATGTAGGAGACGAAACTGGGCTTGGCTTGGGCTTTTGAAACTGTAAAGGCCACCCCTAGTGACACACTTCTTCCAACAAAGCCACACATCTTAATTCTTATAATCCTTTCAAATAGCTCCACTTCCTGGAGAATAAGTATTCAAATATATGAGCTTATAAGGGGCATCTTATGCAAACTACCACAGTGTTGTGTATACTTTATCATACAGAAAATTTCAGGGCTAATGATGTAGCTCAGTGGTTCAGTGTTCACCTAGCACATGAAAGATCCTGGGCTCAATCCTAGTATTGTCAAAAAGAAATTCCTAAACTGAGAAGGGCAAGAATCTGGGGGTGGGGGCTGGGGGCAGCAGAGAAGAGGGGCATTGTGGGAATAGAAATACTGTGACGGGTGTGGGCTGGACAGGAGACTACTAGCCTTTCAATATGACCGGAGCCTGGAGGGTGTGAAAACAGAAATAACTGAGAAAGTTGAGGTTGGAAAGCTAAGCAGGGACTATGATGTGAACAACTTTGGGAGCCTTGCTAGTGATGGGAACTTGCATCTTGGGAACTTTTCCCAAGACCATTTGTGATAGCATTCTGTCTAAGCTCTACCCCACAGTTACCTGGCAACAGCTAGGTAGGCCTGACCAGTATAAAAAGGGCTACTTGCCCCCTTCTCTCTCTCTTGCTTTTCTCTTGTTCTCTTGCTCTTGCTTTCCCTTTCGCTCTCCCTATTCCCCCCACACACACACACATGCTCATGGCGGACCTCTCTCTCTCTTCTCTCTCTCTCTCTCTCTCTCTCTCTCTCTCTCTCTCTCTCTCTCTCTCTCTCTCTCTCTCTCTCTCTCTGCCTTTCTCTGCCTCTAAACCCCCGGCAAGGTTTCTCTGTGTAGTCCTGGCTGTCCTGGAACTCAGAAATCCGCCTGCCTCTGCCTCCCAAGTGCTGGGATTAAAGGCGTGTGCCACCACCGCCAGGCCTCTATTAACTTCTTAACTCCCCTCCCCATGCCTTGAATAAACTCTTTTCTACACTATACTGTCAAGGGCTGCTCCCTCAGGGGGAAGAATGCCTTAACATGGGCCTGCTAAGGCATTCCCTTCCCCCATACCTCACTACACCTCCATAGAACATAACACCCCCCTTCTCTTTACCTTTTTATAAATACAATTTCCATCTGTCAGTATAACCCTGCTGTGTTCACCAGCGAACCCCAACCATCACCTTGGCGTAGGATCCCCCCTTCCACATTTCTAGTGCAATGAATTATAAATGGCTTTGTTTCTGTAGAAATGTGGATTATAAACTGAAAACACTCAAGATGCCAAGACATGAGAGTGTTTTGCGAAATGCATGGGGAGCACTTCCTGTTTGTGCAGAGAGTTCAAATGGATAACAGGCAGAACCACATTTTTTGGTTTTGCTTTTCATCATTTTTTATTGATTCTTTGTGAATTTCACACTGTGTTCCCTAATCCCACGTATTTCCCAGCCTTTCCATATCTGCCCTCCACTCTTGTAACCTTCCTAAAGAAAATTAAAAATTAAAAAACAAGCAAAAAAAGCCCCAAACCATCTTGATGCGGGATCTGCTGTGTGTCACGGTGTATCCCATAGTATACCCTTTTGTCCACATCTTTACTTGCAAATAAATGTTCATTGCGATGAGTCATTGATCTAGTTCGAGGCCTCTGATTTCTACTACCCTGTTGTTGTCCTGTGTCATGGAGATCCTGCAACTTTGAATCTTCAGGACTGGCCCTTTCACATGCTCCAGCAGTTCACAGATGGGGTAGAGGTTGAGGCGGGTCAACTCAGAGCCCTGGATCTGGGCCTACGTGGTAACGGTTGGTCAGCCTGCCAGCTCTCCCACACCAATGCCACTGGGGCCAGCTCTCCCACAACACCCAGGTGAGGGACAGACAACTCTCCTGCACCCAGGTCACCTGTGCCACTCTGCTGTAAGCAGTGAGGAGCCGGGCCAGTTGGTGCAGCCCTCGGACATCAACATGACGGTAGACAGAAGCCCAGACCATGGATGTCCACCTGGCCTTTGGTGGTTGTTGAGGCCTGCTCCTTTTAACATAACCGTAGCCATTTTGTATTTAGTCTCCATTTTGCTGACAAGGTGAAATTAAATTCGGGTTCTTAGACCCCCACTTCCCAGAAGTAATTATCCATAGCTGACACTGAAGAATGCTTCTAATAAGCCAAAACAGTTATGGCTGAATCACTTGTACCCTGTTATCTCAATGTTCTGAAATTCCCCGGTTCACCACCGGTCCACCATCATTCTTACCTCACCCAGGACCAATCAGCTTAAAGGTTAGCTGATAATACTTTGTCTAGTTAGCCAAAAATGTACCATTTCACCGATTGCCTTTAAACTTTTGAAGCCGGTTCTTCCTATAAAAAGCCTGCCCCGAGAGCAGACTCAGTTAGGTTTCCTAGTCCTTTTTGCTGTCCGGAACGTTCAGTATCAGGATGTGCGTTCAATAAACTATTCTTGCTTAATGGAGATTAGAGTTAATATGGTTTGAGTGGCGATTCCCAGCCCCCAACAGTGATAACATTGGCCACGGACATTGGCACGGAATCCTTCTGTGTTAGGGCCACAGACTCAGACATGGCCTTCAGCGGCAGCATGGACCCAAACATCAACATGGTCTCAGGTGGCAGCACAGGCCCCTCACTTGGGATGCTCCTCACAGTCCCTTCTGTCTTCACTGTGCACAAACCCCTTCTCTTTCTCTCCCATCTCTCTGCCACATATTTGCTCATTGTAACAGTGCCGGCCCTGGCCTGCGCCTAGTTCATTTTTTAAAGACACAGACTCAGTATGTAGCTCGGGCTGGCCTCAGACTCAGCGTGCCCTACCATGCCAGTACAGAACCACATTTCTTAACCTTGGATTCATACTCGGCAGCTGTTTTCCCTCTAGATGGGCTGATAAAAGACACAGAAGTGTTCCACGTGGTGTGGCACAGAGGCAGGCAGATCTCTGTGAGTTCCAGGACAGCCAGAGCGACACTGTACATGGAAAAACACAGTCTTGAAAAAAAAAAAAAAAAAACCAAGGAAAAAAAAGACGAGAAAAAAAAGAAAGAAAGAAAAAGAAAGAAAGAAAGAAAGAAAGAAAGAAAGAAAGAAAGAAAGAAAGAAAGAAAACATGACGTGAAATACACTGAACTGGTCATTAGAGACTTCTTACCTACGAACTTTCTAGGATTGTGGAAAGAATAATTTTAAAACAAAAGAGGTAGAGGGGGAGGAGGAAGAGAAGGAGAGACTGGTGGTTATTATTTGCTTTTGTGACTCAGTGCTGCTCAATTTTGTCAACTTAACACAAACTAGAGTCATTTGGGGAAGGAAACTGCAATTGAGGAATTGCCTCCACTGGACTGGCTGTGGGCAAGTCCCTGGGGGCACTTTCTTGATGGATGATTGATGTGAGATGGCCCAGCCCACTGTGGGCGGTGCTACGCCTGCGCAGGTGGGCCTGGTTGGATAATAAATCAGGTTGAGCAAGTCATGGAGAGAAAGCGGGTAAGCGGCGATCTTCAGTGGCCTGTTCCAGTTCCTGCCTTGAGATTCTTCCATGATGGACCTCTTTCTCCCTGGGTTGTTTTTGGTCAGAGTTTTATTGTAGCAACAGAAAACAAACTCGGACAGTTGTGGATTTCTGACACCACCGATAAATTCCCTGTTGAGGGAGAGACTGCTATCTCTTCCACCTGGCCTCCTGGCCTTTTGCATTTCTAACATGTCTACAAGTCTTCGCGTGTGATCTTGTAACTGTTTAGTTTTAACCCCATGTTTAAAAGGCTTCTGTCTTCACTTGTAATCGGGACTTCCTGTGGTTTGGTGTGTTGCTAAGTATTAGAAAGCTAAATTCTGTATCCCAAAGTCTAGTTGCCCCAAGAGCTAATTCTCAGAATTCTCACTTACATAAGCTTCTGTTCTGCAAACCTTGCTCCCCAAGTTAATTGGTCAATAAAAGCCTGTGATTGGGCAGTAAAGAGAGATAGGCGGGACTTCCTGAGAGGGGAAAAGGAACTCTGGGAAGAAAAAAAGAGGAAGGCCTTTCTCTAGAAGAGCGGAGATGACTGTTGTGATTACAGGCCTGGAAGGTATATCTTTCCAGGTTAAAGAGTAACTGCCACCATGCCGATTTCAAGAATTAATAAATATATACAAAATATTAATAATCACTTTTACGCTTTTTTTCTGTTCATTTTCATGTTTTATTGATGGTGGCGTTTGGGGGTTTACTGAGACTGGGCCTGTCTGTTACTCAGGCTGCCTGGAACTACTAACCTGCTTCAGCCTTCTGAGTATTAGAATTACAAATGTGAACCACCGTGCATGGCTATTGGTCCGTTTAAAATGACGATTTCTCTGTTCATTGGTAATGTTGCTCTAACATATTCTTCCAAGATGTCTGCAGAAGCCTGCCTTTACAGATGAACAGCTTGGGACAGGGGTGATGACCGCAGTAGCCCTTCCCTTCAGTGATTTGTAGATATTGCTTTATTGTTTTAGGGCTTTGATTATTGCTTGATTTTGGTTTGTGTTTTTTTAAGACAGGGTTTCTCTGTATAGCCCTGGCTGCCTTGGAACTCACTCTGTCAACCATGCTGACTTCAAACTCAGAGATCCACCTGCCTCTGCCAACCGAGTGCTGGGATTAAAGGTGTGCAGTACCATACCTGGCTGTGGACCTGGATTATTGTAAAGAACACAGGCCCATCTAAGTTGTTTCTGTTGCAACTGATTTTTTTTTTTCCCCCAAGATGCCTGGACATTTCCTAGTTTGTCTTAGAATAGAAACTTCAGCACCAAAATTCCCAAGAACACAAGGTATACCTTCAGTTGAATTTTATCTGGAAGATTTTGTATACACACACAAGCATACACACACATACCCCTTCCCTTCCTCCTCTCATCTCTCCTTTCTTCTGTTGCCCAGGTAGACATTGGATTCCGGGCTAAAGCAAACCCCACACTCCCACCCCGGCTCAGAGTTCTTAGAGCTGATAAGTGCAGAGCCCACCAGGTCTGTCTTTTGTGCTCATCCTTGTGAATGTCTCGTGACCCCCTCGCCAGCCCCCTCCATCAACGCCCCCTTCCTTTCTTCTGGGGCTCTCTCCAGTCCTGTGCCTGTCTGGTCTCTCCTCTTCCAGTGTGAACAGTCCCACAGTATTCATTTGCACTTCCTCTCATTTCCGTACTGCTTTCTTTTGTCGGCACTTTGATTCTCAGCTGACGTCTAGGGCTTTGATCATCTTCCCCCCCCCCCAACTTTACATGCTGACTCTCTGATTGCAGTGGTCTAGAGTTCGAAGCAATGGGGAGGGGTGGGGAAGGGAAGCTGGATGTACAGGCTCACTGGCCAGAGGTGCACCCTGCAGCTTCTGCTGGTGTGACCCAGGACCCTGCTGCCTAGCTGGAGGAGTGTAGCTAATGTCCCCATGTGGGCTTGTCCTGAGCCTTCAGTTGATCCCCACACTCATTTCAAGCTTCCCTTTCCATCATCTCCCTGGTCCTCTACATCTCCACCTGCTCACATCACCCCTTGACTCCTAGGAACCAGTAGACGACTTTGAGAAGTCTTCTTATTTATCTCTCATTTCACTAGTCAGGATGAAGGGGAAGAGCCTGCTGATGCCCACAGTCCACACAGTTACTTAATCACTTGCGTTTTTAATGATTTTGATGGCAATATATTAATTATACAAAACAGTAGGTTTCATCGTGAGATCTTTCATTCAAAGGACATACAGTTAATGTCCTTTGATCACACTCGGCACCCCTCCCCCATTCATAAAAAAATCTCCCTTTTACTTTTATGTCTCTCAGGGGGAAACCAAGAAAGGCTTGAGCAACTGTGTAAGGAGCAGATAAGCCCTGAGGGCTGGGTCTCACTAACAAGGGCCAATGCCTTAGATCTATGGAAATTGGCAAAGCCTTTCTCTGAGGGGGACATTAAGAATATGCAAACAACAACAACAAAACAAAAATGAATAACTATAGTGATCTGCTCCCAGATTGCTGCAAACTGAGAGAGCTGGCCTTACAGAAACCTCCCACCGAGACAAGCTAGACCACCCCCACCCCCACCCCGCACCGTGCGGTACATAATAAAGGCGTTAAGGTTCGGGGCTGTTGTAGTTGGTGCCACTCCAGCAGAGGAATTAAGCTCACCCGATCCCAGCTTTTCTCTATGTGTGTCTGTGTGTCTGTCCTCCAGGATCAAGTCCATAGACATGAGGCACCTCAATGTCTTTGATTGGTTTTGACCTCTAGAGTTTGCCTATAAGAGAAAACGCATGACATTTGTCTTTCTGAGTTTGGCCTATTTTGTTCAATGCAGTGACTTCTGGAGACATCCATTTTCCAAGACAGCTGAATAAACTTCTATTGAATATATACACTACACTTTCCTTACTAATTCATCTGGGTGTGTAGGCCAGTTCTGTCTCTTAAATACTAACATGGATGTTCAAGCCCCTCCGTGGCATGTTGGCAGAAGTCTGGCTGGCTCTTGGGACGGGCACTTCCACTTTGAGTAAGTCCCCATATTAATTTCCACAGTGCCCCATCTGTGTATTGCCAGTCTCTGATTGCCTTGCACTCAGCCTTCTCAATGCTGTTTAAGTGGTACCCAGCCTGGGTCGAGTTGTAGAAGAGGTCATAGGAATCTGAGGACAGGAGACCCAGTTTCTGCCTGTAGACGTCAGCATCTCTTCAGCACTGCCGAATTCTGAGTTCATTGTTCATTACTATTCTCTCTGTCTGTGGCCTCCGCTTTGAGCCTGCACTAGTCTCACATACTCCTCCTGTAGGACCTCTTGTGACAGATGTAGCACACATGACATGTCCAAAGAAATACTTTTCAAAGTCACTTTCTGAAATGACCCTTCTCTAGCAGAGAAATTAGAAGCAGCTACCTCTTTACAGAGTGGGTTCTGGAGGGTAGTTCTTCAAAGCCGTACCCGTAAAGGCTGGATGCTTTGGTTCTCCCGACTCATGCACAGACAGCTCCCCTGACAGATGGCCCCAGGTGGGGTGACATTTCCATTCACAGCTAAGTGTGCGGAAAGTAAAACCAAGTGTGAAGCCTCCGTTTCGCTGCTCAGCCAGCGTGGTGGTTTCTGACTTGAAAGAAGCGACTTCCTCCTTTGCATGTGACCTCTCCGTGTGGCACCTGGTGACTGTCATAGAGCTTTGGCCAAGATGGGGACCCAGTTTTCCAGTGTGGTGCAGGGAGTCTTCTGAAAGATCAGGGCTGGTCTAATCTTTGCTCGCTAACTAATGCATGCTGCTAACGTCTCGGCTTCCTGGTTAAGCTTGATAGAGTGAGCCTGGTTGTGGAAAGCTCTTGGAGCAGGTTCTAGGAATTTGGCAGGAATTTGACTTTGGGCTAGGACAAGGAAGTAGGCTCAAGATCTTGGATCATCTGGATAAGTCCCTGAGTACCAAGGGACTTTATTCCCGTGTTTGTTCCTTGACCTAGAACTGACCTTATTCTTTGCACATGCTTAGAATGGTATAAAAGCAGACTGGAGAAAACTAAACCTGCTTCAGCCTCAGAACAGGATAGGGTCATGCTAGTGTCGTCTGTCTTTTTCTTTTTAATTGTTGCTCCCTCCCTGGAGAACCCGTTGACTGAACTGACTTGGTCACCTGGGTTTGGTGTTAGCCTTCCCTATCTGTGGGCTCTGTACCTCAGATTTAAAAGGAGACATTGTTGTCTGTACAGAATCTATAGTTTTTGTTTTGATTTATTTCCTTGCAGTGAAGGGATTAAAGTCCCTGTGCATGGTAGTACTGTACCCCTGAGCTACACCCTTAGTGTGATACTGTAGAATCTCTTATAAGCATCACCTGTCAATAAAAAAAAAAAAAAAAAGCCAATGGCCAATGAGCTGAGGCAGGAAATAGGAGGTGGGACACTGGCAGGAAGAGAGGATGCTGAGAAATAGGGAGAGAATAAAAAGACACTCTGGGGGAGATCCTGAGGAAGAAACAGGTCAGGTCTGAAGGAACAGTAATTTGAATAGTGGAAAACAGAATATTTCGAATGCATTAAATTAGTTACAAGTTAGTCATGAAATGAGCCAAGGCTATGGCCTAGGCATTTATTAATAAATAATTAGTGGCAGAGTCATCTTTCTGGGAGCAGGGACAAAAAAGAAAAATGGTTCTATTGTTTTACATGACACTTATTTTTCACTAAACACTATAGACTGACATCTGTCTGCATAGCATTTGCCCTGTCTCAGGTATTACCGTAACCCAGAGGTGATTTAAAGCACACAGGAGAATGGAGGCCCAGTGCAGCCATTTCATTCTTAAGCATCTGTTTATTTGGTGGTCACGAGGGACCCTGGCACCAGTCGCCAAAGGCACTTTGAGACGAATAAGTCATCAGCTCTGACCAGCATACTATTCAACCTGAACTCTCACTTCCCACCAGTGTCTCTCAGTCTAGGCTTCTCCAGGCTTCAGGAATGCCTGTACCATTGTTCCTGCCCAGTTAGACCCTGGCTTTCCCTTGTCCAGAACCCACTGCACAAACAAGGTCCTCTAATTCAGAATTAGTGCTGTCTCCTTCCCCACCCCAGAGCCCCCTGTGGATCCATGGTCATCACATACGCACAGGAGACCGCAGAGAGTCAGGAGCAGGCCCTTCTGCTGAACAGCTGTAATACCAGTATCTTCATCCAGGGTTTCCTTGGCTCCGAAATGTGCAAGTTGGACCAAGGAGCACAATATTCCTTTCAATGTCACTATATTCCAAGACTCTAAGAAAAGCCCTGCCCCTCATCAAGAGCCAGATGCCTTTCTCCACAAGGTCGACTGCACACAGGTGAAATGGCTTATTCTGTTGCTGGGAACAAGTTCCCACTACCAGCTGACCCCGCTGAATGCTGGACGGGGGCTGTTATCCTTCCTGCCACACGGCTACTCCTCCTCAGAGCCGGCCTGTGCTTTATGGATGGAATAAACAGTTTACATATGTTCAATTACTGGTTTGTCTACCAAGCCCTTCTGGCCACAGCTAAGGTCGATTGGTGACAGAGCAGAGAAACAGTTCAGCATAAGGTCCGAGGGCAGTGGCTGACCAGGCTCAGGGGACAGAGTATGGGTGATGATGGGTTCATTAGAGGCCCTGCCAGTCAGCACAGAGGGACAGAGGCTCATGAAGCCTGCAGGATGATTGACTTGGCAGAACAATTTGGTCATTGTGTGAAATCAGACCCCGCCTCTCTCTTCATAAGACAAAAAGATAGAGATTTCCCAGTCCTTCCGTCAAAATTCCTCGGAAAGTTCACCAGTGGCCTCTCTCAGGATGCCTCCCACTCTAAAGAAGAGAGATTCATTCCCAAATGTGAGAAAATTGGGCATAACTATTTTGAGCCCATAATTTTACAAGTTTCTTTTTGTAGTGAATTTCTCAGGAACTTATTTTTCATGGTGTATTGCATCTTAATTTGTTGTTGTTGTTGTTGTTGTTGTTGTGACTAAGTAGCCCAGACAAGGTTAGCTTTATAAAGAAAAAAGGTTTACTTGGTTCACAGTACCACAGACTCAGTGGCATGGTACCGACATCGGCTGGACATCAGCCAGTGACAGAAGTACAAAGGACGAGGGAGGAGGAAGGAGGAAGAAGAGAGGGGAGAGAGGGGGGAGGAAAGAAGAGGGGAGAGAACATCTGATCCCCCCCCCCCACCTCTGAGGGTGCACATATATGTAACAACATAAACCCGGGCAAATGCTTATACGCATAAAGTTTAAAAACAAATTATTTTTTTTTATTTAGTTAATTTACTTTGCCATGCAGGGCTTGACCCCTTGTATTTAGCTGTATCCCGGTGTTGGCGGGCTTCCCATTTATTCCTGGGATGCATTAAGTTTAAGCAAATGGCAACCTTGACTGTACCTCGTAATATATGTGAGCATCTGGAGTAAAGTAAGGGCATTTGCACGCTATGAGAAGAAAGCTCTATCTGGTCACCTATGGTGACACATTCGTGTCCACAAGTGACCGTGAAAGTGCAGTAAGGAGCTCAGAGAATCAGATTCAGGAGTTGCTCCCTGGAAGGGAAACCCCGGGCCGCCACCCCGGCTGTCTCTGCTGAGTTCGTGCTGGTTGGTTCTTGTCACCCAGCTGTGGATTTGCTCCATTTAAAGAACCTCCACGTGGACACTTTCAACACAGAGATCTGTTGCCTTTGGATGCTGGAGGCAAGAAGTCTGTAGTGCTTGTTTCTTCTGAGAGCCGCTAAAGAGGCTCTGCTCTGGGCTTCCCTCCAACTCCTGAGGCTAGCTGGCGGTCTCCCACTGACATAAGACGCTGACCTGCCTTACTGCATCTTCCTGTCCGTGCCCAAATCTCTTTTTATGACACCATACTGGGTTGGGATTTACTGTGACGTCATTGTAACTAACTACATCTGCAGTGACCCTGTTTTCAAGTGAGGGCCCGTTGGAGGTACTGGGGGTTAAGATGTCGACATATCAGCCTGGAGCCCAGGATGCGCTTCAGTTCTTAAGGCCCACTGTATCAGTTTCTTTTGCTGTAATAAAATACCCTGACCGCAAGTAACTTAGAGATAAAAGCATCTCTTTTTGGCTTAAGTTAGAGGACTAAAAGTCCATTATGACAGAAGCATAGCAGGAGCACCTCCACGGCAAGCAAGCTCAGGGAGCGGAGGGTGAACTGGAAGTGAGTCCGGGCTGTGAATTCTCAAGGCCCACCCCCTTATAGTGACGCACTTCCTCCAGCAAGGCTGCACCTCTTGAAGGTTCCATTCACCCCTCCCTACCCTAAAATCTCCACCAACCAGGGAACTGAGCCCGTGGGGGACATTTTTCGCTCCAGCCAACACACCACTGCATCAGGCGTTTGCAAACGCTGAGAGACAGCATGAGGAGCAGGTGAGCGGTCAATACGGTCCATACGCTACTCCAGCAGTGTGACCTGTGTCAGCGGGTACAGTGAACAGGACGGCAGACATGTGAGGTTTTACAGGAACACAAGGAGTGACTCTCAGGGAAATGGCATTTCAAGGCTGGGTAAATAATCACAACCTTTACATTGTATCTATAAGGAAGACTTAATTAAGACTCTATTAAAACTCAGGTGCCTGAGGTGTAAAATTATGTGGTCAGAGAGAAAGAGGAAGCCTTACAGACTGTTGGGAAGAGTGTGGACCGATGCTACCTCCATGGAAATTAGTATGCGGTTTTTTCAAAAGGGCTAGAAATAGAACTATTATATGACCCAGCTATAACACTCCTGGGCATCTATCCAAAGTACCCCATGCCAACACAGTACCGAGACACTTGCTGTCTTAGTCACAATAGCTGAGAAATGGAACCAGCCTAATGCCCGTCAACGGAGGAATAAATCAAACAAAAAACAACTGGGGGTTATTCATCTGTAAAGAGGAACAAAATCATGACATTTACAGGAAAATGGAAGGGAACAGCTGATATCTACATGTTGGATCTATGTATTGATCAATATGTGAGTATATATAGATATATAGATATATAGATATATAGATATATAGATATATTGATATATTGATATATAGATATATAGATATATATTAGTTGGGGAGATCAATTGATAAGTAACTTGCCATGCAAGCATGAGGACCTGAGTTCAGTCTTTAGCACCCATATAAAAGCTGAGTGTAGCCACACAATGCCAGAAATGCCAGCACTTGGGAGGCAGGGACCAGAGAATCCCCTGTGCTAGTTGTATGTCAGTTTGACTCAAGCTACAGTCGTTAGGGAGGAGGGAAGCTGGATTGAGAACATGCCTCAGGAAGAGCCCACTGTCAGCAGATAAACCTGTAAAGCGTTTTCTTAATTAGTGATTGATGGGGGAGGGCCCAGCCCATTAGGGGTGGTGTCACCCCTTGGGCTAGTGGTCCTGGATTCTGTAAGAAAGCAGGCTGAGCAAGCCAGTAGGCAGCACTGCTCCATGGTCTCGACATCAGTTCCTGCCTCCAGTTTCCTGCCCTGTTTGAATTATTGCTCTGACTTTCCTCAGCAATGAACTGTTAACTGGAAGTTAAAGCAATATAAACCCTTTTCTCCTCAAGTTGCTTTTGGTTGCAGCAATAGGCCCTAACTAAGACAATCCTTAAGGAACTAATCTTGCCAAATCCAAGAGCTTCAGGTTCAATGAGAGACCCTATTTCAAAAACTAAGGTGGAAAGGAATTGAGGAAGACACACAATATTGACCTCTGACCTCTACATACAAGTGTGTATACACACATACACACACACACACACACACACACACACACACAGATGGGGGGAGGGAGGAAGGGAGAGGGAAAGGACCATGCAGACATGTCATAAATACATAGATACAGCCTCTAACACAACAGTGTTCTTTTAAACATGCAGGACTTGCACCCAGCCCAAAGTTTGTTAGTGCTTAACCCCTAAGATGCTGGACACAAGGTTTGCTAGTCTCTGTTTCTTTGATCTTTGGCAATAATTCATGAACCGTACAAGACCTGGCCACCATTAGCATTTTATTGTGATATAGAATGGGTTTGGATTGGTTTTGAGTTGAAAATCAACTCCCAGGCTAGAAAGTCTGACATAACTTATTTTAGACATTGAAGACAGATTAGTTGTGGCAGCTCCTCCAATTCGCCATTGCCTTTGAGAGATTTGATTCTGGCTGGTTTACAGCATTTTGGGAGCATACGTCCAGTGTAATCTGTTTCCAAAGAATATTTAAACATCTCTGCATATGTTTAGCCGGTTGTTACCTGTATATTTTAATCATCCAACTTAGCAGCAGGTAGCTTTGATTTGAATCCTTAAACAGAAGCAAACCCGATAAGCCGATAGGACATGCACCCAACGGATCAAATCTGGAGTTGTATTTAAAACGCAATTTTAGGAACGAGGTATCCAAAATACCTTACTGCAAGCTGACAATACAACTTTAAAATAGTAGGCATGTAAAAATAATTCTTTCAAATATTATGATATTCTTAAAAATCTAAGGTTGCCAGGAGGTTGTCGCACATGCCTTTAATCCCAGTGCCTGGGGAGCAGAGGCAGCTACCACTGATGACAGCTCACTAAGACTCCCTGACCTCTGGCCCTCCTCAGCAGCGGTGATAACAGTAGCTTTGATAGTGGTAACGGGAGCTCTAATTTACAAGTGGGACGTCTGCAAGTGGACATCATTGTGTTTACTGGAATGAGAACTTTGGGAAAACCTCCACAGGTGTGTCCACTGCTTTCTCCTGGAGGACAGGAGTGAGGGAGGGCGACCCTTCTGTACTTGTGCTCAGCCAGGAGCAAGCAAGAAGGGAGGGCCCCTGGAACAGTGCTCCACTCAAGAGTTTGCGCAGCACTGAACTGGGCTTCTAAATCCTTTTGCAGTCCTGGCACAGGCCCAAACCACTCTGACCACGTTTCTTCAGCAAGTTCAGAGCGGTGAGTGTAAAAGTGCAGTTCCTGTTGGTTCCTGTCATAAGAGAGGAAGACAAAGTGCAAAGGGCTTCCGTCACAGCCTTGTGACCTTCATGGGACTTAGCACTTGGTTCTCACACCCACTAGCTGTGGGAACTAGTGAAATCAGTGGACCATCCTTAGCTGAGTGCCAGTCTTGCCCACGGTGTAGAGACACTATAGTGGTGGCCATGTGTCCTGTGATGGATGGGTCCTTCCCTCTCCCTACTGACCTCAGTTTGCATTAGAGTCCCTAACCCAGTCAGGAGAGGCAAGTAAAAGAAGTTGGGGTGCAATTCAGTGTGGAGTGCTTTTCTACTGTGTGAAGCTTTGGTTTGATCCTGGCACCACACACTCCTACTCACCCCCTGGACAGTTGGAGGAGACGGAATGCAGACACCTTGATTATGGTACTTGGGTCAGCATGAAGCATCATGTAACAGACAGGGGGCTCCTGGATCAGAATGACCAGGCTTAGGTGGCCATCCAGTTACCAGGAAAAAACAGCAAGGTTGCCATGCTATCAACTTCAGCTTATATTTATAACAAACCGTGGATACTGATACTAATATTCTATACATAAAGAAGTTAGAAAAAAATCATGGAGAACATCAGGTGACCCCAGGAATTACAAATACAGAACAAATAACAATGGCTATATTTTATGATTCAAATATCAAATTGTTAAAGACAGATGCATTAAGCAGGACGTGTTTGGGAGCTGAGGAGATGGCTCAGCTGTTGAGTGCAGTAGCTACCCTCACAGAGGATGTACATTCAGTTCCCAGCACCCACATGGCAGCTCACAACCGTCTGTAACTCTAGTTCCGGGGAACTCATGCCCTTTTCTGATCTCCATGGGCACCAGGCAGTTAGTACACATATGTATATGCAACAAATCACTAATATACATAAGATAAATATAAAATAAACTAATGACATGCTTGAAAAATAAAGGAACGTGGCACAAAGTGCAAAGCACTAAATTACATACAAATAAAGATAGAATAATGCCAGTGTTTTTCCAAGTCAAATCTGAAGACACAGAGTGCCTTATGTATGTTACGGTTCAATTGTGAACATAAAGTTATAACTATTGGAAGGGCTGGAAAACACCTTACACTCGCAGAGAAACTGTTAGGAACGAGCTCACTCCAGACATCTCTGAGCTTCACCTTCAAAGAGTCCCATCTCCTGCCTTTACTCTGAAGATACGCTTTACAAAACTCCCTAGGGCTTTGGTTGAAGGCATGAGGTCTGCTCTCAGGCTGGTCTTGATGGCGAGCAAAATTTTGTGCATGTGTGCGCATGTATGTGTGCACATGTGTATGCATGTGTGTGTATGTGTGTGTTTTAAAGTGGGGATTCCACGGCAGCTTCCATTTTCCACTTCAATCATACTCTCCTTATTATTCCGCTAGGAACTTTTTAGATCGCCACTCTGTAGAAGTCTCTCTCCTCTTAGATCTTCCAAAAGGTAGGCTGTGCTGGGAGCATAGCTCAGCAGGGCCCTCGGTTCTGCCCTGAGCTACAAAATGGGGGTACCTGGGTTCTGATTCTCAGAACCCACAGGAGCCAGGCAGAGTAGCACTTGTCTGGAATCGCAACATTCCTATAGGGAAGGCGGAGCCAGGAGAATGGCTGGAACCTTAGTAGCAGCTAGCCTGATGTAGGCAGCAGCAAGGAGCCCTCCCAAAGGTGTCCTCTGATCTCTGCATATATGCTGCTGGCAATGTACGCACATAGACACACACAGGGAAAAATTTCTTTTAAACCTAGCTTTTTTTCTATTTGAAAACATAGTGAGATGCAATTCTCTGAGCGTGCCCTTGGATATAACATGATTCCACCTCCAGCTTTAAGTGTTTAAGAAAGCTATACACACACCTGAATGACATACTATTATTTACCATCAGTGTTTTTTTTTTTAATGTTCTCATTCCAAACCCATTCCTTTTGTACATACTTAGCAAGTCTACTGTCAACCATTGAGGATATAAGGAGAGGACATCAGGATGCTACCCCTGCCATTGGGATAACATGAAGTGTAATATATACCTATGGTCATTTGCACTGAGGAGAAATAACTGTTAGAGGAGGTGGGCAGACATGGTCGTCTGAGAACCGGAGCCATTTGTGAAAAGAAAAATGAAAATACTCAACAGAATAAAATGAGTTGTTCACAGAGGAGCGGGTGCAAGGGCCCAAAGGCCTTGGAACAAGGAAGATCTCTGTAAATTCCAGAAATGTCTCATGGCCCTCGTGATGGGTGCAAAAGGATCTAGCAGGAGCTAGTCATAGGATGCACCCCTGGAGGGAAGAGAGGGTGGAACAGACAGGACACTGTTGATGTTTCCCTTTAGGGTGGAGGGACATCACCAAAGGATTTTAAGCAGGAAAATGACATAATTCTGCTTCTCAAAGAATCTTCGTGGCCCACTGGTGGCAAGAGGCAAGAGAGGGAACAGAGAGCAGCTAGGAGGATGCTGCCATCAACTGTGTGAGGCACAGTGGTGACGTCTGTGAAGCCAGAGAGCAAAGGGCTTAGATGAGATTGAGCTAGTGGGTTAGGTAGAGGGGGACAGAACACAGGAGTGAGCAGTGGTACCAAGCAACGAGGGGTCTCAGGACCCAGGACTCTTTGTGCCGTCATTTGAGATGGATGACACATCTCACGGGGACTGTTGGTGAGCAGGTGACTTAGAGAGAAAGCAGGAGCTCCTGCTACAAAGAGAGACGAGGACCAAGCCCTGAAAGGTCAAGAAGTAAGATGAAAACCTTGTCTTAGATGTTGTCAGGCGCTCACATGCTGCCCCTCTATTCCTGTTGCTGTGATAAAAGCAACCAGGGAGGAGAGGGTTTAATTGGCTTACCAGTTACAGTCCATTATTCTGAGAAGCCAAGGCAGGGATCTGGAGGCAGGAACTGAAATAGATACCACGGAGGAATGCTGCTTACTGGCTTGCTCCCCCTGGCTTGCCTAGCTACCTATTTCTTTTTTCTCTACTCTTTTCCCTCTCTTCTTTTCTTTCTTTCTTTTGTTTCAGATTTATTTATTTATTTTACGTATGTCAGTACACTGTCTCTCTCTTCAGACACACCAGAAGAGGGCATCGGATCCCATTACAGATGGTTGTGAGCCACCATATGGTTGCTGGGAATTGAACTCAGGACCTCTGGAAGAGAGGTGGGTGTTCTTAACCGCTGAGCCATCTCTCCAGCCCCCTCTTCCTTCTTTCCTTCCTTTTTTTTTTTTTTTTTTTTTTTTTGAGATAGGGTTTCTCTGTGTAGCCGTGGCTGTCCTGGGAGTAGCCCCAAATTGGCCTCAGAGATCAACCTGCCCCTGCCTCCTAGTGCTGGGATTAAAGGTGTACATCATCACCACCTGGCTCTTAGCTGCCTTTCTTACACAGTACAGGACTCCCTGCATAGAGATGGTCCCACCCACAGTATGTTAGCCTTCCTGTACCAACTAGCACTTAAGAAAATGCCTCCTAGCCATGACTATGGGCCAGTCTGATCCGGGCAGTTCTGCAGCCGACATTCCCTCTTCCTAGGTTTAAGTCACGTTAGCGTTGATGCTGACTGTGATAGTGCTGAGAGAATAGTCCTGTTGAAAGAGGAGTGACCTTGCGTGTCTAGTCTTGCACCCTAAGCACCAAAGCTTCCCTTGGAGTTGGCAACATGGAAGGCATCGGTGACTGACTTTCCCATGGTGCCAGTAGGCACAGGGAGTGGACCAGGGCACATCACAGTAGGCCGATGAGGAGGGGAGAACAAATTTCCAGGCAGCTCTACTTCAGAGGTATCTCTCCAAGCACTGAGCCTCTCCTGCTAGGACACCCTCTCCTTCCTGCCTGAGGTAGGAAGGAGCCACCTGCTTAGAGGGCTGTGACTTGTGCTGCTCAGGAACACTTAGGGTTTTTTCTTGTTTTGTTTTTGTTTTTCCTTTTGTTGGGCTGGGAATCGAACCCAGTATCATCTTATACATGCCAGACAAGAACGAAACCTCCCCAGCACTTTTTGTTTCGGTTTGGTTTTTGAGAGAGAGTTTCTCTGTGTAAAAGCCCCACACGTCCTCCAGGGAACCCTCCCCAACTCTTTTCGTCATTGTCTTCTTTGTTTTAGACAGGGTCTCACTGTGTAACCCAGGATGACCCAGAACACATTATGTAGACCAGACTGGCCTCAAGTACACAGAGGTTTGCCTCCCTCTGCCTCCTTAGTGCTGGAATTAAAGGCATGAGCCACCACACCTGAACTCTTGGTTGTTTTGGTTATTTTTGGAGACAACATCTAATTATGCAGCCCAGGTGGCCCTAGAACTCAGCTATCCTCCTGCCTCATCTACCCTAGTGCTGCTATATAGTGTGCACCACCAAGCTCAAACCTGTTCATACCTGTTTTGATGCTCACTCTCTCAAGCAGAGTCCCTCACCAAAGGCTCTAACTAATTTCTCCCTTTCCCCCCTTAAATGTTCAAAATCATTTAAGGCTTGTCTGGCTTTGTCACTTAGCTAACATTGTTGGGCGATACTGGAAATGTCTCAGAATCATCGGAGGGAAGGAAAGGAAGGCGAAGGCCTGAGTGTAGCTGCTCTTGTAGCAGCTTGGTTGTTTTTCAGATTTTATTTTGTTAAACTAACGACATCATAGGAAATTGCCAGTAGAGGAATATCGACTTTTTGAAGCAGAGTGGCGCTTTGGAAAGAGATTACATGGCTTTTATTGAAATCGCGGAGTAACTTTGTGTTGTTCGTGCCCTCTGTAATGGCCTGGGGAAGAGGGAAGGATGGATAATATCGCTAAGGAACAGAATCTCATTAAAGAGTGGGAGGGCAGGAATGAGGATTCCAAGCTCCCAGATAACTTAAGGGTAAAAACCAGAGTTCAGGAACAAGAGGAAAGAAATGAAACAAGATACAGCGGGTGGAACTGAGTCTCTGCCACCCGCCATTGCTGTCCTCAGTGAATCTGAATACTTCTGTTGGAGACAGAGCTTCCAGGGCCTAGGCTGACATGGGGCTACGAGGCCATCTCAAACTGCAGCAAACACCCTTTGTAGCATCTGTCTGATCTGCTTCCCTTTCTCACCCCATCACTTAACATCCCATCACCCAAAGCAAGGGAGGAGGGATGGAGATGGGAAAGAGCATGTGGCTTCCTTTCTTTCCTGTCTCTATTTCCCCATACCTCCCCACAATGTGCCATATTCCTCACCTCTCCCCAAGTGCCCCTTTCTCACCACTGGGCAGCTAGAATCCACAGGGGACCCAGGGAAAAGGGAGTCTCCTGGCAGTCGAGTGTAAGGAGTTCCCATTATCTAGGGCAAAGCAATGATTGTTTTGCTCATTGTGTGCTTGGGTGCCTGGCACGTAGTGGACTTTCCGTAGTATTTCTGTGGTGAATAGATGAACACATGAATGAAGCTTTCGAAGATGGCGGATTCACACACTGGCTCAGCCTCTGTCTCTACACCCGCCCATTAAACTCTGAACAAGTTTCTCCTTTTTGTTTTTGTGTGTTGTCACGCCTTGGGGTGGGAGATGGAGATGGTGAAGGATTTGGGGCTGGATCATGAGGCAGGATTATTGCATACAGCTGAGGAAAGGAGGGAGCGTATGTCTATGTAGATAGACTTGGAGGCAGGGCTGTTATGTACAGCTGAATAAGGAGGTGTGGTGATTGAATACAGATAAACAGGGAGGTGGGGTTATTACATACAGCTGAGCAAGGAGGCAGGCTTAATTAATCTCGGTAGGAGGCTCCTCTGTAGGGGAACAATGTTCAGGCCAGAAACGAGGAGGCAGCCAGTAGGGCGGGATGGAGGAGTGGCTATAGTGGACATTTTCTGCGTTCACTGTCAGCATGTGCACTTGGACCAAAGGAGAGGTCTGCCATCCCTCTGAGCCTGAACCCAGGAAAGCTTTGCCATTCCCACAGGTCTGTGCACTGGGGTCATTGACATGGCCATGTCTGTCAAACAGGACACATGCAAACAGGACACATGCATTTAGGACTGCACTCCCTTTCTACAAAACTCATGTAGCTCTTGAGGATTTAACTCAGTGAGAACTACTTGAATTTTATTTAGGAGAAGGTTCTCGAAGGACTCCCGGCCCAGAGCACTGGTTCCTGAGCAGATCCCAGACAGCAGCTCTGTCCCAATCACATAGAACCCAGAGGAAGCAGGGCTCCCAGGAACTCTAACTCAGGCAGTATCTTAGGTAAGCAGACAGCAATGTCCGCCCCAAACAGGGAGTAACTGGGACCCTCAAGGACCCAGGAAGTCACTCCCAGCAGGAGCACTGGTTCCTTTCCGTCTGGGCCAGAGCACTGAGCAAATCTTGGGTGGTGGCTCTGCCCACAATCTCTAAGAACCCAGAGGAAGCGGGGCTCCCAGAGCTCTAACCTGGGCAATATCCTGTCTGCGCCTGAGCACTGAGCAGATTTTGGGCCCTAGTTCTTACCCCAGTAGTTACACCCACCCCACACAGTTCTGATACAACCAAGATAATAGGAAAGACAGGCTCCAGTCAGAGACAGGGCAGGTAGCACTAAGGAGATACAAATGGCAAAAGGCAAGCATAAGAACATAAGCATCAGTAACCCAGGATACTTGGCATCATTAGAACCTAGTTCTCCCACACAAGAAAGTCCTGAATTCCCCATATTACTAGGAAAGCAAGATTCAGATTTAAAATCACTTCTAATGACGATGATAGAGGACTTTAGGAAGGACATAAATAACACTCTCAAAGAATTTGAGGAGAACACAGGAAAACAGGTAGAAGCCCTTAAAGTGGAAACACAAAAATCCCTTAAAGAATTACAAGAGAACACAACCAAACAGGTGAAGAAATTGAACAAAACCATCCAGGACATAAAAATGGAAGTAGAAACAATCAAGAAATCACAAAGGGAGACTACCCTGGAGATAGAAAACCTAGGAAAGAAATCAGGAATCATAGACACAAGCATCACCAACAGAATACAAGAGATAGAAGAGAGAATCTCAGGTGCAGAAGATACCATAGAAAATATTGACACAACTGTCAAAGAAAACACAGAATGCAAAAAGTCCTTAACACAAAATATCCAGGAAACCCAGGGCACAATGAGGAGACCAAACCTAAGGATAATAGGTATAGATGAAAGTGAAGATTCCCAACTTAAAGGGCCAATAAATATCTTCAACAAAATTATAGAAGAAAACTTCCCTAATCTAAAGAACATGATGCCCATAAACATACAAGAAGCCTATAGAACACCAAATAGACTAGACCAGAAAAGAAATACCCCCTGTCACATAATAATCAAAACACCAAGTGCACAAAACAAAGAAAGAATATTAAATGCAGTAAGGGAGAAAGGCCAAGTAACATATAAAGGCAGACCTATCAGAATTACACCAGACTTCTCACCAGATACTATAAAAGCTAGAAGATGCTGGACAGATGTGATACAGACCCTAAGAGATCACAAATGCCAGCCCAGGCTACTATACCCAGCAAAACTCTCAATTACCATAGATGGAGAAACCAAGATATTCCACAACAAAACCAAATTTACATAATATCTTTCCACAAATCCAGCATTACAAAGGATAATAGCAGGAAAGCTTCAATACAAGGAGGAAAATTATACCCTAGAAAGAGCAAGAAAGTAACCCTCTTCCAACAAATTCAAAAGAAGATAGCCACACAAAGATAATTCCACCTCTAATAACAAAAATAACAGGAAGCAACAATCACTGTTCCTTAATACCTCTTAACATCAATGGACTCAGTTCCCCAATTAAAAGACATAGGCTAATGGACTGGATACATAAATGGGACCCAGCATTTTGCTGCATACAGGAAACCCACCTCAGTGCAAAGACAGACTCTACCTTAGAGTAAAAGGCTGGAAAACAAATTTTCAAGCAAATGGTCCTAAGAAACAAGCTGGAGTAGCCATTCTAAAATCTCCAGCCCGAGAACACAAAGGGATGGACTCATGGCTCCACCTGTATAGGTAGTTGAGGGTGGCCTTGCCAGGCATCAGTGGAAGTGGACAGCCTTGGTACCTTAAAGTTTGGATTCCCTAGTGTTGGGGAATTTCAAAAGCAGGGAGGCGGGAGTGAGAGGATGTTGGGAGCACACCCTCATAGTAATTGGAGGAGGGGGGATGAGGTAAGGGGTTAGGCATCAGTGGAAGTGGAGAGCCTTGGTGCCTGAAAGTTTGGATTCCCTAATGTTGGGAAATTTGAGAGCAGGAAGGTGAAAATAGGAGGATGGTGGGAGCACACCCTCATAGAAACTCCCAGAATTATATGGATTAGACATGACAGAAGCAGGCTGCCAGAAGACTAGATTCCAGAATTCAAACAAACAATTATCTTGATACTAAAATTTGTTTTGAGAATTGTATATTGCAGAATACATAGCCTTGGTGTATCTACTCATCAGGCAAGCTGAGCAGACCTGCTCGAACCTCTGATGTCCTGGAATTCCAGCTGGATGCAGTGAAGACACAGTGTCAGAGGCTTATCAATTTACTCTTCCCCCAACCCCTCTTTTAATATCTCAACACTCATAATCAGCTTGAAGAAGTTAATGAAGAGTCAGCACCCCTATTCTCTGGGCTTGGGGACTGAGGTGGTTAATATTGGGCTGTCTTTCTAGGAAAAAGTAGTGGTTTTGTTGGAACAGGGAGGATTAGCTAGGATTTATTGCATAGCCATAACCTACTGGTAGTAATAAGTATATTTGTTATTAAGATGAAGTCATAATTTCTTTTTTTTTCCCATGAAACTCAGGCAGAGTCACACGGAGAAATCGGGATTCGAACCGGGAGATGTTGAGGCCCACATTCTGCCTCAACACTTTTGCCTCAACACTTTTGGGGCTAAGTGCTCTGGTCAAGAGAGAGTGTGGCTCTTGGGGCAAGAGACGCGAAGAATGGAGACAAGACAGGGTGTGATTCAGTCTCTTTTATTTTCTCAAGTCTCTCCTATTGAAGGGAATTCTGAGGTATTTATATACACAAGCAGGAGAACACAGGTGAAAACACTTTACCACGTGCACCATACAGCTGAGGTCACTAAACAGCAAAACAAGCTATGTGGGATAAACAAGATATTTATCAGAGTGTGCTTCAGCTGTTATAGGCTTTTGACAACCAAGTCTTTCATCAGGGTATATGGTTCTAGATGGCTGCAAAGTTGATCTAGCCGCTTTCTACTAAAGTCGGCTCCCAACAGGGAGAGACAGAGCAAAGGGCACGGGCTCACCCTCTCCAGGTGGCTACCTTAGCCGCTGCGCCACCACTGGCTTGCTGAAGTCATAATTTCTTTTCTTTTTTCTTTCTTTTTGGTTGTTTGTTTGTTTGTTTTTGAGACAGGGTTTCTCTGTGTAGTCCTGGCTGTCCTGGAACTCACTCTGTAGACCAGGCTGGCCTCGAACTCAGAAATCCACCTGCCTCTGCCTCCCAAGTGCTGGGATTAAAGGCGTGAGCCACCACCGCCCGGGTGAAGTCATAATTTCTTATGGTACAAAATATACTTTGATTTCAAATTTAAGGTTTTAATTGGTACGAGCTTCTTATTGATATAAAAGTGAGATGAATATTGTTACTCTCATAGGCATTGTGCCTGTATAACACATTTAGGAATACAAGGCTTAGACCCAGTCCTTCTTTAACTTTTTTAACTGATTTTAGATGGTTAGCCTATGAGTTAAGAGCCTATAGCAAATTCATGGCTTTGAGTTTATTGTCAGGGAGTTTTCTATATTTTCTTTAGAAATAGCTGAGAGGAGTTAACAGACAACAGTCCAGATTGCCTTACATGGATAGTTGGTTTTCAAAACATCAGAAATCCACAGAATTGATGTTACAAACACTTCTGTATTAATGTTCATTTTGATTAGAGACCTATCTGCTCCTGACAGCTTCCTGTCTTGGATTCTAAGAAGAAACTGAGCATCTTTGGAGTTATTCCAAATGTGGTGAGACAGCCACTGGGCAAGAATTGCCTCTTTCCATCTACAGACAAATTACTGTCCAGAAAAGGACACACTTGCAGAATAGTCAACTGATTATATCTGCCAAGACAGAGTAATCAGCCCTTAATAATTCTGCATCACTAGGTCTGTCAGATGATCCTGGGCCAGAAGGCTGAAGATCAGATGCTCCAATGTTTTGTAGTATAGGGGCTTTCCAGGTGTTCAGCGGTCTCTATAAATTGGCTAAGTTTTAGAAGCTATGCTTTGTGCTTCCTATAATTTCAGTTAACTCAGTTATTCTGGATTTCTGATGGGGTTGAAAACTTATAGTCTCATAGCCAATCCTTGCTATTTACTTTGAGAGAAAAGATTTGAGAGGATGGTTTTCAGCTGACATTCATTCTAAAGCCAAGAAAAAAAAAGCCAGGTTCAGAACTAAGTCTTTTTATTTAAGAGAGATGACAGAGGTTCTGCTTAGTCAACAAAATGATGGACTGGGTATTAGGTCTATCTTGCACCTTACTGACACAAATTGGTATAGCTATGCTCTAACTGTATTTTGAGAGAAAAGTTTTATTTTAACAGGAAGGGTGCTATGTAGGAGGAGCTAGGGTGGGAGGAGTATGGAGAAGAAGAGGAGGAGTAAGGAGAGGAGGAGGAGAGGAGGAGCTAGGTGATGAGAAAGAGAGAGGGGGGCCAGACATGGAGGCAGATGTTCACATGTTTCCGCCAGTCAAAGATATTTGATACATCTAGGTTGGGTATTAGGTTAGACTTCTGATTGATATTGAGCATTACTAAACTTATAAAGCCTTTGGTTAACATTTAAAAAATTGTATAAAAGCAAAAAGGAGAAGGGGGCATGGGATAGGGGTTTTCTAGGGAGGGGAAATGGGGAAAGGGGATGGTATCTGAAATGTAAATAAAATGTCCAATAAAAAATAAATTAAAAAAAAAGAAGGTTCTTGAAGACTACTCCTTTCAAAGGAATAACACAAATTTCTAGAGAGAGGAGGAACATGATGTAGGAGTTTCAAATTCTCCCATTTCAAATCCTTTCTGCCCATCAGGCTTCTGGTAGTCATTCATGAGCTGGCTGCCCTTGGATCTCTTTCATGCACTGCACTGGATTAAGAGTTAGGTTTGCAAGATTGTCTTTCATGAGCAGCGACCATCCTAGCCTCCACCCATTCATTCAGCAGCTCCCCTAATTCATTCACCAAATGGCGGTAATGAAAGATAGAACCACATGGTGGGAGTGCTCCCTAGGAGGAGCACACTGGCAGGGAGGGCCAAGGGCTGCTTCTCTGAAGAAGGAGAGGAGATTCATGGGTTGTGGGGACATGGCTCCACAAAGCAGGGTGGAGAGCAAACATCCAGGTAGTCAAGTAGCAGAGAAAGAAATCACCAAGCAATCTGAGACATGTTTAAGATGATAGAGCTTTAGATGATGACGATGGTGGTGATGATGATGACGATGGTGATGATTATGATGATGATGATGATGAGATAAGTTATTTCACCACTGGTGAAATGAGCCAATTCAAGCCAGATTAGATTATATTAAATACAGGTTTATTGGGAAACTTCTCTCAGGCAGGCAAGTTCACTGGCCCCAAGGAAGAAGGCCAGGGAAGTAAGTCACCATGGGAGAAAGGGACGGAGGAACAGAGGGAAAGAGGAAAGGGAAGGGGGGGGGTGGAATCACAAAATGTGGATTATAAAGGGGGGAGCCTCTGGAAAAGGGCAGCCTGGTCTGGAAAGTTTAGGGTTGGGGGCAGGGGCATACCAGGTAGGGACTGAGGGATGCTGGGAGAACTTGGAGGCCAGGTCTGCTTTGATATGTAAAATATGCACCTCAGTCCCTGGTCCTGGTATCTAAAACCAAATATCTTTTGAGAGAAGATCTCACTGTGTAGCCTTGGCTGTCCTAGAGCTTGCTGTATAGGCCATGGTGGTCTCAAATTCATAGAGACCCCACTTGCTTCTGCCTTTGGAGTGCTGAGATCAAAGGCATGGGCCTCACAGCTGGATCAGATTTATTATTGTTAGGCAGCTGCGATTATGAGTGAGTGTGACTATGTGCATGTGAGAGCAGGTGGCAGCAGAGAGCCGGTGTAGGTGGTGGGTCTTCTGCAAGGGAATTATGCACTTGTAACCACTGAGACGTGCCTCCGGCACCAAGATTGCATATTTGAATTAGTGTTGGTCTGTTAGTTTTCCATGCCTGTGGCTTGGGATAATAGACTTATGTGAGAAAATGTGTATTTGGGATCATGAATTAAGAAGTATCAGTCAGAAGTACAGTATTGCTGCTTTGGGGTCTAGGCAGAGAGTATCATGGTAAGAAAGCCGTTCACACCACAGCAGTTGGAAGGTGGAGAAGGAGTGGATCTCCTTCAAGGACAAGTCTGTGATAGTTAAACTTCCTCCTATCAGGCCCAGCTGGCTATTTTTATGTCTGTGTGACACAGGGTAGAGTCACTTGGGTTAGAGATTGATTGATGATTGACACCGGAGGGCTCAGCTCCCTGTGGGTGGTAGCACCCTGGGCTGGTGATCCTGGGGTGTATAAGTAAACAAACTGAGTGTCATAATTAGGGTTTCACTGCTGTGAGCAGACACCATGACCAAGGCAAGTCTTATAAGGACAACATTTAATTGGTTCAGAGGTTCAGTCCATTATTATCAAGGTGGGAGCATGGCAACATCCAGGCAGGCATGGTGCAGGAGGAGCTGAGAGTTCTACATCTTCATCTGAAGGCTGCTAGTGGAAGACTGGCTTCCAGGCAGATGGGATGAGGGTCTTAAGTCTACGTCCACAGTGACACATCTACTCCAACAAAGCCATATGTATTCCAATAAGGTCACACCTCCAAATAGTGCCACTTCTGGGCTGAGCATATACAAACCATCACAGTAAGCCAGTAAGCAGCACCCCTCTATGGCCTTCACATCAAAGGGATAGCCTTGAGTTCCTGCCCTGCCTTTCCTGAGTGATGGACTACAACAGTTAGATAAAATAAATCCTTTTCTTCCCCAGGTTGCTTTTAGTCACGGTGTTTTATCACAGCAATAGAAACCAAGCTAAAATAAGGCCTTGGGTCTTTGGAAAGCACTCAAGAGCCAGACTCCAGCTTTATCTTAAGAGTAATAGGAAAAACCCACTCCTGATGAGCCAGCACTTTTGAGGCTGAGCCAGAACAACAGCTTCAAGGTCAAAGGTCTGAGTTACATAGTAAGTGTCAGCCAGTGGGGCTGCAGAGTGGTGTTTTGTTTTGTTTTGTTTGTAGAAAGCTAGGGGCCTGTGTGTGTGTGTGTGTGTGTGTGCTTGCGCGCACCAGATCTAAAAAGGAGGAGTAGGAAGCCACAGAGAAGCTTCCAGTGGGAGAAGACAGTGACAGTCCCCTGCTCTGAGATGGCTAATGTGTACTTACAGGGGACAACACTGTCCTTTGTTGCTGTTCTCCTTCTCCAAGGGAGAAACTGATTTTTGAAGAAACCAAGACTTCTCGGAAAGCAAAGGCCAAGGCAGAACCCAGGTTCCAAGACTGAGTTAATCCTCGGATAATGGGGAGAGGTGGATCCGGACGCTTCCAGAGACTCAGAGGCAAAGGCCAAGCAAGGGAATGAGAAGTTCACCCAAGAGAGAGAAGGCAGCATTTCAGCATCTGTAGGGGAGGGAGGACACAGGCCTGGAGGGTGAGTGCAAGGTGGGAAGCCTCCTTGAATCAAAGGAAGGAACAAAGAAAAGCTGAGGCCTGGAGAGGCTGCCCATGCTCCAAGTCAGAGGGCATGAGAGCCCCAGTGGCAACTTCCACAGATGCTGATACACATGGGAGAACATTCAGGCAGCACACAGTGAGTCTATCCTTGAGGGAGCACACACAGCCAGCATGCAGAGTGTCTACACCTGACAGAGCATACAGCCAGCACACAGTGGGTCTACATCTGAGGGAGAGTAAACAGCCAGCACACAGCACTCCCAGATGCTGAGTGTCCCTGCCCCGAGCTAGCTTCAATTGTTAATAAAGAGTCGCCATACTGTCAGTGGCTGGGTAGGAAGATTTTAGATCGTGAAAGCACGAAACCAAGGGGAGGAAGAGATGGAGAGACAGAATCACCATAATGAAGGAGAAAGGGGAAAGACTTAAAGGCCTGCAAACATGTAAAATCCCAGGAACGTGTCCCTAGGGGCCATTCCCTCGATTGGGTCTGAGGTAGTAGAGATGAAATATAGATTTTAAAAGATGTTAACTCAGGGATACCAGAGGGCAGTGTGTGCTAGCTGTGGGGAGGTTTAGAAGTGCCCAATCATTGAGCTAGTTTGGTGTATCGAAATTAGCTGGTATGTGTGCGTGTGTGCGTGTGTGTGCTTGTCTTTCATTCGTGAATCCAAAGCTCTTGGGCGGTTGCAGTGCACAAACAACCCATAGGGAGCATCAAGCAGTTTACCTAATTAACCACTATGGGGAGCACATAGCCAGCACATAGAGTATCTACACCTGCCAGAAAGCATTTAGCCAGCACACAGTGGGTCTACACCTGAGGGAGAGCACACAGCCAACTTGCAGAGTGTCTACACCTGATAGAAAGCATACAGTCAGCACACAGTGGGTTTACACTTGAGGGAGAACATACAGCCAGCACAATGTCTACCTACACCCAACAGAGCAGTCAGCCAACACACAGTGTGTCTACACCTGAGGGAGAACACATAACCAGCACACAGCAGTGTCTGTATGCTGGCGATCACACACTGGGTCTTCTGCCAGCACACGCAGGCCATCAACACCTGCTTGTTGAGTATGTTGCCTGATGGTGGCCTGGCCTGGATGTTTCTGGCTGCCTGTCTGTTGCCCATCATTTACCCTGCAGGTATGATATTATCATTTCTGTGCACACTCAACCCTTCATCTAACTCAAGAGCTTATCACCTGGTGAGTTCCCGTCTGTGGGGAACGGTAGCAATGTTGGATTAGCCAGATGGGGTAGTGCACCTGAGATGAAAACCACTCTCTGGTATCCATCTGTGGATGAGCAGAATAGAACCACCTGGGCCAGGGTTACAAGCTCATATCCCTGTTGCAAACAAGACTGGCCCCTTTCAAAGTTTAGTTCAACCCCTGTACAGAGAGCTGGTGCCAAGTGGCCAGAGAGGAGGTTACCATAGGAGTGTAGGCACGCAGCGGCTGTGGCATGGGCCAAGGAGATGATCCCCTGGGGACAGAGATGGAGTCCCAGGTGTTCCTGTGACACAGTGAGAGGATTTAATAAGACAGCAGATGTGAAAGTGGCGATAGTAATCACTTTGGCTATCAATTAGGATGCTGAAAAACAACCCCCACCCTCAGTGGCTTACTATGGCTGCTTCCTTGTCTCTGGGCCTGGCTTAATACACATACCTTCTAATCCATCGGCTGATGGCACAAAGACAGAGGGACAGGTCTTTAACGCTGTCCCAATCAGCCACGGCAAGGATGTGTATCAGTTGCCTTCCTCATTTCTGTCAGGAAATACCTGACCACAGTGATGATGGTAAGGGTTTATTCTGGCTCACGCTTTCAGGTCCATCGTTATGAAGAAGGGATGGTGACTGAGGAGGCCTCACAGTTGGAATAAGGTGGCCGCTGCCCGCATCTGTGCAGGTTGGGAAACAACGGGCTCAGGTGAGAAGCAGGGCTGAACTGTAACCCTCCAAAGTCCACTCCCAGTGGCCTGCCCTGTCAGCCATACCTCCTGCCTCAAAGCTTCCACACTCTCCCCAAACAGCGCCACCACGCGACCAATTGGTGACCAAGTCTTCAAATACATCAGCCCATGGTGGACATTTCAGACCCAGATCAAGAGACCTGTGTTCTGAAAGAGTAATCCTGCCTCTCTTTTTAGTGTTTTTTTTTTTCCCAGCATAATATCTTCATTGATTCTTTGAGAATTTCACATCCTTCCATGTCTGCTTGCCTGCCCTTGTGACCTCCCTCCACATACAAAAAGTCAAGTTTGCATTATCTCTGTATATGTTTATTGGAGCGCGGTCCAGCTCCCAGTGCCCTGCCCCTTAACTAGAACGGAGTCCTTCCTTTCCCACAACAGAAGCCATCAATTATGCAGATACACTTCAGTATCCTTACCATAATTTTTAAGAGTTCATTTTGATGGCTTCCTGTCTAGGCTGTTACTTTTGGGGGGAGGTGGGGAGCAGGGCTTGTCATACAGGCCTTCCATGACCCTCTTTGTCAACTGCATCTGCAGTCATTGATATCACAGTAAAAGTAGCTTCCTCGCTCTTTACAGTCCGAGAGAGCATGGCCACAGTCTCCCACGTGGTTTCCAATCACTGCATGGGCCTCGAACACAGCTCCCAGCTGCAGTAGACCGTGGATGCCGACACAGCCTGTGGAAAGCAGCCTGACCACAGCATCCTGGCCTCGGGGTGCAGCATAATCTGCACATATCCACGTGGCCTTCAGTGGTAACATGGACCATGGACATCAACACAGACCCTGGCTGCAGTAGGACCTCCGACCCGGTCATGGCCCATCGTGGCAGCCCAGACTCAATACCCTCGGGAAGTAGCACAAGCCACTCACATCAATGTGGCCCCTGGTAGCAGCATGGCCCACGAACACCAACATGGCTTCTGGCTTTCTCATAGACCAGGGACACCTGCATGGTGGTAACAGAGACCACAGACATTAACACAGCTCCCAGCTGTATCAGGACCACTGACCCACTCATGGCCCTCAGCAGCAGCATAGACTCACGTGCGTTGATATGGTCTCCAGTGGCTGTATAGGCCACTGACATCAACATGGCCCAGCAGGCAGCAAAGGCTGAGGATATAACCAAGGTTTCAGTCAACAGCACAGATCGTGTGCATCCACATGGATCTTGGGCTTCATCACAGCCTGGGGCAGCAGCATTGACCACAGTCAACGTGGCCTTCAGTGACATCAAGGACCACAGTGGCTCCTCCAGAAAGTGAAACGTTCCTTGTGTCGGGCTTCTATTATTTCCTAGAGCCAAGGCAATGGCTGAGCCTGTGTCTGCGTAAGCTCCAGGCTTACACACCACCCTGCTGACCCTCCGGGTAATGACATGTTCTACTGTTGACCACAGCCTTCTTTCGCACCTGTCACCACTGTTGTCTCCATTTCCACCTCTTTTCACAGTGCTCTTCCATCCTTCCAACCTCTCCATAACACATTTGTTCATAGTGGTACCTGCCCTGCATGAGGCGGAGTGGGCCTGCCTCTCTTTTTCATTTTTAAGGTACATTTATTTGTTTATTTGAGTCAGTGTGCCATGGTGTCAATGTGGAGGTTAGAAGACAACTTTTAGAAGGTGGTTCTTCCCTCCACCATGTGGGTCCTTAGGATCCAACTCAGGTCCTAAGGCTTGGCAGCAATCCCCTTTACCTACTGAACCATCTTATGGGCCCTAACACACTCTCTTTTTCTAAAAAAAAAAAAAATCATTTATTGTATATATATATGAGTACACCGTAGCTGTCTTCAGACACACCAGAAGAGGGCATCAGATCACATTACAGATGGTTGTGAGCTTCCATGTGGTTGCTGGGAATTGAATTTAAGATCTCAGGGAGAACAGTCGGTGCTCTTAACCTCTGAGCCATCTCTCCAGCCCATACATACAGCATTCTTAAAGGAAAGGATGTGTTCAATTTTTTTCTGCTTTATTCTTTTTTTTTTTTTTTTTTTTTTTTTTGTCCTGGTAGAAATGTGGCTGCAAAGACGGGAGCTGAAGAATTCTCTGCAAGCCATAAAAGTACTGTTTACAGTGGTGGAGGCAAAAGGAGACTCTGTCTCTCATAGTCATGTGTCTTCAACTGTAAGCAAAGGACCTTCTGTCAAATCCAGTCCTGGGAGCAGAAGAGTACTGGAAGCCACTGAGTTTAGAGTTAAGACCTCAAGTGCCATGTAGGTTAAAAGTGAGCATCAAGGAACCCGGTGTGCGGTGCTGTCGTTGAAAAGTACTTCATCGCTATTGGGCTTCTATCCCACCTTTGATCATCTTTGATAAAAGATACACACAACCTTTATATTTATAATAAGCCTGTATTAGCGCTAAGGCTGGGTAGCTATCTCCCCTCTATCTATTAAAATCTATTTCCTATCAATGACCCTGAGTTATTACTGTGTTTCATCTGAGCTGCTCTTAACTCCAACTGGTCAGCCCACAGGGCCTAACACACACACAATACGAATGCATGTGCTCTCCAACTGCTGCCCCCCACCCCTCCAGGCTTTCCAGGCAGCCTACCCTCTCTGGACTACCGCCTTCTGCTCTCTCTCCCTTACCTCCACTCTGCTGCTAATGACTTTTCTGACGACCTGTCTTTCCTGCTCAGCTTTCTTCAAGAAATTCCCACTAACTATGTCACAAGGGCCAAGTTACTCCCTAGCTCTCCTCATCTCTGTACCTTGCATGGCAGCAATGGCAGAGCACCAACCAACATCTAAGGCAATCATGTGAAGGGCCCTAGCGAGTGCCACTCAGCTATGAAGAGGCAACTCACAGGATAAGATGCTCGACTTGAGATATTGCTTTAGGTTTTAATTTCCTGAGTGTATAGTTTGGTGGTAAGGCAAGCTCCTGGAGCTTTTGTTTTATAATTTATTTAATTTTGTTAATTTGCATCAGTGTTTTTGGCTACAGGCATGTCTGTGTGAGGCTGTCAGATCCTCTAGACCTGGAGTTACAAACAGTTGTGAGCTGCCATATGCGTCCTGGGGATTGAACCTGGGCCCTCTGGGAACCTGGGAAGAATGAATAGCTAGTGCTTTTAACCACTGAGCCATCCCTCCAGCCCCGCCAATTTGTTTTGTTGAGACAGGGTTTCATTGTGTGGCCCTAGTTGGCCTGAAGCTCACTAAATCAACCAGGTGACCTTGAACTCACAGAGATCCACCCACCTCTGCCTCCTGAGTGCTCAGATTAAAAGTGTGCACTACAATAATATGTGTGTGTGTGCATGCGTGCACGTGTGCACACACACACATATGTGCACCTGACACCTAGTACCAATTTTTAAAACATTATCTCACGACACAAAGTTTCTGGGTGTGACTTTACACAGCAGTAGATAAACAGCATTGACATTGGTGTCAGAAGTCATAGATTGACACTGAAAATGTAAACATCAGGCCAGTGAGATGGCTGAGTTTGTAAGGCCACTTACTATCAAAGCCCGTTGACCCAAGTTCAATTCCTGGGAACATGCATGGTGGAAGAGGAGACATGACTCCCACATGGTGTCCCCTGACCTTCACATGCATTCAGTGATTCACACATACAAGACAGACAGAGCAAGCAGGCCAAGGCTCACTGAGTCTCCAGTGTTAGGGACCACTAAAAGGACAGTGACTAAAAGCTACTGAAAGCCGAAGAAAGGATTTGCACAATGAGGTGATGGAGATCTCAGCCAAGCTTTGGTGAACAGGAACCGGGAACGCAGACAAAATCTTGTGGACAGTGGGTTTGGCTAATGAGATTTTTGGAGCGAAGTGTTAGGAAGTATTTACTGCTGCATTGCCTATTAAAGGATGGGTAAAAACAAGTGGACTAAGTTACAAATACTTCTGCTTTCCAACGCACTTTAACGAAAATATTCATAATTGAGGTGTCACTTTAAAGTTTTCGGGTTCTATACTTGAAGCCTCCCCATGCGGCAACTTATCCTCAAAATAGATGGCCTGAAAATCAAAAAGGACACTCCTCAAGATGCAGCTCTATTTTAGGGCTTCCAAGAATTTGAAGACAACCTCCACAGGCCTCTCAGCTGGTGAGAAGACCTCTCAGACTCTTAAGGCTGTCCTTATAGCACCTTCTGTGTTCAAGCCAATCAGACAGGGCCTTGTCTCAGAAGTGCTTGTGTGTGTGGCTTCCTAGGAATCCGTGACTACGAGATTTGAACAGGTGCACCCTCAGCCTGAGCTGAGATGGGTGGTTCCAAAACTGGGGCCTCTTAAGTTTTTACGGGTAGAAGGCAAGACAAAGAAGTTATTCACCAGAGTATGTGAGCTGCTTTTTTAACAGGGCAGAGCCAAGGACCACAGAGATGGACTCCCTGGAGCAGGATGCTGCCCGACTTGCAGCTCAAGCACATGCCTGACTGGATATCAGGCTTACTATGCCAAGTGACTGCTGTGTGCCTCCTGCACTGCCCCCCCACCCCCACCCCATGAATAGGAAATGTATGTTATGGTTGCCCTGCACACCCCACTGTGTGTCGGGTGTAGAGGGAGAGAGAGGGGCAGGCAGCCTGTCCTTTTCATTTCTGTTCCACACATGGAAGGGAAGCCCTATGAGGAGACTCATTTGCATCTTGGCCTGATTTAGAAGACAAGATCCTGGCCTTCCAACCTCATTCCCATAAGGCTTTGGAAACATGACAAGATGTGACCTAATCATGCCCAGAGGGCAGACTGTGGTAGTTCGTATTTTTCAAATCTAACAACAGGAGTGTTATCTCTGATGCTTCTGCATCGCCTGCCTGCCACTCCTTCATCACCAGGTGGTTGGTAAGCTCAGTGAACTAATAATATCAGGACGAGCATGTTTTTCAAACCCCCTCCTTCCTGTTCCATTATTCTTGATAGTGTGTGTGTGTGTGTCCGTGTGTGTTTAATTTCTCTTTGCTTTCAGGGCAATCTCCTCACGGTTCTGAGATGGCTTTCACAACTCCAGGTTTCATATCTAGCAGCCATTTATCAGACATGGAAAGAGATTTGCTTTTCTGTTTTTCTTTTAAAGTGGTCAAGACGCCTCTGTCTTCTTGAGGAGGAGGGCATCTCAGGTCCATTCATAACCAGGAACTTGCCCCAGGGACTCAACCTCAGACCCAAGCCTTGCCCATGGGAAAACATTCCTGGATACAGAAACAAACTGGGGCTTCTTTGAACTTGGAGGTTAGCAATGGAAGAGATGACCAAGGACCAGGAACGACTGACTACCACATGGAAAGAAAATAAGGAGTCAGTGTTAATTTCTGGCTCGTAAGTGGGAAACGTCCCTTCCCATTGTATCTTTTTCTACTAAAATTTATGACAAAAAGCTTCTTGTCTGCCATCTTTATGATGCAAGCTGAGCATGCTCAGAAGCGCTGCTGCCTATTTTAACCCTTTGTATGCACGCACACACGAACGCACGCACGCATGCACGCACGCACACGTTCTTTAAGACCTCGAGCTAAACATGCTCCAGAATGTATCTATCTGATTTGCTTCTTATACATTAAACCTTAGTCTTTGTTCAGGAGTGTCCCTGTCCTGGAGTGCTTTCTGATGAGCACAGACAGCCCAAGTAAAATACCAATAGTCCCTGAGTGTCGAGAGTGACCCTTTCAACTCCCTTCTCACCTGCTGTAGCAATGACTCTTTCTCCACTCATATTTCTTGGTATGTGCTTGTCTTGACATTCTATTCACAGGAACAAGCGCTTATTGCATTAGGTTACAGCAACGGCAGCGGCCTGCAGTCCATGCTTTTAATCCCAGCACTAGGGAGGCAGAGGCAGGCGAATCTCTGTGAGTTTGAAGCTAGCCTGGTCTACAAAGCAAGTTCCAGGACAGCCAGGGATACACAGAGAAACCTTGCCTCAAATATTCAATCAATCAATCAATCAATCAATCAATAGTTTTGAGGTAGACTGGGCCAAGAACTGCGGTCAGTCTCCAAATGAAGCCGGGAGGAGGAAGTGCTAGAATGTGTACTTCCTGCGTCTCTATAACATGTCTGACTCAGCATCTCCTCCCAAAGCTGAGAAGAGAAAGACTTGGCTACCAGTTGGCCTCTCCTTTTGCCTGAACAATAGTAACCTTAAGATGAAAGCCCCTGGGGACATGCTGCTGAAATAAATTTACGGTTTCTGTCACTGAGTTCCAGGCATTCTGGGACTCGGAAGTCCCAGAGTGGCCAGGATAGCATCTGGGGAGGTGGCAGCTTGGCCAGGGAAGGTCAAATACTGAGGCTCTTTCTAGCTGACTGGGAATTGGCGCAGCTGAATCTCACCCTCAGGATATTGGAGGAGGTTGGGCCTCTGTCCAATCTGCAAGAAAGACTTTGGTTTTTCTCAGATGAGCACAGATGTGTGGAATTTTTTTGTGCAAATGATACCAGGCAGTTGCTGTGGGAGTGGTTCATCCCTGGTGGCCTTTGGGCCTTTGAAGTCCATGCTAACCCCGCATGTGCAGGGAGCATCGGCCCTTTGCTCACAGCCGGTAACACTATGGGTACTGCTTGAGGTCCCTTTCTTCAGAGACTGTGCCACCCCTCCCCAGTCCACTTCCTTTTTTGGTTTCCTCCCTTACCACATTTGAATAGAAGTTTGGGGCACCTATGGCCTGCACATATAACCACACTGTGATTTCCTCTTGCCAGTAGCCGTCTCCAGTTCTCCAAAAGCTCAGGTCTGAATTCAGTAGATCCCAGGATGAGGCAATGTCGGATGTCCCGTGACCTCGCTGTTTTTACCGTGCCATTTTTGCTGAGTGGTGTCCTAAAGCTGGCTCATGTGTGTCCTAGAAGCCGAGGAAGTCCAGGTTGCTGCTTTTCTGCCAACCGAGGCCAGAGAGTATTCCTGGACAACAATGTGTATTGCTGGACTTTCTTGGACCAGTCGGCATTTGAATAAAGACACAGAGACATTATGATTCCGAAAAGCTTAAGCTCTGTAGCAAGGTTACCTCCCAGCAAGTTCTAACTTAACCTGTTTATTTTAGTCCGTGTCTGCCACGTGTCCTCTCTCACACGTGGTATGTCCAACCTCCTCCGTGTCACACTGGTAAATCCTCCTGCCTCAGATTCTTCTCCCAGAGATCCTCTCTTAGACAGGAAGTCCTGCCTTCCCTATCCTGCCCAGCTATTGGCCGTCAGCTCTTTAATGAAGCCAATCAGAGAACTCCTTACGCAGGCGAGGAAGGGCAGAGACGCACCTTCACACAGTGTTCCCCAACAAATGTCATTGCTCTAGCTCTTAGCTCCTCCTACCTTCCTTCTCACTGGCTAGAATTCATGTGTCCTTGGTCTGTGGTTCCTCAGACAGCTTCTTGATTGGCATCCACCATTCTGAGCTTGCTGCACTCAGCTAGTCTGTCTTCTTACTCTGAGATGACACAAGTACTCCTGGAATAAGTTCTAAATCTGGTACCCGGGATGTCTACAGTACGTGTTTCGTGAACAGACAGATGCTGGTGGTATTGATTATATATACATATGCCTGCAGGAACACATAATTTGGTGGCTCCAAGATCAGCTTGTTGGATAACGACGGAGTCTTTAGGCTTAGTGTCTCCCCAGATCCTCCTGGCAGGGCCTGAAACTTCCAAAATCTGTTCTGGAACAGCTTGGAGCCCTTGCCAGTGACTGCCTATGCATCCATCTTGGTGCTTCCGTGGTCTTGTGCTTCTGCCTGCATGTCTATGTTCCACTGAAGACCTTTCTGGGCCAGAAAATGGTACAGTGCACCTTTCTCCACAATCCTGGTTTTGTTGATATCCCTACCAAACCCTTTCTCCATGGAGGCTTAATCACCAAGACCGTAGTGAATAAGCCCCTGGTCTCTGTGGCTCCAACATCACTGACACACTGGATCAGCCAAACATCACTGACCTTTGACTCTTTCCACTTCCTTTTTAGGTAAACAACAGTTCACGGGTCCCTCCAAGATACACAGTTCTGGGCCTAGTGCCTAAGTGGTTTTGTTTGGCAGACAGATAAGGTCCTGAGTGAGTGTATATTGACTTGAGCCCAGCCATGCAAAGGACCCCAGTGCCTCAGACCCCCGGGAATGACTACGCCTTCTCCTGATCTGGGACAGATGTGGACAGCACGTGCCATAAGCATCAACGACCACCTCTTTCTCCCGAATGACTGCAGCCTGAGAGTGCTCCCTCCTACAGAGATCAGCTAACCTCAGATATGTGATAAACATCCTGGGTTTCTGGCCATTGGTACATTCCCATTAGGGCTCAGCACCCACCTGATCTCAGTGTGGCTTCACTCCCTGTCAGCCCCATCAGAGTGTTCCAAAGCCCTGCATGTTGTGGCAGTCCTGGGCAGGTTCTTCACCCCCCTGCTGGTCTGTACTCTCTCCTTAGAGAACCAGGGAATGCAACATTGGTTATATGAGAAGCACGTTGTATATCACCAGGCATGTCACAAATACCCTTAAGTACCAATCACTGCCACCCACCTCTCCCTAAGCCAATGCAGATAAAGGAGCGGTTGTCATGGATGTGTGTGCAGGGTGTCTCCCTGGGTTTTCTGGCCCAGGGTGGTGCTGACCACATTGCCAGCATGTACACACACAGCAGTGCTTGCTTTCCAGTGTCAGCCTGGGAGTCGGCATGCATCATATTTATTTGCATTCCTTTATACTGTAGCCCCTGACATTTGGGTCTTGGGGTATTATTAGCAAAGAACACGGTTTCCTCATTCCATCTGAATCATGAAGGAAGCATTTCTCTGGGTCTCTCTCTCTCTATTAGGCTCTGCTGATCCTGTAGATTTGACTAGTCATGGAAATAAAACTATCTACCCAACATCTGCCCTAGGACAATAAATCTTTCCAGAGAGGATTTTTTTTTTCCTCAGTGGAAAATTTTAGTGAGACCTTTATGTGCAGCAGGGTGCTTACACCAACTCCCCTCCCCACTGTGGTCACACCTCCCCATGCCCAGGCACAGTCACCCTGTGGTTTAGGCCCCACTCTGTGCAATTACAACGCCTATGTTTCCAGTCTGTGTACATGATGCATTAATGCTTTGGGGAGATGATTCCCTACTCTCCTGTAAGCCCTATAAGGACCAAACCCTCATCCTTTTTGCATCCCTTGAATTTGGTATCTGGAACGATTTGTGACTGTGTTTCTATGAGGAAACAGGCACAGTGTATTTACTCATAGGATCAAACTGCCGGCTCTGTCATGTGACTTCTAGAACACCATGCAAGCTTATTTTGCCGACTCTAAAATGAGATGAATAAGCGTCACTTCCCAAAGAAAGCTATTGCACGGTAAATGTGGATGGGAGCCCTCTGAGATGTACAGACCCACTGATGAGTTCTTCCCAGACTGAGCAGTCTGCATGCGTTCACACTATAGGAATAGCCTGAATGCAAAACAAGCCAGAAATAGCCTGAATGGGAAGCTGGTTATACAAGCTGTGCTGTATCTATACAGCAAGGCGGGTGAACGAGCTATGGATAGCCATACAACATGGGTGGAAATCCAACTGCTGAATCGAAAAACTGCTCTGGAAAGATAGCACTAAGCAGACACTGAGACAATGTGGGTGTAGGGAAGGCGCCTCTGGCGAGGTGTTTCTGGGGATTCCTGGAAAGGTGAGGCTCTAAAGGACAGTGGGAGGGATCCTGGATGCTGTGGTACTAACGTCACTATAAATGGTAATACCCAGTTGTGGACGGCAATATCTAGGTTACCGATGGCAATATCCTAGTTGTGACATCAATCCCTGAGTGCTGTTTCTTGCAGATTGCAAATTTGTACAAATCTCGAAACTAAAACTTTAATTCAAAGAGACACAGAAGAGTTATCTGATTAGACCAGAAGTCATAAAACACCAATTTAAGCTTATTGCTTATTGCTTACTGCTTCCCTGATCATGCCAGTTCATTTCTCTGCTTGAGCTCACTTGCTTTTACATGTCGTAATTCTCACCTATGACAGAACTGGACACTGGCGATCTGAAAGACCACAAAATGGGAGATAAAGGCACTGAAGTTTGGATTCCTGAGGCACAGTCCACTCCAGTGTGAGTTAGGATTCGGATGGAGCCTCCTCTGGACATCCCATGCTACTAAGTCTCAAGAGCACACACCATCCAGGGCTCCTTTGGGGGCAAGGGAAATGTTCTGGAATTAGATATTGGTTATTGTTGAAAAGAAGCTGCGGCTATTCAGCCATCCCTCCACATCCACAGATTCAACCAACCACTGCGCAAAAATTTATAGCGAGCATTTACAGTGTTTCTCTTGTTATTAGTCCATGAACAAAAGAGTGTATGTTTAACAGTTCCAATTCATTAGGCAGTGTATGTAATCTGTAGATGACTTAGGGTCTAGAAGGGTATGCGTGCGTCAGCTCGATGCAAATAGCTGGCTATTTTCTAATAAGGAGCCTCGCTTTCTTGGACTTAGGTACCATAAAAGTTCTAGAACCAACCTCCTGAAAATAGCGAGATATAACTGTACTATATAAATGCTTTGGTATCTCACTGTGGGTAACTTCCATCTCCATTTTTCTTTGGAGGGAGAGTGGTTTTGAGACAGGGTTTCTCTGTGTAGCCTTCATTGTCCTGGAACTCACTCTGTAGACCAGGCTGGCCTTGAACTCCTAGAGATCCACCTACCTAAACCCTCCCCCTACCAGCATGGGGGTGCTGGGATTAAAGGCATACACTACTACCACCCAGCCCACCTCCATTTTAAAAATCCTTCCTTCATGGTCTGAAAGTAAGCAATGGATTCCAGATTGGGGCAGGAAAGCCTTTAAAGAAGAGCTAGTTAGCTAAATAGAAGTGGGGACAATGATGTTAGCAATGCCAGGTGACAGAATGGCCGCTCAGGAGAGGATTGTCATAGACATTGAACCTGCTGTCACTGAACCTGAGGTGACAGCAGCTCACAGGGTGGGATGGATTTCATGCTGGAGGCAGGGCCAGAGGAGATGAGCTATCTCAGGCCACAGGATAGAGGCATGCCACTCATTAGGCAGAGAGACAACAGGAGGAACTTTTCTCCCCAAGAACAATCAGATCTCAGCTGGTGAAAGCTGCCGTCCCTGACACACTGACTTCACAAGTTGCTGCCTCTCTTTCCAAGGGTGAAATGATGAAAGAAGAAGACGAATCAAAAGACTGATTTTTAAAAATGTACCCAGGGAATTCTACAGCCCACTTTCCACTCTCTGCCTCTGTAACATGCACTCCTCTCTTGACCTAAAAGCATAGAGAAGATTACTTTGGTATAAAAATTAAATTTCAAAAACTTTAAAGTGATGTAGCTTAAAACCCAAAATTTCAAAAGTTTTAGAGTTAAACCATGAGAACACGGCCCATAGGAAAATGGCAGTTTATAAAGGTAAGGGGGACCCCTGTGTCTTCTTAGTTAGGGTTCCCATTGCTGTGAAGAGACACTATGACCAAGGCAACTCTTATAAAGAACAACATTTAACTGGGGCTGGCTTACAGGTTCTGAGGTTTGATCATTATCATCACGATGGGAAGCATGGCAGTGTCCAGGCAGGCATGGCGCTGGAGATGCTGTGAGTTCTACATCTTGTTCCAAAGGTAAACAGAACACTGTCCCCAGGCAGCTAGGAGGAGGTTCTCAAAGCCCACCCCACAGAGACACGCTTCCTCCAACAAGACCACACCTCCTAATAGGAGGCCACTCCCTGGGCCAAGCATATTCAAACCACCATACTATCTTAGAATGAGGTGCTTAATTTTGATTGGGCATGTTAATCAGGTGATCCAAAGGGGACTTTTGATTGCGGGGTTTCAATATTTTAATAGCTGGACCATGGTGATTAGCGTTAGGAGGAGGAAGTGGCCAAATAAGGGAATAGACCTTGGTGGCTAGCTTTAGGAATGTGATCTAATGGTTTTTAGCAATGCAGAGGGAAGGGAAGAGAAGGATGGGGCAAGGCCTTTGAGAACCATGTCTACCATTCTTAGACTGGTCAGGGTCCTTTCAAAACCTAATAAATATTGTTTTACTTACAAATCTATTCATGGTAGGGTGAAGGAGAATGTTCCCCATAGACTCTTGTATTTAAACACCTTGTCTCCAGTAGGTGGCGCTGTTTGGGGAGGGTGTGGAACTTTTAGGAGGTGGAGCCTTGCTGGAGGAAATATGTTACTTGGTTAAGCTTTGACCACTTACAGTCTTGTCCCACTTCCTGTTTGCTCTCTGCTTCAGGGTTGTGGCTGAGGATGTGGGCAGTTAGTTTACTACTCTTGCAACAGTGTTTGCTACCATGCCTGTGGAACCATGAGTCCAATGACCTCTTCCTTCTCTAGGAAGAGCCTAGGTTGGTTTAGGCGGTCTATCTTTATCACATCATAACCAATATCCTGTGTAAACCCAGATAATCATTTGTCAAAGGGCTTTAGAACATAGCTAATTAGCTTCCCTTGAGCATTTCAAAGCACATTTATAATTAAAACATGTTTAATTTTCCTCTTAAGCAGTTTGGCTATCCGATAAGCACAAACTCCCCAAATGCTGAAATAATGCCCCCAAGATGAATAGATTAACCCTTTCACATACAGTGGGCATCACATTTCTCTTTACACCAGTCACTGTCTGCATCTGATGATCTCCAAGTGTCCAGCAGGCTGTCACAGTACATGCATTTTGATTCCCATGAAAAGCAGAACAGAAGCCAGGTGGTGGTGGTTCACTGTTCCGCGCCCCTTCCGAATCCCCTCGCCCGCAAGAGAGACACAGGAGGCAGTGTTCGGGTAGTTACTACAATGAGGCTTTATTCTTGTATCAGCTGAAGCGGAAGACCCCAAGCCCGGAAAAGGCACTGCTTATATGCACCCTAGAGTGGCGTGTTCACTTCTGATTGGCTGTTCACTCAGCACCCCATATTACGCCCCGGGATGGGCAGTGACTTAGCGCGCTTTCGCCTCTTGCACCTGCGCAGTTAGTTGTTTACTTGTGGGAGCACCGGATGCCAGCGCCATCTTGTAATGGCGAATGTTGTCACCGCTCGCTTCGGCTCCCTACATCTCCCCCTTTCTATTTTATTAAGATGGAACAGCCTTTTGCCTATCAAGCGTGGCACCAACTCAGTGAGGGAAAGCAGAGGCCTGATCCCCTGTGCAAAATGAGATATTGTAATGGGTTTCTTCTCTCGTTGTGCAATGAGGAATACTTCCCATACCCATCTCGATGCCTTTTGTCGGGGAAAGGGAGCCTCCACCCTGGGGCGCCACCAGGGGAGGAGGTTTCTTGGCATCAAACCTTTGTGCAATCAGGCATACTTTCGGGAAATCTATCCACACTCGTGGAACATTCCCTGTCGAGTACCCACTCGCAAACACCTCTAAATATTCAGGTACCACAGTTATTCAGGCAAGGGCTGGCTAGACTTAGACCTCTCATCGACCCAGTGCAATGGGCTGAACCCTTGGGGTGCATCGACTGAGGGTCTCAGTCATCAGTTACTTTCTTAGCATAGATAGCCAAATTTCAGGGGAAGATCCTTGTTCCAAGGCTATGAGTGCTTGGGCGATAGCGACAGTGTCACATTTTTGTTGGGCTCTGAGACCAACCATATGTTGCAGACCAACCATAACATGAACACTAATCCATAATATGAACACAACATAGGGCTGCACCAAACAGGCCTATCCCCACCCTTTCCTTAAAGAAAGAAAAGGCAGAAGAAATTCAAGAAGAAAGTCCTTTAATGATGGAGGGATCCAGGCGCGTGGAGTTGACAAGAATAATTTCTCTGCGAAGTTGTTCAAGAAGATTACCAAAATTTTCAGACCAATTTCCTGAAAGATATAAGATAAAGATTACGTGAGAGATTGGCTGCTTTTGTAAAGTTTTTGTATTGAATGTTAGTAATACACAAAGCTCCGAATTTCCTTTCACAGCCAATTTATGTCAACTGAAATAAGATATCCAGTCTTTCCTCAACCAAATCTAATCTCTGATTGAGTATCATAATACCTCCTTTCAATTCTGCTGTGGAGGAAGAGTGGGTAGCCATTGCCTGGCTAACTCTTTCTGCCAAATA
Organism: Arvicanthis niloticus; assembly: GCF_011762505.2. Taxonomy (NCBI): domain Eukaryota; kingdom Metazoa; phylum Chordata; class Mammalia; order Rodentia; family Muridae; genus Arvicanthis; species Arvicanthis niloticus. The sequence continues at coordinate 41,918,839 of NC_133432.1, forward strand.
TTGACAAATTCAGTGGTTTGTACTTGGTGAAACATGGCAATAGCTCCAACGGTAGCACCGTCTGCTCAGAGCATAATAGCTGTGACAATGGCTGCCGTTATATCAAAATCTCTCTTCTGTCGAAAAAAAGTCTAGGTCCCAGACGTCTGAACGGGGATAGGAATCCATTGTGGTATTCTGGCTATTAGGGCCTGCTTATAGACAAGAGCAGACCAGCACTGGGACATAAAGCAAGTTACATTGGTACAAGTATTAAAGGAGTGGTTGGATAAGATGAAAAGAAATGGAGGATACACACAAACTGGAGTGAGGCATTAATTCGCTCGGTATAGTTAAAGGTATAGGAGAAATTCTGTTTAGCAGAAGCGGCGCCTTTTAAGAAGGCAAGGGCATAGGTTTTGGAAAAGCAGATAGGATAGCCCATCTAAATTCACTATATATACTAGGAACCCAAGCTTGGAGAATCCATGTAGCGATCAAAAGCATTCGTAGGGGAATCCGCTGAGGAATCATCGTCCGCAACTGTGAGGCGTTGCGTCAGGTGTCCCAGCAACCAAAACGGGTTGTCTTCTTCCTGTGGAAAAACACAAACCGCTCCCCTGGATCTTATTAAAATAGGATCCAGGCCTTTCCATTGACCAGTCAAAACATCTTTCCATTTTATCATTTCTTTTGGCCTAGTTGGTTCCAGGCAATGGCGATCAGCCGCCGTGTTGCCCTGACTGTCCAAATTCAAAAAAATTAAGAGTAAAAAGTGCCAGAGAGACAATAACCTGTGGCACCGTGGGCAGAGTTTCCTCAACTTCTCCTTTTTGTTTTATCAAATAAGTTTTAAGGGTACGATGAGCATGCTCAATGATGCCCTGTCCCTGAGGGTTGTAAGGAAGACCCGTCAGGTGTGTCACCTCCATTTGGTGACAAAATTGTCCAAACTTTTGAGAAGTGTAGGCTGGTCCATTGTCAGTTTTAAGGATTTTAGGCTTTCCCCAGGCACTCCAAGCCTCGAGACAATGTTGAATAACATGGGCCGCCTTTTCTCCGGTCAATGGAGAGGCGAACATAACTCCAGAACAGGTATCAATGGAGACATGCAAATATTGTAATTTGCCAAAGGATGGGATGTGGGTAACATCCATTTGCCAGATCTGTAATGGCCTAATTCCCCAAGGGTTAATCCCTGTATGGGGAACAGGTAGGAATTGACAGCAGTTTTAGCATTGAGTCACGATATCTCTAGCCTCCTTTCTAGTGATGTTAAATCGACATCGTAGTGTCTCAGCTGTCACATGAAACCTTTTATGAAAGGCTTTAGCCAAATCCAATTTTGGCGAAAGGGCAATTGCAATCAACTTTGTGGCTCGATCTGCCAGGTCATTTCCATGGGACATGGGTCCTGGTAAGCCTGAGTGAGCCCTAATATGAGTTATAAAGACAGGGAATCTTCGCTTAGCCAGGGTAAGCTGAATCTTTTGAAAAACTTCTACAAGTCTGCTAGATGTCTTAATTAACCCAGCAACTTCTAATGCTTTTACTGCATTAACCACATAGAAGGAATCTGAAACAATATTTAAGGGACCTGGAAAGATTTCCAGAACCTCTGACACCACTAGGCATTCCACAATTTGAGGTGAGGTTTCATGGTATTGTTTGGATGTAACCTTGTTATTAACCACATAGGCAAAGCACTTAATAGCAGGCCGTGGCGGGGGGTCTATCACGTCCCTGACCTTGTAGAAGGACAGCAGCCATCTCTAAATTAGCTGCCGCAAGTCCTGCATTAGTAAGGGGGCCCCCCAGGCCACGACAGATTCTTAACCAGTCTTGTAGTCCCTTGGCTCTCCGAGGGGCAATGGCTGCACGGCATTCAGCTGTGGCATTTTCAAAGATCATCTGTTCTATTAATGGCATCACCTGTTCCGGGTGACCAAAAATCCTACCCGCTGCCTCGGTCATTCGGGCCACAAAATCAGAAAAAGACTCATTAGATGTCTGAATTATCTTGGACAAATAAAGGTTACTGCCTCCCTTCCTAGGGAGAGACTTCCATGACTTTATTGCAGCTGATGCTATCTGTGCGTAGACCTGCCAGGGATGAGCGGTCTGGTCGTTCGAGTGTACGCCAACTCCAGTCAGCATGTCAAAAGTCCATAATTGTTGACCCTCAATGCTTGCATTAGCTCTGGCTTGTGCTTGTAACTGCTCATGCCAGAGCGCTTTCCATTCCAAATATTGGCCCATATTGGTAAGTACCGCCTTCACTGTGTCCTGACAGTCTCCTGGCGTCATAGCAGCTGTACTTAATCTCTCCACTTGGGATACGGTAAAATTAGCCCCAATTCCATATGCACATACTGCCTCAGCTAATTCTTTGACCTGCCTATACTCTACTGGGGCATGAACACGGGCTCCCTCTGCCCCTTCAAAGACCGGAAATGCCAGCTGTAGCTGTCTCCGATCTCCTGGGCTGAGAAATGAATTAGAGACGCTGCCTGGGGCGTAGGCCAGAGGCAAGGGCGGGGCTGAGGGACTCAAGGTCTTTCTTAGTCTTATCTCAGGACGGTTATTTTTTGGTCCATATCTGTTTTGTTCATAGGCGGTTGCCTCTTCCTCTAGGCTTTCTTCCTCTCCTTGCGTTAGATCTTCTTCAGAGCTGCTAAGGTCTATGGCGGCAAGCTCCTTAATGGGGTAAAGGGGGGTCCTTTTGACCTCCACTCTCTCTTCACCAGCTGGTGAAGGGTCCTTATTCTTAATAGGCCCTGCAGTGGCCTCTGTTTCTTTTGAGTACTCTCCCTTTTTACCAGAATCCTGGGTCTGCTTTTTTTGTCCAGGCCTTCTTGCCTGCTTCCCTTTCCCAGGCTCCTTGGCCTTATCTTTTTCCCCAGGCTCCTTGGCCTGATGCTGGCTATCACTCTCTGTTTCTGATACACTGGAGTGGACCTCTTCTAAAACCTCTTGACTTGCATTAATAGCTGTGCTGCAAGCTGGATCTTCACAACACAAATAATCTAAAAGCGAAAGCAACACAAGCAAGAGGCCAACTAGTGCAGCGGCGGCAATGGGTGAAAATCTGCTCGCAACCAAGGCTTCCACCCCAAACATACCTCTCAGAGACGTACCTCGATCCTGTAGTCTTTTAACCGGCCCTGAGTCTTGGGGGGTCTCCGCGGCGCCTTGAAGTTCCTGGGTTTTCGGCACCAGATGTTCCGCACCCCTTCCGAATCCCCTCACCCGCAAGAGAGACACGGGAGGCAGTGTTCGGGTAGTTACTACAGTGAGGCTTTATTCTTGTATCAGCTGAAGCGGAAGACCCCAAGCCTGGAAAAGGCACTGCTTATATGCACCCTAGAGTGGCGTGTTCACTTCTGATTGGCTGTTCACTCAGCACCCCATATTACGCCCCGGGATGGGCAGTGACTTAGCGCGCTTTCGCCTCTTGCACCTGCGCAGTTTAGTTGTTTACTTGTGGGAGCACCGGATGCCAGCGCCATCTTGTAATGGCGAATGTTGTCACCGCTCACCACGGCTCCCTACAGTTCACACCTTTGATCCCGATAGTCGGGAGACAGAGACAGGTGGATCTCAGTCCAGAGTGAGTTATAGGATAGCCAGGGCTACACAAAGAAACCCTGTCTTGAAAAAACAAACCCTAAAAGGCCAGGTACATCAAAGACAATGTGGGGAGGTTCCAAGCAGACCCTGAAACTTCTTATTGCCCCTTGTAGCTCAGGAGACTTTTGGTCTCCTGTGTGCCTGCAAGTCAAAAGAATTAGAGCCATCTGTAGTGGAAATGGTAATCTTCTTGCTGGTCTTATTGCCCCCCTGTCCAGGTTGTAATACTGGCCAGTGAACAGCTGATTTCTTTAAGTGACCTCGCCGCCCCAGGACCCGGCGGCTACCAAGACTAGAGGAGTTTAGTGGTATGCTTATGATTTGCGAAGACTTCCCTTGAGAAACCTGAGTGCTTGCTAAAAGAACCTGGGGGTGGGGTATCATGTCTGATTTCCAGGGAGCTGGAATTTGCCTACAGTTCCAGCCCTTTCTCCACTAAACTATCACCACTCTTTAGAAACTCAAAGTATCACTAACACATCTAGCTAAAGCCTAGAAATCACTTTTAAATGAAGATATGTTTTTACTTTATGTATATGGGTGTTTTGTATATACATCTGTGCATCACATGAATGCAGTGTCGATGAAGGCCAGAAGAGGGAAACAGATCCTTTCAAACTTGAGTTACAGAAGGTTGTGAGCTACCCTGTGGATGTTGAGACTTGAACCCAGGTCCCCTGGAAGAATAGTCAGCGCCCTTAACCTCCAAGTTATCTCTGCAGCCCATTTAAAAATATGTGTATGTTTCTCTCCCTCCCCCCCCCTCTGTCTCTCTCTCTCTCTGTGTATGTGTGTGTGTGTGTGTGTGAAAAACAAAACAAAACAAAAAAACCCCACCATGTTCTTAGCCTTTAAAAGGTTCGAGCTGAGGCACAAATACCTAACTGGAAAGGGATCTGATTAAAGAAACAGCCCCAGGTTCTAGGATCAAATCCCACTGCTTCTGTTTCCTTTCATGCAGAGAGACAGGCAAGTTCTCTGAACGCATGGAGTTTGTTAGGAGCAGAACAGAACCTCTAGAATAGTCTAGATATTTACAATTCAGGTGCATAAATCACAAGAGCATCTTGTTAGAGGGCAGAGTGCTTTCAGAGGTGTGGGTAGAGCCTGCATTTCTAACACTTCACAGGGCCATTGACTTCACATGTACATGCATCTCACTTTGAGAAGCTGATACTCAGAGATCCGTCTTATGTAAGGTCTTCATAGATGCTGCTCGCTGGTGTAGGAAGCACCTTGTGGTTCAGAATAAACAATAACAGGTGTGTGTGTGTGTGTGTGCACATGCACACCTATGTGTAAAGTATGTAATATATTTCTTGAAATGTGGATCTGGGTGCATAGGAGCTAGATGGAATTTAGGAGACTCGATCCTTAGGTTCAGTCAGTGATCTGGATTCTTCTCCTTCAGAGGCCCTTGTACCAGTGACTCCTGGAGTGACCTGCTCCTTTCTGCTTCAGGATTGACCAGAGGTCTTAATGCTACTCATAGGTATTACAGGATATTTGAACCTGCTTCTACTTAGGGTGTGGCTCAGCACTTAGTACTCACCTTTAATCCCAAACAATGAAGCTAAAGTTAGTTTGTGGGAGGAAGCACTCATGTTTGAAAGTGATGTCTAATTGAGTGGCAGACAAAGTGATGAATCAGAGAAAGATTTGACAGGATAGGATACTCCCAACTCTCACAAGAAGAGAAAGGAAAGGGAAGTTACTTAAGGGAGAGACAGACAGTACAGGAAGAAGAGAGTACAGAACAGGAATACAGTAGAGTTTGTGGAAAGCAGTACAGTAGAGTTGAGAGCGAGAGTAGAGCAGCAGAGGGGGAGGGGGAGGCAGTGTTACCAGGAGAGTTTTACAGACATGGGTGGAAGAGAACAAGGTAGACACAGATGAAGACAGAAGGAGCAAGAAATGAGAAGGAGCCTGAAGATTAAAACAGATTGCTAGAGTTAGAGGCCAAGCAGAGCAATTCAGAGACTGCAAGAGAAACCAGATTGAGTCAGTCAGCTTGGAGAGGAGTTTGAGCCACAACAACTGAGTTGAACCAGCCAGCCAGAGCTCAGAAAGAACAAGAAAGGGTGAGCTTATTCAGCAGTAAGTCTCAGAGGCTGAAAACCTTCTAGGCCTAGACAAGATTGTAGGGAGGCAAGAAGCCTCCAGAACTAGGCCTAGGTTAGCAGACAGAGACAGAAAGCATAGGAGACAACAATTACATCAGGCGAAATAATAGACAGTTTTTCATATAAGTGGCTTGTAGCTATTCCATCTGGCCCCAAGCAGAATTGCTCCCGTTCTGCGGTGGTGCCTTAGACTAGGTTTCCCATAGTTGAAGGCATGAGGGACATTCTGCATGTGCTCCCCTGGCAGCTTGAAGAGCAACCATCTAGGGAGCCGGGAATGTCAGAGGACAAAGGAAGACTATACTGTAGAGTCGGTAGCATTTGCAGGAGTCATTCCTTGCATGGAATTCAGCCGGGCACAGATTCCTGGGACCTGCTAGAATCGTTTCTGAAGCTTGCTTCTCTGTGGGGAGCAAGGGGTTTTTGTGAGTCTGGATGGCTCTGAAAGGGATGTGCAGCTCTCCCTGTGAACAAGCCATCCTGGAGCATGAGGCTCCTACCCTCTCAGAACTGTTCTAAACCCATCCTGGGACTGATTTCATTTCAGTCCTTGGAACATCACACCTATTTCAAAGGACCCCTTTCCTAGACCTCGAAGATGATGCCAAAGATGGTCCTGTCTTAAACATGCTTGAAAACACAAAGGCATTTGCACAAACCACTCGGAATAAAGCGCCAAGAGCTTGAGGGCGGAGCCCAGCTCTTCCTGCAAGGCGCTGGTCAGTGGCTCCTTGTTCTCCAAGGGCGTGGCCAAACTCTTGCAGAGTACAGTATCAGGAAAGACATGCTCCAAGTGGGTCTAGTCCTCTCATGTTTTGGCGGCACAACCCCTTGGGGCCTTTAGATTGATATCTTCTCTATACTCTTAGAAAATCAATACCCTCTTTTTTCCCTTTGCTCCTAATGAATGAATTTGGGGGATAGCACCAGAATTGGAAAAGGTCCTGCGAATTTCTTCCAGACTTCGAGTCTGGGAGTCTTTGTGGGTGGTCGGGGGCCTGCTCTGAGTATTTTTCAATGCAGAAAAGGGTGTATTTGAGCAGCTGGCTCAGAAATCGACTAAATCTGTCTATAGCGTAATTGGTGCAGAAAGAGCTGGAAGACAAATTGAGAATGGTGGGTGTAAACAGAAGGGAAAGGTGGCAGAAGGGGAGCCAGATGGATGAGCCCAGACACAAAACACACACAAACAAAGGCTGCTAGGGACACCGGGAGGGCGCGTTTGCATGTGGAGACCAGAACCGGACTCCTTGGCTTGGAGGCTTGAGGGTCTTAGGTCTGCTCCTGGAACCCTGTGAAGTCAGGCTCCACAAAGGGCGATCACTAAGGCAGGAGGTCCAAATGGCCTCATTAGTGAATTCAGAACACAAATTCTTGGTCTAATTATTCAATTTCTTAAAGAATTTAGGTTCCAGGAGAACACAGAGGTCTGCTGAGAGCCTAGGGTATGAGTGCAGGCGCGTTCCTGTGCCTGTTCGTGTGTGTGTGTGTGTGTGTGTGTGTGTGTGTGTGTGTGATATTTTGGTTACAATATACAATTTTCCCCTTTACATAGTTGCATTCCAAGGCAGCCTGTATCTGCTTTGCAGTGTGACAGAGGACAAGGACACCTTTTTTTTTTTTTTGTGGTAGAGTATATTATACATGTGACCCACCCCCCAGTGCCCACTCTGTTGACAAATTTTGCTGTTTGATCAAACCCTCTTGCAGCAAGGAAGAGTGGATAGTCAGAGTGTCTGCTGAAAAGTACTTTACCTTCTTGTCAGCCGCAGATGGACAGGCTGTCACCAAGCAAGTGACACGTCAACATCATTACAATACAGGTTGTAGCCTGTATGTTGGCTCACTACATACTTACAATTATAATATAATAAAATGTGCATTTGCTTACAAACAGGGAGGATCTTCTGTACAGCAGAGACCATCAAGGTGAGAGATGCCAGCAAGCCAGGTTTGTTTAACAGTGCAACAGTAAGTAATTACGCTGCCCTTTTCAGAGGCGCCATGCATGGCCCACCCAATTAAGCCTCGTAGAGTCGCTTTCTGATGGCCTGTCGTTCCTAACATCTCTTCCCCATTTATCATTTCAGCGTTGCTTTCTGCATCTGCTTTCCTTCCTAGTCTGCCCCCCATGCAGCCAAATTTCATGGTTCCCAAAAAAATCGAAAAACAAAGCTGCCAGTTCTCATTTCTTTGGGGGGAAATTAGTCTTGTTTCTTCCCATAAATCATAAGCATACTCAAGCTGTAAACAGCATTAGCAACCTTGGAAGTAAACTAACTGCGCTGCTCCGAGGGGGAGGGGAGGTGCTGAGCAAGGTTTGGTCATTGTGACTTAGGGGAGGGAGGTGGGCAGAAGCATGGATGACTTCGTTCTTCTCTTTGAATGTGGGGGTGGTCTCCCTGGCTGGACAAGGGTAGCCCTGGGTCCTGCCAATTGCTGTGGCATAACAATTACCAGTAGCATCTTTCTGGAAATGTTGAATTTTGGGTGATACATGATATGGTAATTCCAATCAAGGTGTAAATGAAATAGGAACAAAAGCTTGTTTTGTAAAAGAAGCCAGACCCAAAGGCCACCTATTATACAAAATGTCTAGAACAGACACGTCCATAGGAAAAGGTGTATTAATGGTTAAAAGAGGCCGGAGATCGGGAATTCCCATTAATGGGTAAAATTTCTTTTTGGGGGGTGTGGGATTTATTTAGGAAGAGGGCAACGGCCTTACATTGGTTGTGGTACTGTGGCTATGTTAATACCTACATTGTACACTTTAAGTGGATGAACTCCTCTGTTAAAACAGAAGTTTAAAGCTGGGCAGTGGTGGCACACGCCTTTAATCCCAGCACTTGGGAGGCAGAGGCAGGTGGATTTCTGAGTTCGAGGCCAGCCTGGTCTACAGAGTGAGTTCCAGGACAGCCAGGACTACACAGAGAAACCCTGTCTCGAAAAACCAAAACAAACAAAAACAAAAACAAAAACAAAAAAACCCAGAAGTTTAAAAATAATTAGGACACAGAAATCCCGCAAAGAAAAAACAAACAAAAAACAAAAAACAAAACAAAACAAAAAAAAAACCAAAAACACTGAAAAGATTGTTCTCCATCTTTCTCCCAGTGAGCATTGTTTCCTGAACGCCTAATGGCTTGGATGTAATGACACCTTTTGGCCTCCAGAGGGCCCCTCGAACACAACCCGATTTTTACGAACTTGGTTGGGGCAAGAAAAAGCAATGTTTCTCTCTACGGTCATTGCTAGGAATCAAAGGTGTGTGGATCAGCCCATTGCCAGCGGGTTTCCAATCTGGGAGAGGAAGGGAAGAGCCACAGGACAAGGGAATTGGGACATAGCGAGCTAGGGGTTTTTACTCCCACCCCCACGCCTGAGAAGCTAAGTCCATTGTGTAGCACTGCATTAGAGTCCGGCCACTGGAATGCAAAATATGATCCCTTAAGGGACTACTTGACACTCAGGCCTCGCAGTCTTAGTCTTCAGAAGTTACTTAAAATGAAACTGGTTCCATTCCTAATACTAACCAGCACCGGTATCACCTTTTAAAGAAAAGGCGTTGACCAGAATCCAGTTCCAGCAGCCACACCAGGTGGCTCAGAACTGTGTGTGACTCCATTTCCAGGGGATCTGTGTTCACATGCACATAACCACACACAGACATACACGAATACAGATAATTAGAAATAAAACAATCTTAAAAAAAACTCAACAGTGAAATATATTTTAAAAATTAAAAAAAGCATTTCAGTTTGTGCATGTTTATATCTTGAACTTCCAGACAGACAGAGCCTGGCACTTAGCAATGGGCAACTGGGAAGGTTAATGCATACAGAGTTCAAAAACACTCGGTGATTTGCAGACCTGGGGCATTTAGTCCGAGTGGCCAACAGAGGGCGCTATATACCTAGAGGAGCAAGGCGAGCTCCCAGAGCAGGGGATGTCTGAAGAGACAAACTCAGGTTTCTGCTCTGCTTGCAGCAAAGGCAAGATTGCACAATCCAGCCTGGAGCTGCGGCCAGCACAGAATCCCAATATTCACATCCAAGGGTCAGGGAAGAGTCGGGCATTTTTCTTGCTTAGCTGCCTCCTCGGCATCAAGAAAGGAAAACCAGCCAATTGATGGACTGAGTTTTTGTTCACAGGGAAGGTATTCAAGAAAGGGAATGAATCCGGGAAACCCTACTGTGAACTAGCCCTTAAGCTCCATCTCTGGCCTTTGCCTGGTGTGGAAGCCGGAGTTAGACATAAATCCCCGGTAAACTCTTCAGTAGAGTCTATAACGGGGCTGCTGCTCAACTGGACAGAGCTGAGCACTCTCCCAGGATTAGCCTTGCACAGAACAGTATTTCTGGCAAATGAAAGTTCTTCCCACTCCCTAAACAGAGTCCACAAACACCAGGGCAGGGGTAGGGAAATAAGGCTGCCAAATGAGGTCAGTGCTCTCCTGCCCACTGGGCTGCACTGCCTGAAGACGGAAGTTTACGCTGATACTGTAGGAGTCGCAGGCTAGACTGTTGGGTTTAGAAGCAATAGGAGGAATAAAATGGCACCAGCCGCACCTGCTGTGGAACCATTTTTCTGACTCTTTTCCAGCTATAGGTCTGTTCCTTCTTTAGTTCTTGGGTTGGTGTGTCTCTCTGCTGTGATCAGAAAGTCTTCCCAAAGCCGATGGCAGGTAGGAATCCATGGGAATGGAGGGTGGAAATGGGGGTGTTCTTCAGAGCTCCCTGGAGAAGCCCTTGCCCTGGGTCTCACAGGGAAGCACAAATCCACCCCAGGCACAGTCTCTGTGTGCAGCCATCTTGGAACCTAGAAGGCTGCTTAAGGACAAATCAAGAAAACGGGTGATTTGGTGAGTGTGGGGTTGAGTTGCTTGGGGTGGTGAGATCCATGGCAAGGACTAGGGGAAGGAGCCTGTGAATTAATGAAGAGGAAGCTCAGAAAAGTTTCTCCTTTCCTGTGGTGATCACCGGCTGTAGTGCTATGTGTCTGGGTGAGTGTTTCAGCAAAGCTTTTGCTATGTTTGGGTTAATCAGTTGAGGTTGAGAAATTGTTTTGAGTCTGTTTGAACCTCGAAGCAATGTTTTCCTTCTGGGGAATCTGCACTTGGTGCTACCTGAGAGCCTGGAGCTGCACCAACCTTGGTCCTAAGACACTCCCGGCAAACCTGGAGTCCTGCCTTCGATTATGGCTAGCGATGGTTGAAAGGGACTGAACTTTGAGTGGGTTGTATAGGTGTCCTTGACGCTGTTCAACACTGTCTTTCCGTGACTGCCTTCAGAGTGCCTCTCTTGAAACGTTGTGAACTATCCATCACAGAAGACTACTTGCAAACAGCTTGAAGCCAATAGGAAGTCATTATTAGCCAGCCAGTGACTACACTGGGTCCCCTCAGGGTAGACCCGAGCCTTTCTCAGGATGAGTTTTTTAAGCACAAATTCACACCCTGGGCTGACACACCTCAGTTAGCAAGAACAGTTAGCCAGGATCAGAACTGCAGAAGCCAAAAAGCAAGGTTAGTACATTCAAGGACTTTCCCAGAACTATGGATCTTGATGGATTAGGGCTTTGCTCTCATTTGGCAGGTAGTGCTGCATGCACACTGGATTCCATGGCCTGAATGGAACTCCCATCATGGTGTCAGCTGTGTTAAGGTCTGAGGTCTGTAATAAAACAGTTCCTAGGGGAACTCACTACCGAAGGAGGGCCTGTCCTAAGGCTATAATGATTTTATCTCAAGATGCTTCGTTACACTTGCGAAGGCATGTTTAGTACACGAGGCCATATTTTGAGGTTTTGGACGTTAAGATGTATCTATTAGGGGTCGTGATTCAATCTACTACACTGATCCCCTTCAGATTTCTTAAGGACTGTCATTCTAGGTCAGCCTCTGGGGACAGTAGAACCATGGACCACTTGCATCACAGCTTGTGTAAAGAAAAGCTGATCATCTGTTCGGTTGATGACTCTGAGTCTGCCTGGCTGCACCAGGTCTTGCCTATCAAATAAGTACTCTCAGCCTTGAGCTGGGCACCACCCAGCAGGCGAAGATGACTTAAGAACAAACGTGGTGCAAGGCCAGACTGGTCAACAATCCAAGTTCCAGCACAGCCAGGGCTCCACAGAGAAGCCCTGTCTTTAAAAAACTAAACCAACTAACCAAAAACAAAAAACAAAAACAAACAAACAGCTTGGGAAATCCCCTTTCTGAAGTTGTTATCTCTTATCAACCTAGAAAGAATATCCCAGAGAAATTCGATACACACCGGCATGAGTCAAAAGCATTTTGACTACACACATTTTGCCCAAAGTACAATTTTCTCATTTTTTTCCCCTAAGGGAACCTGTGACAGGTTCAGCCTGGGTCAGCTCATCCTGCATCAGCCTCTACTTGGCTTTCAGTCTCAGTTGTTGTTTCATTTTGGATAAGACAGCATCTCACTATGCAGCCCTGAAACTCAATACATAGACCAGGCTGCCCTGGAACTCACAGAGATCCTCCTGCCTCTGCCTCCTGAGTGCTGAGATTAAAGGCGTACACCACTCTCATTTTGCTCAAAGCAGACTGCGCCCTTGTTTAGGCAGGCTCAGCCTAGAGCAGCTAACTGCCAGGCTGGGAAAAGCTCAAAAGAGCAGCAGCCAGCTATGGAGCACCAAGAAACTTGGGATTGAACAACAAAAGAGAAGTTATCCAAGGGCTTAGACCAGAGATGCTAGATCAGATTCGCGGTCTGAACCCTAGACCTAACCCTAGAATCTTCCACCAGGCATGCTTATAATTAATGGTGGGCGTGGTGGTTTGAATGAGAATGGCTCCCATAGGCTCATATATCTGAATGCTTGGTTCTTAGTTGGTGGAACTGTTTGAGGAGGATTAGGAGGTGTGGCTTTGCCGGAGGAGCTGAGTCACTGGGGTGGGTTTTGAGGTTTCAAAAGCCCAAGTCATTCCCTGTAAGCTCTTTTTCTCTGTCCCCTACCTGTGGATCAGATGTAAGCTCTCAAGCTGCTGTTCCAGTGCTCCTGCCTACCGCCAGGCTTCCTGCCTTGCAGAGCATAGGCTCTGCTACATGGTCCCCTAAATTAAATGCTTTCTTTTATAAGTTGCCTTGGTCATGGTGTTTCTTCACAGAAGAAGGAAAAAGTAGCCAGGACAGTGGATAAATTGCTAACCTCCTCTGACTTCATTTGAAAGACTCCCCTAGCTTCCATCTGTGCCTCTCCAGCGCTGTAAACAAACAAAAACAGATACAGAGGACTGAGCAAGTATCCAGGTAAACTGTAACATTCTGAGCCTGGCTCATGGTGTATGCTCTGCAGGTGTTCATTGTCAAGGAAACGCATTAAGATGATGTAGGGGCTGGAGAGATGGCTCAGATGTCAGGAACACTTGCTGTTCTTCCAAAATACCTGGGTTATATTCTCAGGTCCCACAGTGCAGCTCACAGCCATCTGTAAACTCCGGATGATCTGATGCCCTCTTCTGGCCTCCACAGGTACTGCACACACATGACACACAGACATGCATGCGCGCAGAACACCCATAAATATAAAATAAAGTTAAAAAGAAAAAGAAGATACCCGTGATCTGACCCTACAGAACTCAGCACTAATAAACCATGGCCAGGACTGTGAACTAGTCACCTCTACAGGGTCAGTGCTTCAACTTTCTAACCTATGTGTCATCGCAAAGGCCTTTCGATGCCCAGTGAAGACTTTCTCCCGATGATCTAATTTACGTAAAATGCAAGATTGGGTTTCTAGATAGTAGGAACTGGGCAGAAGGAATTTATTGCCAAGCTCCCTGCCAGTTGTCTCTAGACAATCATTCTGGTCAGTGGTGGGATTTCCACATAGTACCTTAATGTGCAATTCTCACACCGTGTCTTAAGAACAGAAACTAATTTTCCTTGGAACAAAAATTTCCAGTAAGGTCCATGGGACACTGGACAGCTTTAAGGCCATAGAAGAGAAGACTAACTGGCTCTTGCAAGTGGCTTCCCAATGACTTCAGCAGGATAACCTGGCACACAACGTATCTGCTCCCAGCCTGCAGTCCCACAGAGGTGGGATTGATGAGTGAAGATTTCAGGCGTGCTGTGCTTGGTGGTTGGTGGGCAGTGCTTGGCTAGCCGAGGCAAGAGAGAGTATTCAGGAGAGGCAGCCAGCGGCACTGTAGGTATTAGGGGTTCTACCGGAGCTTAGCGAAGCAAACTTGCTCCTTGGCACCAGAACCTTCCTTCCAGCCTTGTCTGCCAAAGGGCACTGGGAACAAACGCGAGGAATGTGCTCTTCCAACCTGGGAGAGGCCAAGGAATAGCACCTGGAAGGAGAAGAAGCCCTGGGGTCACGGCTGCGAGTCTCAGCACAGACCCAGGAGCAGGAAGTGAATCAATGGAGGCGCCTAGGGATGGTGGGCAGGAGGCGATGGGGTGGTGGATGAACAGGACAGCCTCTGAAGTGATTGCCTGCAGCAAAGCTGCAAGCCCTGACTTCAGACAGGCAGGCAGCATTTAATAACTGCCTGCCGACAGGCCAGTGAGTCAGACTAAAGGCATGGGAGGGTGTGAGTTGCTACTCTGAGGCCCAGCCCACAAGCTTCGCTTGTCCATCTGCCAGAAGCCAAGGGCCTGGGGTGCCTGCTGGCTTTCTGCTGGAGCTCAGGGCACAGCGCTTCCTCTCTCGGCAGGAAGCTGCAAGGGTTATCTTTAATCCGAGCTCTTGGGCCATCCATACAAGAACGTTGCTTTCCGGGATAGTGCTATGACACTTCACACGGACATGGCGATGTGCTTTTGAAACCCTGAAGATGGGGAGGATTTTCTACAGTATAGAATAATTTCGTATTTTTCCATTTAAAGTTTATTTATTGATTGATTTTATTGATTGATTGAGCATGGATATTATGTTTACACACACACACACACACACACACACACACACACACACGCACGCACGCACGCACGCACACGCACACACGCGCGCGCACACACACTCCCTACAGAGCCCGTTTAGTGTTGCTCACATGTCCATATGTTTAGGGCTAACCACTGGGCTTGGATAATATCTATCAGAGGGCTCATGCCTGGAGAAGACTGATCCTCCCCCCTTCAGCCGCCATTAGCCATTGATTGATTGTCTGTAGTCTTCATCTAGGGGTGGGGTTTGTAGCACTTCCTCCCTCCACACTGGGACTCACCCGATGCCGTCATTGTACAGCTCGTGAGGATGCAGCCATATTGTGGAGACTCCATGGAGTCTCTCTCAAAGCAGACGCCCTGGTCCTTTGGCTTTTACAGTCTTCCTGCACCCTCTTCTGCAATGTTCTTTGAGCCATAGGTTGTGTTGTAGACGTATCAATCAGGGTTGTGATCACTTTTATCTCTTATCCTCCAAACACAAACACAAGATTCTGAGCCAGAATCTTGGTTGTTAGGTCTCAAATCAGGGACAGATGGCTGACGTACGCATTTAACACATCCACATGAATGCTGGCTGCCAGGCTCTCTCTGTATCCCTCAGTCCCTACCTGTTACAGGGCCCTCCTGGCTGGCATACCCCGGCCTCTACCCTAAGCTCTGCCCTCTCCAGGCCAAGGGCTGTATAACCCAGCCATTGTGATTACCTGGTCCTTTCATCTACTTCCCTTGCCAGTCTCGAGACCCAAGCTGCCCCCCTCGGTTGGTGGGGCTCTCCCTCTCTCTTCCTTCCCTCTCGTCACATGGCTCAGGGTCATGTCCAGTCTCCCAGATGTCACTTCCTCTGGTTATGCTCTCTCTTTTATCTACAACAAACCTCGTTGTCCATCATACCTAGAAGCAATCAGGTCTTTTCTTTCTTTGTTTCTTTCTCTTCATTCATTAACGGTGCTCACGTATTGGTGGTTCATTTTTTTATTGTTAAGCCGAAGCATTCTTGATATGTTCTAAAGATAGATTATAGATAGATCGATGATAGATAGATAGATAAATGGATAGACGATAGGTAGATAAATATGTATATGGTGCTTGTGCACATATATAGTGTTTTCTCAATCTGTAACTTTTATCTACTTTCTTAACTCTTTTTATTGACAAACAGAATTTTTAGGTCCAGTTTATTACCTTTTTGGTTTTGTGTCATTTGTGGTCCAGGAGCTCAAACACAGGGTCTTACAAATGCTTGGTGAGTGCTTCTCCGGGATCTATGGACACCCTTTAGATGGTTAGCAGTCTTCCTGTCCTACCTGGGTGATTTTTTTTTTTCTAATACCTTTATAAAGGAGACCATCTCTTATGCACACTTTATAGTTTTAGCTTTTGTATTTGAATTTATAATCTATGAAAATTAGCTTTAGTGTGCAAGATGAGGTAAGAAATCAAGATTCAGGCTTTTCTATATAGAAATCCAGTTGATCTAATAGTAGCTGTTCAATGTTTTTGTTCACCCTGTTGAAAGGCTGAGGCAGAGCTACTGGGCATAAACTGATCGTGTAAGTATGGGTCTGTGTCTGGACTTTGTATCCAGGCTACGGAGCTAGAAGGATTTCTTAGGTCAATATTATGCCTGCCTGCCTGCCTGCCTGCTTGTTTGCTTCCTTCCTTCCTTTTGTTTTTTGTTTTTGTTTTGAGACAGGGGCTGACTATGGCTGGCATGGAATCTGAGATGTAGATCAGGTTGGCCTCAAACTCATAGAGATCCACCTGCCTCTGCCTTCCAAAATTCTGATATTAAAGGCGTGTGCCACCATGCCCAACTGATATCATCCTTTCTTAATAACTTTAGTAGTGGCCCTCACTACTAAAATTTATTATTACTCTAGTAATAATAAATTACTAGATAATAAATTACTAGAGTAATAATAAATTTATTTATTATTTATATATTATAAATTATATTTATATATTTATTTATTTATTTAGTAATAATAAATTTGATTTATTATTTTGATAAATATTTTGATTTATATATTTTGAACCTAGTTAAAATTGCTTAGTGATTCTTAATTATTTGTCATTCCCTATCTTTTTTTTTTTTTTTTTAAAAAAAGAGTTTATTTTATGTATCCCAGTGCTCTACGTATCTCCATGTATACCTGTGTGCAAGAAGAGGGCATCAGATCCCATTACAGATGGTTGTGAGCTACCATGTGGTCACTGGGAATTGAACTCAGGACCTCAGGAAAAGCAGTCATTCTCTATGTTAAGGGCAGCCTGTCTGTTTCTATAATAGGTTGTATTTTGAATGGGATTGCAGCAAGTGGGTGTATGACATGAGGAAGAATGACTTAACAGTATTATCTTCTAACACCTAAATCTGTCTGTCATATTCTTTTATTCATTTAAACCTCTTAAAATCCTCTCAGAAGTTTTCAGACCTCTCAGTAGAAACATCTTGAACACACTTTGAAAGTTAATTTTGATTTTTAGGCAATCCTAAATGGTTTTATTGAACCGTAATTTCCAACTCTGCATTTTTACTTTAGAAAGTACATTTGGTTTTGTTATTAATTTTGCATCCCACAAATTTAGTAAATTTACTTATGAGTATGAACGATGGTTTTTAGATAGGTGTTTTGTCAATCCCCGGGGAGGGAGGGGAGTCTGTGTGCATAGTCATGCGGGCCTTGAAGAAAGGCGGTTTTACTTTCTCCCACATCCTTTGTCACAGCACTGAAAAGAAGCAGCAAGCAGAAACCCTTACCTATATTCCCATCTTAGGGAGAAAGCATTCAATTTTACACAGTGAGTAAAACAGTAAATAACTTTTCACACATAACTTTTCTTTTTTCAGATTGAGGGAAGTAGTTCATGTTTTCTTTTCCCTCAGTTTAAAAACAACATATCTTTACCTTTATTTTGTGTGTATGGGTGTTTTGCCTGCATGTGTGTCTATACACCACATGAATGTGGTACCCATGGAGGCCAGAAAAAGACATGAGACCCTCTGGAACTGGAGTTACAGATGGCTATGAGCCACCATGTGGTTGTTGGGAATTGAACTCAGGACCTCTGTAAGAGCAGCCAGTGCTCTAACCACTGAGCAACTTCTCCAGCCCCAAATCTGTGTACGTGTTTTTAACTCATCAATATTTTAGCTGGTTGGTTGGTTGGTTGGTTGGTTTCTTTCTTTCTTTTTTTTTTTGGTTTTTCGAGACAGGGTTTCTCTGTGTAGCCCTTGGCTATCCTGGAACTCACTCTGTAGACCAGGCTGGCCTCAAACTCAGAAATCTGCCTGCCTCTGCCTCCCAAGTGCTGGGATTAAAGGCGTGCACCACCACTGCCCAGCTGGTTGGTTTTTTCAAGACATGGTTTGTCTGTGTAGTCCTGGCTGTTCTGGAACTTCCTCTGTAGACCAGGCTGGCCTCGAATTCAGAAATCCGCCTGCCTCTGCCTCCCAAGTGCCTCCCAAGAGCCACCACCACTCAGCTCGAATGTTGTTGGTATTTGAACTTAACGGGAGTCTACCCAAATGCTGGCCCCTTTCTCTTTTGTGAATGATAATGCTCGCTCTCCTCATCCTTCCTTGGGGTAAGCACCAATCACCATCCTTCTGTAGATGGCTATGTCTCTTTCCTAACTTGTTGCCCAGAGTTGTGTGTGTGTGTGTGTGTGTGTGTGTGTGTATCTGTGTACATAATGGCTATCCATCTGTGATTTGATTTATTTCTCAGTAATATTATAATCTTACCTTAATAATAGTATATACCATCAGGCTTGGATTAGAGAGATATAACCAACTAGAGCTATTTGAAAGGACTTATCAGAGGCCGGTGAGGCGCTTAGGCGAGGCCTGAGGTAATGCAGACAGAACTGTTTAGAAACAACGAAGCTGCTGTGTGAGCATAGGTGGAATTCTTCAGAGGAGCAAAGCAGAGCCTGGAGTTTCCACACCATCTCCCTTACTGAATGTCAAGCATCTGCTCCGAGGGTGTGGCCCAGCACACACAAGGCCTGGATTACATCCCCAGCAATGGAAACCAAGAAGTTGAGTGTACGTGTGCACATGTTTATGTGTGCATGTGTAAATGCATGTGCTTGTAGCCGAGCATTTATGTGGAAGCCAGAGGTTGGCCTTTGGTAGCGTTTCTTAAAGGCCATCCACCTTGTCTTTTGAAGCAGGATCTGTCACTGGCATGTGGCAGTCACTCACTAGGCTGGCTGGCCAGTAAGCCCCAGGAATGCACTTGTCGCTGATGACCAGTGCTGGGATTGCAGGTGTGCACAGTATCTGGTTTTCCACACAGATGCTTGGAACCTGAGTTCAAGCCTTTGCCTGTTTGTAATGAACCATCTCCCATGCCCCAAATTCGCCAGCTAAACTCACTGATTTACCAAAGACACACACACTTGTACGCTCCACTCCGTCACCGTTACTAACTCTAGAACTCTGTAAGGATTTATTTTGTTATTTTAAGTTATGGGTCTCTGTGTGGGTTTGTGTGTGTGTGTACAGGTGCCTGTGCCTAGGAAGACCAGAAGAAGACGTCAGATTCCTTGAGCTAGAGTTACATGGGAGTCGGGTACAGGGACATGGGCCCTGGGAATTGAACTCGGGTCCTCTCAAAGAACCGCAAGAGCTTGTAACTCTTGTAACTGCTGAGCCCGTTCACCCCTTCCCTGGTTCTTGACAACCACTAATCTGTTTTCTGTCTCTATGGATTTGATTATTCTTAAGGTTTCAAAGAAATAAAAATTACAGATGGCTTGGGTTTGTTTTTTTTTTTTTTTTGGTTTTGGTTTTTAAGAGACAGTTTGTGTGTGTGTGTGTGTGTGTGTGTGTGTGTGTGTGTGTGTGTGTGTGTGTAGCAATGGCTATCCTAGAACTCACTCTGTAGATCAGGCTGGCTTCAATCTCACAAATATCCACCTGCCTTTGCCTCCCAAGTGCTGGGATTAAAGACGTGCACCATACAACTGCCCAGCTGACTCTGGCCTTTACCTGACCTATCATGATGTCTTCAAGGTTAGTTAGTCTACCTTTTGTGGACTTTTCCAAACCTTTTATGGCTTAAGAACAATACTTTATAGTCATGCCAGTTTTGTTTTCCCCAGTGGCCATGTGCCATATACGTGTGAACCTAAAATTGAAACATTCATGAGTCATAGTCTGATGGGGAAATTGGTAGATATATAATAATAGTCAGAGGCTTTACTAGTGCTTGTTTCTATAAGCTTTAGAGCAAGTCAGCAAAGATAAGGATCTGAGTCTCTACAACCAATTAAAGTTCCACTAGTAACTCATTCCCGAAACATTCAAAGTATATGTTATTTTTAGGTGTATATGGAACAAAGGCAGACAAAAAAACAAGTCTCAGCAAATTTCAAGGCATTGATGCCAGATACAGTCAGTCAACACTGTGTGAGGTCTGTTACCCACTAGATAGAACTAGAGGATCACCAATAAGTTATCTAAAAAATAACCCAGATACCCAAGAATTTAATAGCATTCTTATACAGAACTCATGAGCCAAAGAAAAATAACAGGAGGAATTTTCATTTGTTTGTTTTGGTTTGGGTTTTTCAAGACAGGTTTTCTCTATGTAGCCCTGGCTATTCTGCAATTCATTCTTTAGACCAGACTGGCCTTGAACTCACTGAGAGCTACCTGTCTCTGCTTTCAGAGTGCTGGGATTGAAACCATGGGTGTGTCACCATGCCCAGCAAAAATGTTTTAATTAAATAATAATGACATGCAATCAAAAAATAGCTAGTATATAATATCAGAACTTAAGCTCTTTTCTTTCTCTCTCTCTCTCTTTCTTTCTTTTCTTTCTTTTTTGAGACAGTGTCTTTCTCTCTCTGTAGCCCTACCACAGAAAGTAAACCAGGGCAGGAGAAAGCAAATGAAAGGCAAAGTGGGAACAAGAGAGAGAGAGAGAGAGAGAGAGAGAGAGAGAGAGAGAGAGAGGAGAGAGAGAGAGGAGAGAGAGAGAGAGAGAGGAGAGAGAGAGAGAGGAGAGAGAGAGAGAGAGAGAGAGAGAGAGAGAGAGAGAGAGAGAAAAACCCATACTCCTTGAAAACAGGAAGACTGATAGGTCTATGGCTACTTTGACAAAGAAATGAGATAATAGCACAGCAGCAGCAGACAACAGTGCATACCCATCTCCAGTCTCCTATCAGGAGGAAGACAATAAGAAAAGGCCAGGAAGAACCTTATGCCAATAAATCTCACAATTTATATAATGAACTGGATAAGTTCTTCCAGAAACACTGAGTACCAAAATGAAGAGAAGAATAGAAAATAGGACTAATCTAATCTGTAACCTAGCATAAAAACACTGTGATCCTAAACCTCTATGCAATAATGAACAAAAATCAGGATATGTGTATTAACAATTGGCAAAATTAAAATTGAGTGGAGAGGGGAGTCAGTTTAACAATAGTGATTGGAAGCTGGAAAGGTGGTGCCCACCTTTAATCCTGGCACTCAGGAAGCAGAGGCAGGCAGATCTTTCAGGAGTTTGAGGCTAGCCTGGTCTACAGAGCTGGTTCCAGGTCTGGTCTACACAACTAGTTCCATAAACAGCTGGGGCTAAGCAAAAAAAAAAAAACAAAAACAAAAACAAAAACAAAAACAAACTTGTCTTGAAAAACAAAGAACAACAATAATAACCACAACACAGTGATTGCAGACTAAGAAAACCCACTTACAATAAAAATGGATAGCATTTCTTATTTGTAATGCATGGAGCACTAAACGTAGAGTCAGCACATGGCAAGTGCAGACTATACATCCTTTTAGGTGGCTCGAATAAACTCTATTAGTCCTGAGAACAAGTTTCAATGACGTTTGGATATTCAACCTCATATAATAAAGCATGCTGCCCAACTGTAATGGAGTGGATTAGGAATAACAGTCACAGAAGACATCTGGGTAATTTTTAAATGTGCATGAACTAAATAATATAGTCCTGAATAACCAATGGATCCCAGAAAATCAGAAAATACACTGAGATGAAAAAAATCAAAGTCCCAATACAGCAAAATGTGTGTGTGTGTGTGTGTGTGTGTGTGTGTGTGTGTGTGTTTTATGGCTAAAGTTTCACGCTCAATTTGGGTAGATCATTTTCCTGTTGAGGGCGGTGTGGACAGCTCCGTATTGAACCATCTGCCCAGTACATTCTTCAGTAACTGTGGCTGGCTCCCCGTGTTGTGCTGAGTTCTGTGGTGGGCCCTTCACGGTGATATGGGATGGTATTTATTTTAACATTGGCCAGAACAGGGTTTGAGGCTATGGTATCTGTGGACCTTTCACACTCTGTCCTGGTGAGTTGCTACACTTCTCCAAAAGCTGATTTTTTTAAAAAATTGAGCTGGCTGACACCCAGTGAGCAAAGCCATACAATGTATCAGGCAAGCCAGGCTGAGGAGCCAGAGGGTTCAAGCAGTCCAGCCGGGATGGTGGTTCTGGGTATGTGCAGCTTGCCAGTTTGTTTTCTGTTTTCGTTGATACTACAAGCAAGATTCCTTACTTCCAAAATGAGTCTACTTAAATATGTATTTTATTCTGTTTTATTTATTTATTTTGTGTGTGAGAGTGAATGTATATGAGTATCTATGTGTTCTGCATGTGAGTATGTATGTGTGCTGTGTGTATGTGTGTGAAGTGCACATGTACATGTGTACACTTGAATGTGGAGACTTGAAGTTGACATCTGATGTTTTTCTAGGTTACTTACTCCTTTATTTATTGAGTTGGGGGTCCCTCACTGAACCAGGAGCTTGCGCATCCCCGTGAATCTCTCTAGCCAGCTTGCTGCAGGGATCTTCTGTCTCTGCCTCTCCAGTTCTAGGGTTATAGATGGCCACCACACATGCCCAGCTTTGACATGGGTTATGGGGATTTGAACTCAGTTCTGCACACCTTCACAGTAAATGCTTTATCCACTGAGCCACCTCCCCAGGTCTTTATCTCTTTTTTTAAAAATATATTTCTTGGGCTTGTGGTAGAGTGCTTGCCTGGTATGCTCCAGGTACCGGGTTGGTGTCTCAGCAAGGCATAATAAACTAATTTCTTGTTTAAATAAATGCTTCATTTTCACTTTTCAATTTAGAATGAGGTTGCAATATAATATATGGTTTCTGTATGTCCATGGGGCTCCATGATGCTTGTGGGAAGCCATGACAAGGCCTTACTCTGGGCAAACACTCACCCTTGGCTCTCCTATCTACTATTCTTCTTTCTGATTACCTTCCATGATTCACTTGTCAGTTCTCAGAACTTCAAACAAGGCCTCATAGCAACCCACCTTAGTAACCCTTCCTCCTGATCTCTAGATTTAGACAACATCCTGCTAGATAGATGTTTTTAGAACCCCTGGTAACAGAAAAGCTTTGTAAGAATAACTTACTTAGACCCCACAGCTGCAGCTAGCTTCCTCCACCTGCAAAGCCCTCTTTCCTTTCCTACCCCTCCCCACATCCTGTTTTTAGAGTATATAACTGGTGTGAACAATAAAAATGTTGCCAGCTTGATCAGACTTCTTGACATGCTGTGCCATTTTATTTTCTTACACATCTCAGTCCTGTCCAGGGTCTAAGGCTCTCACTTGATTGTCCAACTGGCCTGGTGGTGCCCATCGTGGGGCTCTCAGACCCCCGGAGGGGACCACCACCCCACCTTCGAGTGGCAGCGGAGCCGGCATTCAGGACTGCGGGAGTTCCCCCGACGCTGAGACAGGCATTTGGTGAGTAATCAGGTGGTGCATTATACAGACATGGCTCAGAATATTTCTCAGCAAGATTTATTCATTTCAGGGTTTAAGGATTCCCTTGAGACCCGGGGAGCCAGACTTAAAGGGATTGAAGAGAAAGACTTAAAGGGATTTTTTGATTTTTTGGTTTACCTTTGTCCCTGGTTCCCCAAGAAGTAACTATTAATCAGAAGAAGTAGAAGAGAGTCTGTGATTGTTTTACAAGATTCTTATAAGACCTTTGGTCCAGAAAAGGTCCCTGTTACAGCTTTTAGTTACTGGAATCTTACTCATGACCTATTAAATACTCACAATAATAGGCCTGATGTTCAAAATGTCATTGAAGAGGGAGAGAAGGCCCTACGTCAGAGTTCGCACCCTCCCTCTGAAGCCCCTTGTTCGGGACCACCCTCTCAAAATTCCTGTCCCGAGGGTCCCCCACTTGTAGAACTTTCTCAAAAAGTACCTTCAACTTTGCCCATCAAAACCATTAAAACCACCCCTCTTTAGCCCTCTTTGATTGGTCTTGATGAAGTCGGAGAGGAACCCCTTGATCAGGAAGATGCACCTGCCCTTGACAAGGAGGCAGCTCGATAGATATCCCAATCCGGACTGGCCCACTCTGAAGAAAACAGCGGCTCTTTCAACTTCCAAAAATCCCGAGCCACTCCTAATCAACTTCTTCCCACTGTCTATGGCCCACCACCCTATCTGTCTTCTCCTCTGGATCAAGTTTTTCTAACACCCCTCCACCGCCCCCCCCCCCCCCAGGCACGCTCCACGGCTCAGTGTCCTGACAGATGTGGTCCGTAATCGCCAGGAACAACTTTCACTTTTAAAAACTCTCCTGACCTGGATAAACAATTAGCAGATCTCTCCCTCCCCCCAGGCCAACAACATCCCTTTCATGATGAGCCCCAGTCCCTTAAGATGAAAACTGGAAAGGCCCCTCACACCGCATTTGCTTTTCCACTGTCTCTTCGCAGCGGTGCGTCTGTTCCCCGAGACACAGGTGAGGAGCCATCTTCTAGTGTGGCTCACCCTCGGAATCCTAACCCCGATGGGACTGTTAGTGAGGATGAAGATGACGGGGATTCTGTGGCCGCAGCTGCCCCTGAGAGGCCGACCCTAGACCGAGATACCCTTGTGTATACTCCTCTCAGTCAATTCTGGAAAAACTTAAATCAGCCACCTGTAAGTACGGTCCAACAGCCCCCCCCTATACCTTAGCCTTACTGGAGGCCTCTACTGAGGCTTGGTTAACTCCAAGTAAATTTTATCAGCTGGCTCATGGTGCACTAGAGGGAGGAGATTATGTATTATGGAAGGCTGAATTTCAAGAAGCGGCTCATAACCTGGCCCTTCATAACGCCAAAAACCCCGATACCCGTGATTGGACAGCTGCATAACTTATGGGCGAACCACCTTAAAATACACCCGATGCCCAGAGATGTTATACACCTGGTCTCTTGGCCCAGGTCCACCAAGCGGCAGTGGGAGCTTAGAGGAAACTCCCCGCCTAGGAATACTGCTTCGGGAGCATTGACTCAGATCAGACAGGGTCCTCAGGAAGCTTATAGTAGTTTTGTTAGCCCATGGAGGAGACAGCTCACTGCCTCCTAGGGCCTCAGGAAGACAGTAACCCTTATATTAAACAACTTGCCTTTGAAAATGCTAACCCAGCTTGTCAGGATGCCCTGAGACATCATCACAAGGGTACCCTTTCCGATTACGACCGCCTTTGTTCCGGGATAGGCTCCAGCTATATGATAGGACTGGCTATCGGGGCTGCCCTCCAGACGGTGGGCATGCAAGAGTGGCCTAATAGAACATGCTTCAGCTGCAGCCAGCCTGGCCACTTCGCTCGGGAGTGTCCTCACCCCAGACCAGCTGTAACCCCTAGGCCCCTGCCATCTGCCCCTCCATCTGGCACTCCTCTTACTAACCGTCTACAGCCCACTACCGTTTGTCCCCGGTGTAAGCGCAGGCGCCATTGGGCTAATGAGAGCCATTCTCACGCTGACCTGCAGGGGGCAACCTACTTCCCTCCCGTGAGGGAAACTTGATCAGGGGGCATCCTCCGGCTACCAACTCTCAGATGAGTCCTGGGGCAATTGGGTTCATCCCTGCCTCCACCCCCCAGGTACATTACAGCACACAGGGGACTGCGACCCCTTATTCCTCCCTGTTTATTACCTTAAGAATGGCTTTTTACCATTCCTTTACACCCTGATGACTGTGCTCATTTTGCTTTCAGCCTACTACAACCTAATTTTTAGGCCCCCACACCCTGCTACCATTGGCCTGTCCTCCCCCAGGGGATGGCCAATAGCACCACACTGGCCCGAAAGTTTGTGGGACAAGTTATACAACCTGTCAGAGATGCTTGGCCAGATGTGTATATCCTTCATTTCATAGACGATTTTTTCCTGGCAGCTGACTGCCAAAACTCATCTTTTACTTTGTTTCCAACAATTACAGTGTGTCCTTTCAACAGCAAATCTTAAGGTGGCTACAGAAAAAATACAGCTTTCTGAACCCTTTAGTTATCTGGGATCTGAGCTCCACTCTGGCAGGATATTCCTGATTAGACTGGAGCTCCAAACCTCATCCTCCAAGACCTTACATGACTTCCAAAGGCTTCTAGGTAATCTTCAATTTTACATCCCTATCTTAAGATTTCCCCTGATACAATGCTCCCTCTTTATGATCTACTCAAAGGAGATTCACATCCTTTATCCCCCCGAGAGATCACCCTCGAGGCCCGCTCCTCACTTCAAAAAATAGAAAATGCCATAAATTCCCAGACTTCTGCCCAAATTCATGATAAGCTCCCCCTGTTTTTTGTGTGTGCCACTCCTCACTCCCCTCTTGGAATGTTTTGACAGAGCCCTGCTATCCCCGACTCCAGGATAGGGTCCCTCCTTTTTGGGGTCTCTATCCCCTTTCCCCCACCAAGGTTCTTGCTACCTATTCCTCAAACTCTCCCGCATGTACTTTGCTAAGGACCCCGATTCTATCCTGTCCCTTCCACTACTGAACAGGTTGACTGGCTTTTCCAGTCCTCAGATGCTTGGGGCATTGCTTTTGCTCAATTTTCAGGCGTTATCAATAATCATTACCCCAAAGATCCCTTACTCCAGTTCTCTTGTATCCATCCCTTTGGTTTTTCCAAAGAAGACCTCATTAGAGCCACTAAAACAGGTGGAACTTGTCTTTACTGATGGTTCTGCCAACAGTATTGCTGCCTGTGTTGTAGATAACGACCCTCATACCTTCCAGACCCCTTATTTTTCTGCCCAACTCGTTGAGTTAAATGCCATATTACAAGTTTTTCTTGCTTTTCCCCATAAGGCTCTCAACATTTACACAGGTAGTTCTTAAGTTGCCCACTCCTTACCTCTCCTTGAGACTGTCCCCTATATTACAGTTTCCTCAGGGGCTTCTCCCCTATTTCTACAAATACAGACCCTGATTCATTCTCACATGCTTCCCTTCTTTGTTAGCCACCTTCACACTCATTCCGGCCTCCCTGAACTACTTTCTGAGGTTCAGAAACCTTGCTGATCTGGCTACCAGACACCATATTTACTTCGCCTCTCACCCTGAACCTTTTGAGCTTGCAAGACAGGCTCACCCCTCCATCACCTCAGTGCACATTCTCTTCGCCTACTCTTTAAGATCACCCGTGAACATGAACAGGCTCTAGCTATTGTTAACATGCAGGCATGTGTCACGGGATCCTTCTCAACAGCCTTTATTGCAGAAGCGCTTCTTCATTCTTGCAGGAGATCCTGAGTGCCCAGGGCGAGCTGCTTATATACCCTCAGCCCTGGGCGGGGGGGGGGGGGGGGGGGGGGAAGCGCGTGGAGGTGTGCGATTGGTCAGAATTGCAGTGCCTCATTAGCATACCCCGCTCAGGAGGGGGGTGATTGGTCAGGATTGTAGTGCCTCATTAGCATGCCCCACTCGGGAGGGGGTGATCGCATGCGCAGTGCACTTGTTTACCGATATGTCATACCAGAAGCCGGCGCCATCTTGACCAGCCGAGTCGGGTCAGCAGCCTACATATCTCCCTTTTTTGTTTTATTGCAAACCCTGAGTTACAGAACGGGTACATGACAGTTGCCCTACGAGTGTAGTTGTACAGTGAGGGAAAGCAGAGGCCTGATCCCCTGTGCAAAATGAGATATTGTAATGGGTTTTTTCTCTTGTCGTCGTGCAATGAGTAATACTTCCCATACCCATCTCGATGCCTTTTGACTGGGAAAGGGAACCTCCTCCCTGGGGCGCTCAGGCCGGCTCCGCGCACGGAGAGGAGGTTTTGGCATCAAACCTTTGTGCAATCAGGCATACTTTCGGGAAATCTATCCACACTCGTGGAACATTCCCTGTCGAGTACCCACTCGAAAACACCTCAAACTGCCAGTAGTGTACTCTTTATGGGCTCGTATCTGCTGAAACCCGCTCATAATTCCTTTAGGGTTGCAAGCCAAACATGGGGAGGTTCACCATCCTCGATAGAGGCCAAGGCTTGGTAGACTACGGTTTTGTGTCTGGCATGGTCTCCTTTTAGTTTACAAAGAAGCCACATGCAAAAGACGCAACCGGCCAACACCACGGCTCCCCAAATAAAGACTCCCGCCCACTCTTTAAGATGAAATACAGCTCCAGCGATCCACGCAGCAAGTCCACTGGTGAGACTAGAGTCTAAGCGAGTGGAGTTCACTGTCACAACGGCTATCTGCAACCTCTTCATCAAACTTTCAAAGTCCGACGACCAATTACCTGTCAAAAAACTAGAGAGCTGACAAGACAGATTAGCAACTTGAGTATAGTAACACATAATCCAGCATACTTCCATTCACACCCAATTTGGCCCAATTGCCATAGTGCATCCACCTGCTCTTGGACGAGGTCAATTCTTTGACCAGCATGCGTCCTCCTTTTAGTTGGACATTTAAGGATGCTTGTGACTCAAAAGGCAGCAGCTGTATTGGTGGATAAGTTATTAAGGACTTCGGCGGTTTGTACTGTGCGACTCATTGCCACAACAGCAATGGGAAACTTCCAGTGGAGATTATATAGCTTGTGGAAGTGAGAGCAACTCCCTCTACCTATACTATAAAGGACTTTCTAAGACTTGGCTAACTTTTAAGTTTGATACAGTTAAGAGTGTGTTAGACAAAGACCGGAAAGGAGATGACACGAATGAATCTGTCAGTGCTGTGTGTTGGCGGGCACTGTCAGACGGGGAGTCCAATGTGCTGATTGCTGCTTACAGCCAGGGTACAGTTAAAGTGCTAGAATTGGTATAAAAAGTGTCCTGATGTCATTGTGTTTGATCCTCCCAAAAGCCATCTGCAGCTGATGATGAGAAGAAAAAGAAATGGCATGTGATGTCTCTCTCGGCATCATTTGGATTTGTTCTGAGTACCTTTTTTCTCCTTCATGCCTTTGGGACATTGGGACTGTGACGCGCCGAGCTCCCGACCAGCAGGAAGAAAGACACGCACAACAGTTCCTTCCAACAGCAATTTACTCAGGCCTTGAAAGAAATGGGTGAGCCCTGGGGCGATCTGATGGCTCCCTCCTCCTCCTAGGGTGAGCCTTATATCCCTGAAATGACGTTCCAGCACGCCACATCACGCCACTGCAAGCCATAGGCTCGGGCCCAGCAACGTCAGGTCAGGCGATTGCTAAGTCCTCCCATCTCTCCGCCCAGCCAGGAGTTGTACAGCTCTGGCGCATCCGACAAGCGCCATCTTTAGGGCACGCGGTGTTGGTGTGGCTCTCCACATGGGACTATCCAGAGAATTCTCTGCCATCAGTGTAACTATGAACTTTGCTGTTGGCAGTGTGGCTAATTTTTGTGTAGGGAAACTTATCACTCTCCCAGCACATGCTATAAAAGCAACCAAGATTACTACAAACTAGTTGGCTCCTATAAGGTTGAGTAGTATTACTTACAATAAACACAAAAGGTGCCCAAACACAAACAGGAGTAGGACTAAAGGTAATATTTTTTTTCCAAACCCCTCTCCTACAACTGTCTCATAAAAGGATGGTCTGTAGCAGCTGGAGCTTGAGTCTGTGAGCAGTGCCCGGGACTCAGACTATGACATGGACTCCTCATCACGGAGCCACCTTCGGGCCATTGACAACCAGTACACCCCTTTCTCACAGCTGTGCAGAGATGCAAACTTGTGAATGTAACCATTTTCCTCCCCTCCAGAGAACTACAGGCTGCTGCCAGCCTTCCCCAGCTCAGATGTGCCCCACTTCCCACACACAAGGCTGTCAGGCTTCCTGTCAGCCGCAGCTAGCCCCTGGCTTTCTCCCACTGTTTACAGATGTAGTTCTTGTGCACAGGTGCCACTACTGGTACCCTAGGCCTAGTCCCCAACCCAGAGGAGGTGGAATAAGAAAAATTTTTGTACTCCATGAGATCCTCCCCCAATCATAACAAAGGGTGACAGATCTGTGCAGCTACCATTCACTCCACAAAGCAGCCACACATCAAGAGGATTAGCAGGCATAGCTATCCTGCCAAGTAAAATTAAGGCCAGCATAGGTGGCATTAAAACTAGTACCAATATCTGGTGAAAAGGTAAAAAAAAAATTCTTTTTTGTTTTATGCTAATAAGTATGACGCTCCGCTGCAGAGCGACCAGTTACATCAAAAGTTTTAAAAAATTTTAAGTAAAAAAAAAGCAAGAGAATTACGTTCTCACGGGGTGCAGCCATGGCCAATTCCCCCCCTTTTTTTGTTTTTTAAAAAACATTCTTTAAGAGTACAATGGGCTCTTTCCACCATATCCTGACCTTGTGGATTATATGGTAATCCATGTTTTATAGACACTTGCATTTGTTGACAAAAATTTTAAAGGAAGCAGCTGTATAGCCAGGGCCTTTATCAGTTTTTATTGCTTGGGGTTTTCCCCTCACTGCCCATGTTTCTAAGCAATGAAGAATGACATTCTTTGCTTTTTCCCCTGACAAGGGGGAAGCAAAAATAAGGCCTGAACAAGTATCTACAGATACAAGAACATATTTTAATTTTCTAAATTCTGAAAAATGTGTTACATCCATTTGCCATAACCGTAAAGGCAGCAATCTCTTTGGATTCACTCCCACTGGACAGGAGCAGTGAATAGTGTTGGAAGCAATCAGTCTACCCCCAGTATGTCTATCAGTGCCAGCAGCCAAAGCAGCAGAGTTAAGTCTTCCAGATGCATCGGATGACAAGAGTAAGCTAGACATGATGGAGGGAGACCATACAGTGATGTCTAACAGTTCTGTCATTCACTTAAAACCTGAGGAGGAAAATTACCAAGAAGAAGATCCTAGAACAAGAGTATCTGATCCGCAGTCACCACCTCAAGTGTCTCGTCACAAGTCACATTATCGTAATAGAGAACACTTTGCAACTATACGAACAGCATCACTGGTTACAAGACAGATGCAAGAACATGAGCAAGACTCTGAACTTAGAGAACAGATGTCTGGTTATAAGCGGATGAGGTGACAGCATCAAAAACAGCTGATGACTCTGGAAATTTTATACTTCATTTGCAATGTTTTAGCATTAACATGAAAAGTCTTATGAAATTGGGTGGCTAGCGCTACTGGGGAATCAAGAATACTAGTAAAAATAAACTCTCTGCGCATAGCCATATCAGCTTCATTATTAGCAGCACTAACAGGCCCAGGCAAGCCTGTATGGGCTCTCACATGCTGCACAAAAAAGAAATTTACGTTCCCATATCAATTTTTGCAATATTGTTAACAAATTATAAATACGACTGGTCAATTTTATCTTATCAGTAGCTTCTAACATCTTTAAAACATTTACCACATACAGAGAATCTGATACTAAATTAAAAGGTTCTTTAAATTTATCAAAAACTTCTATTACAATTTTTAACTCTATAATTTGAGGAGAGGCAGGAGCAAACTGAATCACCACAGGATCATCAGTATTAAATTTATATGATCCACATCCAGTTTTAGAACTATCAGTATATATAACAGCAGCACCAATTAAAGGGTTACTTTTAGTCATTTTTGGAAAAACAATAGGATGGGATTCACAAAATTGTATCAATGGATGCTGAGGATAATGATTATCAAATTCTCCAGCATATCCACATTTTAATATTGCCCAATCGTCTATGGTAGCACACAGAACCTGCAATTGATTATTATTAAAAGGTATTATAATTTTAGATAGCTCCATACCAAAATGTTGCAAACACTGTTGCACACCTTCCAAAGCTAATATTGGCAACAGCAGTAGGATAATATTCAATAGTTCTGGTTATTGATATTTTAGGATGAATCCATTTTAATGGCCCATGCTGCCACAACACAGCAGTGGGTTGTGCCGCACCGACCACCCTGACCAGCAGGGAAGTAGCACACCAGTTCCTTCCAGCGACAGTTTTACTCAGGAATGACTTTCAGGTTACAGCATCAAGGGTGTGCCCCCATGCCTCCCTCGAGTGCAGCTTAAGTAGCCTCCAGTGGACTGCCAATCAGCCCATACTACGTTCTGCTCCACCATAGGCTGACACCCATGACGAGAGATCAGGCTACTGGCAAGCCCAGCCTCCTCACCAAATAAGGACTTCTTTACTCCAAGAGGGCTAAGGCAGTAGGTGCCACCTTTAGGGCACAGTAGAAGCTTTCCACATCTCCCCCCTTTTTATACAGAAGCAAGCATTGCTTGATCAAGCGGGCTCCATTCTGTAGGAGCTCACGATCGAAAGCAAGCAGCTAAGACTAGAACACTCACTCTACTGGGTGCAATGGGTCAAACCCACCAGGTGCAAGAGCTGAGGTCTACACAAACAGGTAGGACATCCATCCCATGTGCAGTGAGATCACAAGTCTCCAGGGGTACAAGGGCTGTCCAATCCTGAATATAAGGGGTTATAGAGAGTTACTGCTTCAAAGTCGTCAGCCAAGCTTGAGGTGAGACACCAGCCTCAATGGCTTGAAAGGCATGCACCACCAGGGCTCTCTCTCGTCTTTGAGATCTAGCCATACGACAGAGACAAAACAAGCAGAGCAGACAGACACCCACTAGGGTAACTGCTAACACTCCTATTCCCGCCCACTCCTTCAGATGATGAACTGCTTGCAGGATCCATGACATCAAGCCATCTGCCAATGATAATGTGGCAGCTGTTTGATTATACATTAATATACAATCACTCTTATCACTAATATTCTTAATTACCTGAAAACACAAGGTTTCTCCTGACTTAATTCCTTTGCAAAAGGGAGACCACTTTGGTTGTGAGGCAATGGTACTATTGCCCTTAGAGTCCTTATCCAGCCAAACAGTTGTTTGATTGTACAATAGAATGCAATCACTCTATTCACTTATACCACTAACTGCTAAAAAAACAAAGGCTACCTAACAAATCTACACTTCTATTCTCACTTACTCCTAACTCACTATAAGGTAACTCTAAACTAGCATTACTGGCAAAAAAGCCGGGAAAAACTCGGGCATCATGTTGTATTGGCATTGGTCTCAGAAACACTGACAGGATCCTCCATCTTGTCTCCATCATCGTGGATCTCGCCATCAGGAGAAGGAGAAGGAGAAGGAGAAGGAGAAGGAAAAACAGCCACGGAGCATCTTCGTGCCATCCTCTCCGGCACCCAGATAGGGTTATGTTGGTCCTGTGGGAACAAACAAACAGAACCCCTCGCCCACACCAACACTGAGTCTGGACCATGACATTTTCCTGTTAGAATATCAAACCCTTTTCTACTGGCTCAGGGTGAGTATGTCAATCAGCCACAGATCGTCCTAGGAGTGCTTCTGTGCTAGTATAGATGAGAAATGCCGAGACCACGCCTAGTAAGATGCCCACACCCAAGGAACCCAGGCTGTCATACAATGGATTGCCTGTTATGGAGGTAAGGCCCATGCAGGTAGCCATGATTATCACTCCTAAAACAGCTGTAGCGTCCCCCAACAGAACAACATTTGTACTCGGATCAAGTCTTTCCATGACATACTTATAAAATGACATGCCCTTGGCCTGAGCACTCCTGCAAAGTTCACTTATGGCAACAAGAAGTGTTGCTCCTTCATACACCAAAGATCCTGCTAAAATACAATATGCCCATAGGAGGGATTCCATTGGTTGAGGATGAAGCAATCCCATGACTCCATGATACCAAGAGAGTCCTGCACCCATCATGAAAATACCAACACCACTAATCAATGAAGAAATATAGCGCATATTTGAAAAGCCGTACGGGCAAAAAGAATCTGGTGTTTGAATAGACTTGCTGATGTCCAGTGCTAGCAAACCCTGGTTACAAGTATCAGATAATGAGTGTATAGCTTCTGAGAACATACTTGCTGAACCCGTATAAATCCAGGCAAGAAATTTAAAGAAGCAGTTTAAACCATTAATGCAAATAGCAACCATAAAACATTGTGCTCTTAACTCCCTCCAGGCCTCAGGACAAAAACTCCTTCCTGAACTTCCAGTAGGATCGTTCGGAGGCGGCCAGGGCGGCCCTGGTGCAGTTGATTCTATTTCCAGTTTTGTTTCTATTTCTAGTCTCTCGAATTCGCCCTCAGAGACTTCCTCCTCTTTTAGCTGTTCTAGTGCTTCAGTTGTTTTCTCTAGCGCTTGGCAGACTCCTCCCTTTTCTCTCTCTTTTGACTGTTTTGAGCTAGTAGATCGAGTCTCCGGCTGCATCTCTTTCACTTGCTCTAATGCTTCCATTGTCGATTGAATGGCAGGAACACACTCCTCACTAGTCAAGCAGGTGCGAATAACCCTCCAGATCCCTCGTACCCCCGTCTTTCCCTTTTTGTCCTGCAGAGTACCCTCCTCCCATGCTCGGTCCAGATCCCTTCCTAATTTATCCCAGCAGGCTAATGACAGGTTTCCTGACACTGCAAACCACGGAGCCACCGCTTCCACCTTGCTAAGAAATTGAGCCAAAGCTCGATCTTTAAATTTCAAGCCTTTACTATCAAGAAGCTCATGAATAGCTACCTTCATTGGGCAGGACGGCGAGGTCCCCATTTTAGTGGCGACGCTCATGGTGCATCAAAACCACAGCTAAGAAAAGGATCCCTCTTGGCACGAGCGCAATCCTTCAGCCGTTATACTTTCACTTTTATTCGCCTCCATCTGAGGGCCTTAACATATGCTGCCTCCTTCCGAGGACCTTGTCTGTTGATGGGCCCCACTTACCAGCCACTTACCGATCGATCGCCCTGTCTGCCCCTGGTTCTGGAACTCCGGGAACTCACGCAGAGAAGTTCCCCGTACAGGCCACCAATTGTGCCGCACCGACCACCCTGACCAGCAGGGAAGAAAGACTAGCACATCAGTTCCTTCCAGCGACAGTTTTACTCAGGAATGACTTTCAGTTACAGCATCAAGGGTGTGCCTTCATGCCTCCCTCGAGTGCAGCTTAAGTAGCCTCCAGTGGACTGCCCATCAGCCCATACTACGTTCTGCTCCACCATAGGCTGACACCCATGACGAGAGATCAGGCTACTGGCAAGCCCAGCCTCCTCACCAAATAAGGACTTCTTTACCCCAAGAGGGCTAAGGCAGTAGGTGCCACCTTTAGGGCACAGCAGAAGCTTTCTACAGTGGGTTGAAATTTTGTCTTAAAATTTATTAATAAAATAATATCTGTGGGTTGACACTGCTGTAGGAATGACTTTACCAGCTCTTTTTCTACTATCTTTAAGGCTTCTCACCCTCAGTGGTTAATTCTCCAGGCGAATCTAAAGCAGGATCCCCACATAAAACATTGTATAAGGGTTGAAGCTGATAATTAGGAATTTTTTAAATGTGGTCTACTCCAATTGATATCTCCTAATAATTTCTGGAAATCATTCAAGGTTTTTAAGGACCTTAAAATCCAAAGGTTTATGATATCTCTAAACATTAGCATCCTGAAAAACTGGAAAGGCTATTTGAACTTCCTTCCATATTCCTGGGTAAAAAGACTCTCCCCCTCCTCCGCCTCCTCCTCCTCCAGGCTCGACTTAAGGAAGAGGTGCAGGCAGCTGCAGCCGAGCAGGAGGGGTGATTGGGGGCGGAGTTTTACGCACCAAAAGTGTGACTGCCTCTTCCTTCTTCTTTCTCTTTTGAGCTATTAGAGACTCCATTTTGGATAACAAAGCTTCCAAATTTTCTATTTATTATTTATTTATTTATTTATTATTTATTATTTTTTGCTGATCTTTTCCCAATTTGTCCCAGCTTGCCAGTGTTAAATGGCCTGAGACCGTAAATCAGGGAGCAATCAGGGAGCAATCGTATCTACTCCTTGTAAAAAGGTTGTAAACACTCCCCTCTTCTTATTTAACCCTTTCGTCTCCAGCAACTCCTGAAAAGCTACCAGAAGCAGCTGAGACTGAGAATTTCCTATGCTTTTACTTTATATATATATATTTTTTGTTCTGTTCCCCCGGAAACTTTCCCCCGTCGCTTTACTGCTGACAGATAAATTGCCGCTATACCGTGGACTTCTAAATCTCCGCTATACCGTGGACTTCTAAATCTCCGCTATACCGTGGACTTCTAAATCTCCACTATACCGCAGACTTTTAAATCGCTGCTTTACCGCAGTCTTTTGAATTTCCTCTTTACCGAGGACTTTTGAATCCTCTCTTTCCGAGAACCTTTTTTTATTATCCCATTTAACCTGGGAACTTACCAGTACCGCCGCTTCTAAAGTGAAGAGTTCTGGTTCCACGAGAATTTCTCCTTGGGTCCTCTGTGTTCCTGGGTTTCTTCTTTTCCGGGTTTCTTCTTTCTTCTGGTTCTGGGTTTCTTCTTTCTTCTGTTCCCGGGTTTTGGCACCACTTGTCGCGCCCCACTCGACCAGCAAGGAAGACGCTAACAACTGGATCCTTCTCAACAGCCTTTATTGCAGAAGCGCTTCTTCATTCTTGCAGGAGACCCTGAGTGTCCAAGGCGAGCTGCTTATATACCCTCAACCCTGGGCGGGGAAAAGCACGTGGAGGTGCGCGATTGGTCAGAATTGCAGTGCCTCATTAGCATACCCTATTAGCATACCCTGCTCGGGAGGGGGTGATTGGTCAGGATTGTAGTGCCTCATTAGCATACCCCGCTCTGGAGGGGGTGATCGCATGCGCAGTGCACTTGTTTACCGATATGTCATACCAGAAGCCGGCGCCATCTTGACCAGCAGAGTCTGGTCGGTGGCCTACAGGCATGTTCATGTGCCTGTTGACACCTACAGTGGCTTCATTTATGCCTCACCCCTCACTGGAGAGGCTTCCAAACATGCTATTTCTCGTGTTGTAAATTGTTTAGCAGTCATGGGTCGACCTAAGATCATAAAAACAGATAATGGCTCTGGCTACACAGGATCTAGCTTTAAAACCTTCTATGCCACACTTGGCATTAAACACATCACTGGTATCCCCTATAACTCACAAGGTCAAGGTATTGTGGAAAGAGCCCATCAGACCCTTAAAGCCACGCTCACTAAACTTGGCCATTCCTCCCCTCCCTTACTGTCTGCACCAGGAGCAGTCCTTCACATTGAAACGCAGGAGATCATTAAGCATTGTCTTTCCAATGTCTCCACCAAACACATAGATGACATCTTTATATGCTACGACTGTGTGTTTGCTGCGCTGGGTGCGCACGAACTGTCGCAGAGTGGGAGGCGCCGCCAGCGATGCACTGTTTTGAAGGGTCCAAAGTTGAGCGTTAGGTACTCGACACTGTCTGAGCAGCTGTGGTCAAAGTCTATGCTCGGAGCCACCTTGGAGAGCACCCCTCCTGTCAAGGTTCAGGACCAATGGGGCCTCCAGAGCCTCCGGAGCGGGCCATCCCGGGTTCAATCCAATAGGCCACCAGGTTGAGGATTTACGGCCATTGACTAACTTCTATCATCCCTTTGCAGCAAACTCCTCAAAGAAATCCCGAATAAAACTTCCTATGTCGCCATAAGACCTAATCCAGTTTTGGTCCCTCACCAACCTGCTCCACCTTTCAACTCTCAACCTCCTCCTCCTCCTCCCACTTCTTCACAGGATCATGCCGCGCCAGGGTCGACTCCCTCGTTAACAGTTTCTCGTCATTCTTCTTCACACCTTGTCTTTTCCTTGTAGAACAGATGTTTTCTACCATCAATGATTCTCGCCCAGAACTCACGCAGGAGTGCTGGCTTTGTTATCATTCTTTTCCTCCTTTCTGTGAAGGAATTGCTATCCCCCATAATAATTTTACTCTCTCCACAGAACATAGTTACTGACATTGGCAACATTCCTCCTTTAAAAGATTTTCTCTGGAGATGGTCTCAGGATCTGGTACCTGCGTCACCTTTCTGGGAAACAAGCTGCCTCCTACCTTTGCTTGCATTATAATCAGATTCAAACCTCTTTTAACCTTACAGGCAACTTTTACTTTATTCCTCTTCAGGATATGTGGTAGCCCTGCTTCTCTGGACTCACTCCATGCATACACTTTACTACTTTTAAGGCTTCAAAAGATCTTTTGTACAGGTTCTCCCATGGTTAGCCTATTACTCCTCAGATGACTTTTCCACTTATGGAACCAAGAGGAGCGCCTTTCCTGGACCTCACCCTCAACACACAATGAAGTTCTCTTCCAACAAAAGTGAGAGCCCATCATTGCAGTGACCTTTGGGGCTGGGGGCAGTGGGCGCTGGGACTGGAGTTTCCTCCCTTGTCCTCTCCAACCACTACTACTCTGAGCTTAGTGTCACCATTGACCAAGATGTTAGAGAGCGACAGCAGAGCATCGGAGCCCTTAGTGAGTCACTTCCCTCTTTAGCTGAAGTTGTCCTCCAGAATAGATGAGGCCTAGATCTCTTGCTCCTTTAACAGGAAGGACTCTGCGCCACTTTAAAGGAAGAGTGTTGCTTCTTTGCAGATAAATCAGGGGCGGTAAAAGATAGCATGCACAGAGTTCAAGAGGACTTAGAGAAAAGATATATATATTAAAAAAGCGAGAGCTGGTATAAGAACTGGTTCTCTACCTCGCCTTTGCTTTCTACCTCGCTGCCTTCTGTCCTTGGGCCTCTCATTGACCTTCTCTTGCTCATTTCTTTTGGCCCCTGGGTCTTCTCTCACCTTACTACTCTCATAAAGACCCAGGTAGACAACCTGGTGGCCAAGCCACTCCAGGTCCATTACCTAAAATTGGACTCTGATGATGAACCCACTCCAGAAGTTGTCAAGCGCCAGCCCCGATGCAGTGCTTCAAAGTTCAACCTCCCACAAAATTCCCTAGAGCAGCTGCCTTTATGGGACGTCCTACCATTGATCCTCCTCTGTAAAGGGGGATGCTGGAGGGTGCGAGACAAAAGTACTGCAGGGATACCTCTTTCTTTGCACTCAAAGACGGTATCCTGAGAATCATACCTGATTGCATATGGGTTGGCATAGGTCACTCTTCCCGTCCCCTTGAAAAAGTGCCCGGGAGGCTGGGGCTCAGCCTCCCCAACCAAGGAGTGCTTAGCCCTTAATTGCAATGCTCGAAACTCAAAGGGGATCAGGCCTCTGTTTCCCCCTCCATGCTTCCAGTGCTCTATTATACAGGGAAGGAGGAGATGTGGGGAGCCATGGCAAGGCCTTACTCTTGGCAAACACTCACCCTTGGCTCTCCTATCTACTATTCTTCTTTCTGATTACTTTCCATGATTCACTTGTCAGTTCTCAGAACTTCAAACAAGGCCTCATAGCAACCCACCTTAGTAACCCTTCCTCCTGATCTCTAGATTTAGACAACATCCTGCTAGATAGATGTTTTTAGAACCCCTGGTAACAGAAAGGCTTTGTGAGCCGGGCGGTGGTGGCGCACGCCTTTAGTCCCAGCACTTGGGAGGCAGAGGCAGGCGGATTTCTGAGTTCCAGGACAGCCTGGTCTACAGAGTGAGTTCCAGGACAGCCAGGGCTACACAGAGAAACCCTGTCTCAAAAACAAAAAAAAACAAAAAAAAAACAAAAAAAAAAAAAAAACAAAAAAAAAAGAAAAGAAAGGCTTTGTGAGAATAACTTAGTTAGACCCCACAGCTGCAGCCAGCTTCCTCCACCTTTCCTACCCCTCCCCACATCCTGTTTTTAGAGTATATAACTGGTGTGAACAATAAAAATGTTGCCAGCTTGATCAGACTTCTTGACATGCTGTGCCATTTTATTTTCTTATGCATCTCAGTTCTCTCCACAGGGTCTAAGGGTCCCACTTGATTGCCCAGCTGGCCTGGACAGATGCTGATGTCTTCTTAGACAGCTGTACCCTTGTCAAAAACAGCTGACGCAGCAGCATCGTCTGCATTCTGCCAGCTTTCCATTAATGCCTTCTCCTGCTCCAGGGTCCTGTCCATATTCACATTGCATTTGGGCATCAAGTCTTGTCAGGTACCTCTACCTGGTAGTCTCTCTCTCTCTCTCTCTCTCTCTCTCTCTCTCTCTCTCTCTCTCTCTCTCTCTCTTTCCTTGACAGCTTTGACAACCTCTGGTCAGACATTTTATAGAACATCCCTCAGTTTGGATTTCCTTAACGTTTCCTCGGGGTGAGACTGAAATTTGGCCTCAGCCTGATCATATTTTCTAATCAGACATCTGAGTTCACACTCAGCGTTTCACAGCTGCCTCAGAGGTAGACACTCCTCGCCTGGCTTTCTTAGCCAAGCACTTCTGGTAGTTCCAAGCAAATCGAGGAACTCAGGCAGGCCACCAAGAGGAGAGACACAGAGCCCCCACTGTCCAGCTCCCCGTTAGTTGGAGAGTGGTAAAGAGATTCCTATGGCTAAAAGAACGTAATTTGGCTTCATTGTTGCCAACTTGTTTTTGTTGAGGGGTAATGGCTTTAAGTGACTGGGAGAACTACAAAGCATACAGTCACCTCCTGTTCTTCACCAAACTGCTTCTTACCTGGCGGCGAGAGAGCAAGAGGCTGGGGGTGGCTCGAGTTGTGGGCTAGCCTGGCATGTGTGTGAGGCCTGGGGTTCCATTCTTAGCCTTGCCAACAAAGTAAGTAAAGAAGTGGGACAGGGTAAGAGGAGAAGAGGGAGAAAGAGGGAAGGAGGAGAGAGGGAGAGGAAGGAGTAGAGAGCAGGAGAGAGACAGAGACACAGACTTACTCTGTGTCTCCCACAGGAATAAACAAACAGGTAAAAAGCCTGTTCTGTTTGGGTGAGCTCTACATTGTATCTTCTACATTGTATTCAGACTTTGACTAAACACTTCATGAAGAAGCATCCCAAAAGCCAGGGAGGACCATGGAGACAGCAGAGAAAGACAGAGAGGACTGACTACAGGGGTTGCTTAAAGATACCCACTGTCTGAGGGGCATCAGAGGTGGAGATGCAGGTTGGAAAGGGCAGGGCTGTGGGTCCTGAAGGTCACACCAGTCTGGGGAGTGTGGAAGTGACCTGTGGGAGATTTTAAGAAACTTTTTAAAAAGCCAGGTCAGCTTGACATTTTTTTGAGTATCTCTGGAAACCCTACAGAGGGAAAGTGAAGTGGAGCAGGGACTGGAATCAGGGTGGCCAGCTAAGACTCTCTGTCATTCGGCAGCCTGGTGAAGAATTAGAAGCATCAGGCTTCAGATGCTAGACTAGAAAACCCCAGACTGAACACGGGATTATCCCAATTATGTTTGAATTTCTATAAACGCAGCATGCTTTTTTAGTGTATCCATCATGCAAGGTTTCATTTGTTAAATCTACCATCCTCAGGCCCCAAAAGGGAAAGCAGGCTGCTCAGGAGTCATAGCCAAACTGTAGGATGAACACTGGGCTTAGCTATGCCCCTGCCTAGGCTTTGCCACGAATGCAGGTTTGAGCAGGTAAGGTTTCAGCCATCAGAGAGATCGTTATGGGGAAGGACCATCTCAATGAAACTCATGGAGCCTTGCAGGCTGTCTGAAGTGTACTTAAAACAGGCCTGCTAGCCTCCTGATGCAGATTAACACTCAGAGCAAATTCCATGCCCGTGACTCAGTTAACAAAATCCTCCGGACTGTGAAGCCTTTTCTGCCCTGAGGGGTCAGAGCCTTTGTAACAGTTTCCAGCATGCCCCCCCCCCCAACCCCTGTCCAATGGGACTCTGTAATTAGGTACTTACTCAAGTTGTATGTGCAGATAGTGCCTGCCTGTTGCTACTGGCCTGGAATATAAAACTCCACTGAAACAGAACCATTTGAGCAGGTTTCAGGAGGTTTTGCCCAAGGTGCAAAATACTGCTGTGCTTTCAATGTGCAAGCAGTTCAGATGTTCAGCAAGTGAATGCTAGAGTCTGCCGACACAATGGGTGACTGATGGGGACTGCATTGAAAAGATAAACATTGAAAAATAGTCTCAGAATGATGTGTGAATGCTTTGCAGAAGGGGCATCAGCGGGCTGAAGGCCTGGAACTGTCCTGGAAGCCGTGCTACCACGAGGGACCTGGCTGTTCGGTGTGGCCCTCCTCTGCTTCTCAGTATCACTTGAGAAAGTTTCAGGAGCCATGCTTGGGTATCTCTAAGGC
Organism: Arvicanthis niloticus; assembly: GCF_011762505.2. Taxonomy (NCBI): domain Eukaryota; kingdom Metazoa; phylum Chordata; class Mammalia; order Rodentia; family Muridae; genus Arvicanthis; species Arvicanthis niloticus. Next base: position 41,960,787 of record NC_133432.1, read on the forward strand.
AAAGAGGATGCTGGGACCGAGGATGCCAGATTTAACAAATGGAGTGTTGTAAGGTACATACGCTAAAAAAGCATGCTGTGTTCATCAGAAACCCAACTGCAGCAGCGCTGTTGGTGGCTTAACAGCACACTAGGTTTCCCGGAGTTCTAGGAGTCGGAAGTCCTAAGGGTCACGGGGTAAAACAGATGTGGATGAAACTATGTTCCTCTTGGGTAGTATTTGTTTCCTGAGTCCACACCTTCTAGAAGTCGATCGTTGCCCTCCGTGAATGGCCTTTTCTCTGTAATCCATGCCAAGGTCGTGACCTCATCTCCATGGCTCCACTTTCTCCATCACATCTGATACTGATTGTTATGTTATTTCTTTGCTGCTGGTGGAATGAGTCAATTTAAGCCGGATTAGATTATATTAAAGGCACGTTTATTGGGAAGCTGTTCTTGGGTGAGTTCACTGGCCAAGGAAATCACCATGGGGAAAGAAGGGGGAGAAGGAGAAGAGAGATAGGGTGCTAGCACACAGAGAGAGGAGGGAAGGAGAGAGAGAGAGAGAGAGAGAGAGAGAGAGAGAGAGAGAGAGAGAGAGAGAGAAAGAGAATGAATATGCAAAAATGTCTGGGTTTTCTAGGGAAGAGCCTCTGGGGGAAGGGCAGCCCAGCCCCTGGGCTGGAAAGTTCAAGGTTGTGAGCAGGGTCTGCCAGGTAGGAACTGAGGGATGCTGGGAGAATCTGGAGGTCAGGTTGTCCAGGGTCTGAAACCAAACACTGATTCTCCTGCTTCCTTCTTCACTTCTAAGACGCCCTCCCCCATCACACAGGACCCACCCAGATAACCCAAGAGACCACCCCCATCTCTGGACTATAACATAATCAGCTCAGCTAGGTATGTGAGGCTGTACTAATATAGTGTTAGTCCTTGGTTAGTATGTGAACATTCAGGGGGACAGGAAGGCATCACTCTGTCTACCTCATTCTGCCACTTAGACCAGGGGTTTTGTAAGTTTGTTTGTTTTTGTTTTGATTTGAGAAACAGCATCTCACAATATAGCCTTAGAGATTCTAGAACTCAGTATGTAGACCAGGCTAGTCTATCAAACTTGCCTCAGACTCACAGATACTCACCTGCCTTTGCTGGGATGGCATGCTCACTATCCTTTTTTATTATTGGTTGAGAAATTCATTGACAGCTAACACATGTTTTGATTAAGCCCACCCAGCCCTTGTTTCTTTTCCTTCAGTTCCTCCTCTATAGTTCCACCACTTTTCCCTCCCAACTTAATGGGGTCTGTGTTTTAAATCCAACTCAACCTAGCACTGCCTGCATGTGCATGGATGTAGGGCCATCTACTGGAGCATGGGTAGCCTCTCACGGACCACACCCCTGCAGAAAACTGACTCTCCCTCATCCAGCAGCATGTAGCTGCTAATGGCTCCTCAGCTTGGGGTGGGACATTATGAGCCCTTTGTATTGGGCGCTAGCTTTAGATATGTGTTTAAACTGACCACAAAAGGCAGGAAGTGAAGACCCCCAAATTAGGGAGACCCTTACTCAAGTCTTGGGAAATCGCGGCCAACCAAGAACTCTCGAAAGACACCGTACCTGGATGCAAATGGCAGAGGCTTTATTAGGGAAATAGACCGGCGGATCTCAAACCGCAAGCTCTCTCACAAGAGCAAGCAAGGTTTGGCCCTGAGTGATGGGTACAGGGTCTTTTAAAGAGCAAAACCACAAACCAGGGGAGTGGGGAGGGGGTGAGGAGTTGCCAAGGATACATAACATAAGAATAGTGATACATTCCAAAGAAACCCACCCTAAAAGGTTAATGGCCATGGAAATTACCCAGTACAGTCATTTTATCAAAAATGTGGTTTCACCAAGTCACTGCCCTACCTTGTATTCTCACTAGCTCCAGCTGTAAAGCCACAGCCCTGTCATTGTGTTTTTACCACCTGAATGACTTTTACTCCTTACAGCCAGTTCCTGGAACTGGCCTGGCTTGTTTCAGAGAAAAATTTCCATGTCCCTAAAAGAACTTAAAAGGCATCTATATATGAATATATTCTATAAAAATGATTTATAATTTATAATTTTTCATTCTTCAGAAGGTCATAAGTAGCCAAGAAAAGGGGCATGGGATGCAGGTGATATGTAACTTTAATTTTTTTTAAACCTATTTTTAATGATGGTTCTTAACTGCTTTAACCTCCCTTGTAGCCCACCACCCACCAGAGGTAGTGGAAAAGAAACGATACAGGGCAGGGTGGGGAGACGTGGACAAATCCCATCTGTGTTGTCTGGAAGTCAGCAGTTCGGTTCACAGGTTAACAGTGGAGATCCATTTGCCTTCAGCTAAACGTTCCTTCAGGAGTCTGCCTTAGTCTTTCACCTGTGTCCACTACTGCTAAACGTTCCTTCATGTGTTTGCCCCAGCAAAACTCCATCCAACACAACTGATTTTCCAAAGAACCCTTAAGTTTCCACTTCAGTAATATGAAGAGGGATATGGAATACTGGAACAGGAAGAGTTGAATGAGGTAGTGGTCGTGGAGAAGAAGGAGATGGAGATGGACAAAGAACACTAAAGAACTTCTAAAAAGCTGTTTTCAAACCTACACGTGGAGACCAAGTTTTGTAGGGTTGGTTTGTTTTATAATCAGAAGCTGTGACTCTGTGAATCCATGTCACTGACTTGGCACAAACATTTTAGCATAAAAATCAAAGCAGTTTGCTTCTTAGTAAGACTGTATTATTTCAACTAGAAAGGCTCCATTGTTCCTGGACATTGGTCCTGCTACAGGCATGGATATACTTCTGGCTTCCAATATAAATACAGAATCTATTTCTTACTGTCAGTTATGCTACCAAAAAAAAAAAAAAAAAAAAAAAAGGCAAACAACTGTAGACCTGTCATGATCGCCTCCTAATTGGTCCTTCGCCTGTAGGCTCTTCAATCCATCTTCCTCCTTGCTGCCAACAAGTTCTTGGTGAACATAAAACGGACATACCATTGTGTTTACAAACCTCTAATGGCTGGTCATAGCTGAGCCATATGCTCGGTTTGCCTTTCCAGATTCAAGTCCACACCCCACCCACAGCTGTCCATCATGCAGAGCCTCAGCCAGGCTCCTAGACTATGCTACTCCATTGCAGGTTATGGGAGGCAGAAAGAGGCGGTGTAACTTAGAGGGGTAACTTCCCATAGTTTCGTCTTTACTGGGCCAGGCCAGGTCCATCGGTGTTCAACCTACATAAAGGTCTTGTAGAGTGAAAAATTATAAAGAGCAAAAAGAGTGCAGGTTCCAGAAAGCGGAACTGGATGTAAGATTTCAGGCCTTCACTGCCCCGGGATACATTCAGGGAAGAGCAACATTCCTCAAGCCTCAGGGTGGGGAAGGCCCAAAGTAAGACGATGCATTCCTGACCACAGAGAAAGATGCAAGTCATCTGGGTGGTTCCAAGAACTAGCTAACTTTCCACTGTTCTTGGTTATTCCCCCCACCCCCACCCCTTGAGGTTTTCCCAGTGTTACAGCCTGCTGATGTTCAAAATTTGTAAAACAACCAATCATGTGTAACCGTGTGAAAATGCAACCAATCATGTGTAACTGTGTGAAAATGCAACCAATCATGTGTAACCGTGCGAAAATTTTGTCAAACTTTGTTTCTGCGTGGACGAGTAGTTTGACCGTTGGCTAGCCAACTCTCCCCACTAAACCTCTGCTGATTGCATCCAGGCTGTGATTTCCTGAGACTTGAGTAAGGGTCTTCTGAGTTTGGAGGTCTTCATTTGGGGGTTCGTCTGGGAATATCCAAGAACCCCACTGGCCCACTGGGAGGTGAGGGAACACCACCGTGTTTTTTGTCTGGTTGTTGTGTGACCTTTTGTCTAAATCATCTGATTTCTCGTGTGCTGGTTTGTCTGTTTGTCTGGGTTATTTGGTTTCTAAGTTGTTTGTGCCCGTCTATCTGAATTATTTGGTTTCTGAAAAGTGCACTTTCGGTTTGGACTGGCAGCTGTTTCTGTCTTGTGAGGGGCAGTAAACCGTTTCTGTCTCGAGAGGAGATGGAGTGGTCAGAAATGGCCACCATTGCCTAGGGCAGTGGTAGTTGTGCTCTCGTGACAGTGTGTCTATTTTTGGGTTGTTCATTGCTGGCGTGTTAGAAATCTGTTAGACTTGGTCCAGCATAGGCTGGCCAAGTCGTCTGAATCTGTTAAATCTGAATCTGTGAAGACTGACCGCGTTGTCTGGTTATTGGAGTCTTACTTGAAAGGCAGAGGCAGGCAGATTTCTGGCTGTCTTTCTATGCCGTTATTGTGTAACTTGGTCTCTGCGCCCATGGCAGGGGCAAGAACTGTCTGTATCACCTGGTTTTTGTGCCGCCCATGAGAGGGGTGAGCTATCTGTGTTGGGGTTTGTGTGTGTGTGTGTTCTTGGCAAATTGTCTATGTGTTAGTCATTAATATGTGTTGAACATCCTGAGTTAAAAAGAGATAACATGATCACCAGCAGAGAAAGAGATGAAGCCGCCGGTACAAGAGTGCTGCTGCAGAGAGGTGGGCAGGTCCTTTAGTAAGGGGCACCAACCGAGGTTCAGGTTTGGACAGCCCGCCTACCACATGTAGGGTGTTCTGTAGATAACACCACATGGAGGGCACCCTCACCCAGCCCGCACTTGGCGGGAGACAGTTTGTGGTTCCCCAGCACAGCCCCCTTGAACCACCCAACCATGCAAGTTGGCCGCCACCTAATTTGGTGTGTGTGACTGTACTGGGGACAAATTGGTGGCTTTTCACCTTCCACCCATGAAGATAGATAGGTCCCAGTTGATTAAAAACATGGCAGGAGAGCCAGGGCAGCTGGACAAACAGCCCCCAAAAGATTATTCACCTGAGAGTTACAATTACATATATATTTTTTATTAAAATAGTGAGTGAATAGCACTGAGATTTTGAAAAAAAGAAAAAGTGAATAAGTAGCACTGAGACAAGTCACATGACGTGACTCCAGCTTAACGCTGAACCAACAAAGCTGCCTGCAGACAGGTCAGGCAGGTCAGGCAGGTCAGACAGGTCAGGCAGGTTGCCTACTACAAGAAGTTACAGGCTGTCCTGAGTCAGAGAGCCAAAAGAACAGGCCTCCATTTTGGTACAGATACAAATTTATAGTAAAAAGAAAGTTATCAAAGCAATAGATAGGCCAGGATCCCTCAGGCACCTAGATCTAGTGCCCAATATAGTCACCTAGATAAATCTAGTAGAGGAATACCCTTCTCCCTGATAAAAGCCTTTCTTCCACAAGACCCTTGTAGGTTCTGGTCTTCAGGAGTGAAGAACAAGAGAAGACACCAGAAAAAGAATGTTCCCTCAGACAGGAGGACCCCATCAATTGATCAGGCTGTGGTCAACAGCGGGTTACAGAAGGTAATGGACACCCAAAGGCCCACGCCAGATCCCATTGATAGATCTTGAGAGAGCTACATGAGACCCCCCACTAATTTTCACCAAGGCACATGAGGTTAAACAGGGATCAGATGAGTTGCCCACAGCCTTTCTAGACATTCTGTCAGTATAGACAAGGATTCAGAGGCTAGAGAGACTACAAGATAAGTCATTAAAAGGATTTAGTGTAAGTTGCTGAGAAAGTCTAGAAGAAAGGAGTGGAGAAGGTTTAGTGTAAGTCTAGAGAAAAGGAGTGGAGAAGATAAAAGGTTTAGTGTAAGTTGCTGAGAAAGTCTAGGGAAAGAGGAAGAAAAAGAAAGATGACAGGAAGAGAATTTACAGAAAACAGAGAAGAGGGACTCCAATCAAAGTGAGATAAGAAACTCCTTGAAAAAGACCAGTGTGCACATTGCAAGTGAAGGAGCCAGCTTCGGGGTCCAAGAGGGCCCCAACAAATAGAAGCTAGGGTCAGGAAATCCCAGGCCTTGAAAAACACCCCAAATGGCGAAGATATTAGCTCTGTGTGAAGACAGCGATTAAGATAGACAGGGTCCTCCTCCAGGCCAATGGGCCAAAATATATTCATGGACTACCTGAAAAATGGTGGACTAAGAGATGGGCTGGGTATCCCATTCATTTATGGTCATCCTATACTGTCCCTACCCTCTGTCGGGTCGAGACTTACTCCCCAGGATGGGGGCCCAGATACACTTCCTACCTGATGGGCTGCAACTAACTGACAAGAACTCACGGGTAGAGGAAAGGCTTCTCCTACTGACTCCAGCCAGGAGCCGAGGTAACCTGCTTTACAGATGGGAGCAGTTTTCTCCATGCTGGTCAGAGACAAGCCAGCGCTACTGTGGTGGACACAAATGTCATCTGGGCTGACTCCCCACTCTTGGGATCGTTGGTGCAGAGAACAATCTTGGAACTTGGGGCCGACAAGAAAATCAACATCTGCATGAACAGCAGGTATGCTTTTGCCACAGCCCATGTCTGCAGGGCTATATACCAAGAGAGGAAACCCTGATGAAGCCAGCAGCTGTAAATATTTGTTGCCCAGGACACCAAAAGGGAGGAGACTCAGTGGCCTGAGGCAGTAACCGGACAGATCAAGTGGCTTGATACAGAAGCCAGTCCCGGTTTTGGGCCTAAGAGATGGCCTCACTTAAAACACAGAGTAAGAGAAAGAACTCAGATTGCTAGCCATCCTGCCAGCTACTATCTAGAGGAAAAGAGACAATGGTGCACACAAGAAGGGAGAACTATACTCGCCAGAAAACAAAAGACTTACCAGGCTAAATGCATAGATGGACTCTTAAGATATGAGTGCAACCAAGCAGCCAAGAGATTTAAAGTGTATAATGGACCTCAGGTTTTGGGCCAGAGAAATAATAAGACAGTGTAAGATAATGCCATCAAGCAAAGGCTTATGAGACTTAGAGTAAATAAGAAAATACCTAGGAGAAAACAGCCTAGAATAGAGACCTTCCTGAGGTTTCAAGTGTCCTAGGTAATTAGATCAGATAGCAGTTTTACTTTTGTTTTTAAGGTTAATTCAGGAATTGTCAGAGATATTAGAGACTAATTAGAGGCTCCACTGTTTATACTTTCTCCAAAGCTCAGGACAGGTAGAGAGAATATACAGAACCCTAAAACTAAAGTGCCCTCGGGAACTGGCGCTGGCTAGAGTGTCCCTTGTCCTTGTTCCACACCCAGAATGTCCCTTTTGTGTGAGAAATGATTTTTCAGGCTACTAAGAGACTGTTCCTGGTGCTGCTGACCATCCGACCTCCTTGAAGTTCACCACCACCTGTGCCTGATGCCAACTGGAGAACAGCTTGAGCAACCCTCTGCTGTTTAGCTCAAGGTCACCTGCTATTCTACAAGGCCAAAGAACAGCAGGCCTTGACTCCTGAGACATCCCCACCCTAGAGACACAGGGGTAATGCAGCCTTAGAGGGTGGGACTTAGGGTGTGTACACCCAAAGTTAAATGACAGCTTGTGATTCCAAGATTGAAATCGAAATGTGAATCTAGAGTTATATAGATTTGTTCCTTTTGCAATTTCTCTTTATTATATATGTGATTATATATGTATGTAGACAACTATGTGCCACAAAATATGTAAAAGTCAGAGGACAACTTTGAAAGTGTGTTTGAAAGGAATAAAAACTTTTTGAGACCCCCTAGCCAATAAAATAGAGCCCAAGGACCCCTGCTAACAAATACTTAGTGCCTAAGATTGATAAATGGTGAGTTTGCGGTTCAAGATTAACCCTTTATATATCTACTTCTGTCTTAGATGAGGCCAAAGATTAATATATACTTGTCCAGCTAGTTCCCCGAGTTTACTACCACCCGGCAGGTACTCTTGAACTGAGTTTGAGATACACCCTAGACACTTCCGCAGAAAGCCTACTTTCCTCGACTCTTAGCTGTTACACTGAGACTAGGAGTGGAGACAGGTGCTGCTAAGAGGACTAGACTTGCTGTTTCTTAAAGAAAAAGGTCTGTGTGCTGCTCTAAGAGAAGAATGTTACTTCTATGTAGACCATTCAGGAGTGATTAGAGAGTAAACTCAGAGAAAGGTTAGACCAGAGACAGAAGGATAGAGAGGCGCAGCAAAACTGGTTTGAGAGTTGGTTCAATAAGTCTCCTTGGATGACGACCCTGTTATCCTCCCTTGCTGGACTTTTTGTGATTTTACTTTTGCTTTTAACCATAGGTCCTTGCATATCAAATAGATTAGTAACTTTTGTTAGAGAGAGAATAAGTGCTGTTCAGCCTTTAATATTGCACCATCAATATCGATAGGTCAGGAAAATGATAGCTATGATGACACTGGAGTTTAAACTTTTCTAAGGATCCACATCAGAAAAAGTGGGGGATGTAGAGTGAAAAATTATAAAGATCATTTTGTGAATTATATACAGGCTTTTTCTTTGCCCTTAGACCTGAACAAAAAGAGTGCAGGTTCCAGAAAGCGGAACTGGATGTAAGATTTCAGGCCCTCACTGCCCCGGGATAAATTCAGGGAAGAGCAACATTCCTCAAGCCTCAGGGTGGGGAGGGCCCAAAGCAAGAAGACACATTCCTGACCACAGAGAAAGGTGCAAGTCATCTGGGTGGTTCCAAGAACTAGCTAACTTTCCACTGTTCTTGGTTATCCCCCCACCCCTTGAGGTTTTCCTAGTGTTACAGCCTGCTGATGTTCAAAATTTGTAAAACAACCAATCATGTGTAACCGTGTGAAAATGCAACCAATCATGTGTAACTGTGTGAAAATGCAACCAATCATGTGTAACTGTGTGAAAATGCAACCAATCATGTGTAACCGTGCAAAAATTCCTCCCTTTCCTCACCCCGTGCTATAAAAAAAGCCCCTCAGCTTGCTGGCCTTTTGTCAAACTTTGTTCCTGCTTGGACGAGTAGTTTGACCATTGGCTAGCCAACTCTCCCCAATAAACCTCTGCTGACTGCATCCAGGTACGATGTCTTGTGATTTTGGGGTGGCCGTGATTTCCTGAGACTTGAGTAAGGGTCTCCCGAGTTTGGAGGTCTTCAGTCTGTGCCTTCCTTCCCTGCACCTACTGCTCAGAAAGGCTCTGAGCTTAGTGCACTGCCTCCTACTCTCTTGAATCCTTACAGGTTTCTTTACAGAGAGGCCACATTTCCCTCTGTGCAGTGGGCCTGGTAAATCATGGCACCAAATCTCCTGTCCAGGGATAGTGGCTCTCTTCAGTTGCTGGCTCAGGATGTTTTACTGTTCTGTGTTGTTTCTCTCAGTACTGCCCAATTTTAAAATAATCCCTTTCATTTGAAATGAAACTCATTTCATTCATGTTAAGAATGTACCTGTTTCCTCTGTGGAGCCTTGAATAGTAGTAAGACTAGTCTGCAGTATCCAAACTCACATTGCACCAATGTCTACCCCTCCAGATCTTTCACCCACCATGTGACCCTGTTCTTATTGTTGTCCAGATTCCCTACTGTTTCCATGAATATACTGTAACTCTCATCTATTTAAATAGTCTCCCATTTCTAAGGATGATGGAACATAGATCTTCCTCTTCTTCCACGATGTGCTGGTCAACCTGACACAAGCTAGAGTCACTTAGGAAGAGGGAAGTTCATTTGAGAGATTGCTCTGTCTGATTGGCCTGTAGGCAAGTCTGTGGTACATTTTCTCAATCGACAATTGATGTGGAAGGCCCACCTGGCCCTTGCAGTGCCACCTTGGGGCAGGTTGGTCCTGGTTTGCATAAGAAAACAAGCTGAGAAAACCAGTGGAGCAAGCCAGCACTCCTCCACAGTCTCTGCTTCAGTTCCTGCCTCCAGGTTCCTGCACTGAGTTCCTGCCTCCTGTTCCCTCAGCGATGTGATCAGGACATGAGAATCAGATAAACCCTTTCCTCTCTTGAGTCACTTTTGGTCATGCACGGTATTTATCATGGCAATAGAAGGAAAGCCAGGACACAAGAGTAAGAACATATTTGGTGGACACTCTGGTACTGTCAACATCAACCTGTTAACCAAGAGACCTTGGGGTTGGGATAGGAGCTGGGGTGGGGTTGGGAGAGTTTTAGTGAATTGTCACAGCTGCTGGTCAGGAATAAAAGACTGGCCCTGAGATAAATTCTCTAAGCCACCAGCAATTGATTAAAACACTTAATGTAATGAGCGGGAAGAGCTTACCATGAAAGTTCGGGAAGAACGGCTTATATAAAAACTGAGTCGACACAGATAAGAGGCTGGTGATACAGTGTGAAGTTCTTGGCTCTGGCTGGTTGATTTTGCAAATTCAGTGTGGTAGAGGCTGAGACCAGATAGCTAATCCCCACACAGGAGGGAATGTGTGGCCCAGAACCTTTTCTCTCGGTTGGTTTAGCCTAAAGCCATCAGTTAAAGGGGCTCCTTTTGGCCTCTCGTTTCCATCCTGTAACTCAGCACAGCTCACAGTCTTTTTCTTAGCATTGCTTTGAAGAGGTCAGCCTATTTCAGCTTTTTTTTTTTTTTTGTGGGAAGTATGGCCAGGTGCTTGAGATCTGACTAATGATACACACTTAGTGTCGCTACCCACGTCCGACCCGAGGAATAAGGCAACGGCATACGTGTTCTTCTTCAAGCAGTTTATTCAGCTATCCCTGTACAGCATGCTTCCTCTCTCTCCTTCTCTTCTCCTCTCCTCTCCTCTCCTCTCCTCTCCTCTCCTCTCCTCTCCTCTCCTCTCCTCTCCTCTCCTCTCCTCTCCTCTCCTCTCCTCTCCTCTTCTCTTCTCCCCAGCTCCCGCAGCCCCTTATAAGCATTGCCTTGATCCTATCAGCAGCTGCCACGAAGTCACTAATTGGCCACTCTCAATGACGCGAGGTGGGGTGATCGGGTAACCACACCTCTCAGGGCATACAACTCCATATATGGAGTTGTCTTTTCTCTCAAGCAATGCCTATGCCAGGCACCACCTTGTAATGTCGAGAGCGGAGCCGCTTCCCACAACTTAGAAGTGCTGTGTATAGGGTGCACGTCAGGTCCTCCCTCAGAGAACTGCTTCCCAGATAGAGCATGACCTCTTCTCTGTCCCTTCTTCCATTATGTACTTGGAGACTGAGCCATCCTGGACCAGACACAGGAGGTGTTTAGCCTAGGGATTGGGAGCGGCCCTGAGATTGTATGTAGAAGCCTAAAAACCCTGAGGCTTTTCCAGTGGAGTTTTTGAACTACCATTTTAAACCTTTGATATCTGGGTTTTTTTTTTTTTATTTACTTCTTTACTGGAAATGGGGACCACAGCACACGTGTGGAGGTCAGGGGATATCTTGCTTCAGTCACTTCTCTCCTCCTGCCATATGGGTTTCACAGACAATGATGTAATATTCAGTACATGTAGCTTAAGGCCAAGAAACCTTACCCATGGGTTCTTTGCCAGATGTATGGTACCAGACATGTGCTTCATTCTCTGTAGTGAACCTTAAATCCAGTCAGAAGGTGACTGGTTACCCCCATAGCATTTTCACACTATTACATGTGAGCATATTTTGCCACGCTGTTTATTATTGTAGCTCCCAGGGTTCATAGCTGTGTGAGACTCTTCCTCAGAGTCCTGCATAACACCCCCCGCCCCCAGTACTACAAGAGCTAGATAGTAGGAAGGAAGCTGCCTGGTCAGTACCAACTTGATTTCCCCATGGCCACAATATGTGGTGTCTTCAGTAATAGGGCTTTACCATCGAGTCTAGTGGGCAACCATGAGCAGTGGCGATAGCCTGTATTGGTTTCGGTGGATGCTGGGACACCTCTTGACCAACACTTGGCCTTGGGCTTTTTATTGGTCCATCTATGGATTCTGCGATGAAGATGATGCCCTGTGGAGGATAAGTCCAATTATGTGAAATATGTGACTATGTAGTATGTATGTATTTATGTATCTATCTATCTATCTATCTACCTAGCTATCATCTACCCATCTATCTACCTAGCTATCTATCATCTATCTATCTATCTATCTATCTATCTATCTATCTATCTATGTATTGTATAGGATCAGGGAAACAGGGTCTCTGATGGGATAATTAATATTAAAGAATGGGGTCACAGGATGAGGTTCTAATCCAATAGAACTGAATCCTTTCAATAATAAGAGACAAAGGTGACTATGGGCAAAGGGACTGTCACCCAAGGACAGCTATGAAGTAGCCACCCACCTGCAAGCCAAGAATAGAGCCTTCAGGAGCAGGCTTGCCCCAGCCACAAGCCTTGACTCCCAGCTTCTAGAATGAAGAAAGTTAAGCTGTCTCATTCTGTGATAGTTTGTTGCAGCAACCCTACAGGATAGATACAGGAAGTCACAGTATTCTCCACTCACCAGGTGGCACACCTTGAGGATAGTATTTAGCTCCTGTCACTAACGCACCCTATAATAGCCACCCATACCCCACAAGGTGAGCAAGTTAAGAAAAAAGTTCTCAGAAGCAACATGTTCAAAGTTACACAACACAGGACTCTTGACTCTTGAGACCTCCAACCCAATGGCAGAACACCCAAAGTTTTCAGTTAGAGCAATGGTTCTCAACCCTCCAAATGCTGCGAGCCTTTAATATGGTTGACCCTCACAACCATAAAATTACTTCCGCTGCTACTTCATAACTGAAATGTTGATACTGTGTTATATGATGGCTTTAGATGACCCTTGCAAAAAGATTATTTAACCCTTCCGAGGGGTTGAGAAGATGATTCACTGCAGAATCTTCAGAGCTTAGTAAAGGTTTGAGAGGTCTCCCTAACCTCCTCAAGAGCTGGCAAGCAGGATCCACCATCTTCGTTTTCCATAAAGCTCCCGGAAGTAGCGATTCCCACTACTGCAGTCTTCCGAGCTGCAGGAAGAATTTTTTTTTCTTCTGTTTGCTTGATTTTTCACTTTCTGTAAGGAGACAGATGTCTGGGATTAGAAAAGCAATTTATCATCTGTCTTAACCTCTCCACTATACGGGGATTCCGGGAGATAGTTTTCCTCCGCTGTCATGACGACGTTTCCAGCAATGTCAATTTCAAATACAAAAACATCAGCTCTGATCGTGGGGAGTCACTGGCCCATGATGCCCTTTGTTCCAGAGTGCAACTTGCCCCACACATAGAGGTATCTGCCTTTTGAAAAATAAAAATTCATAGCGTGGAAGCCTCTACCCTTTCTAGTGTGTTTCTCCCGAGCTCCACCCAGTGTGACATTTCAGCGACAGAGAATGCACAGTTGCCTTGGCGTATGAATCAGTATTCCTTTGTAATGTTTATATTAATTTGGAATTGATTGGGCTTATTTTTTTCTCATTACTCTGTGGCCATCCATCGAGGTTTTGTTTGTTTGTTTGTATTTGCTTTTCTCTCCCGCCACTCAATTATCAGTCAAACACCAATCCCTGTTTCCTGAACTGTTAGATAATCTTAGGGAAAAGGGATACTTGCATGAGCCATTCATTCATTATCTTCTTGGCATCAGAAAAGGTCCCTTTTCAGCATATGTCTTAACCTGGAGACCTAAATCTACCCAGTGTTTCAAGAGCAGACAGGAGGACAATTTGCTTCTCTGTGATTTTTTTTTTTAAGCTCCATTTAAAAAAAACAAACAACTTTTCTTCTATTTTAAGAATGCAATAAATTCAAAACCCCAGCCGGGCTTTAAGGATTGTTAGCTAGTTTTCTACCTGTTTCTCCAGGGGAAAAAGAGGAAGCAAGAAGATGTCAAAAATCAATAGAGGTTGCATGAGTTAGCTCCTGCCCACATCCTGTCCCATACCAGGAGGCTAAAGTGTACTTTCCGAATAGGGGAGCCTAGAGACTGTGAGTACCAGCCACACTTTCAGCATCCCAGGCAAGAGATAGATATCAGCTGGAGGTAGGGATGGAGGCTGTTGTGAAATAAAGAGGACCTTCTGGTGTGTTCTGGTTCGTCTGTGCTAGCAGGAAACAAGGAGAAGAAGGACCCTACTCTCCCAAAGCCTTGACAGAAAATAGCCTGCAACCCCCAGAAGAAAAGGAGCTTGTGACTAAGGGGTAGCCCCAGACTCAGGCTGCCATACCGCACTCTTTAAAAGAGTGGATTGTATGATGCGAGAATTATTTTATTCCCATTCTTTCCCCATTGAGATCTATCTGTCCTTCAAATCAACAGCATTTCCTTTTAAATACTTCTATCTCACCCAGGCAGTGGTAGCACTTGCCCTTAATCCCAGGCAGATCTCTGGAATGGCAGATCTGAGTTCCAGGACAGCCTGGTCTACAGAATGAGTTCCAGGACAGCCAGCGCTATAGCCAGATAGAAAACAAAGACGAGTTTTCATCTCTTATGACTAACTTATGACTTATGACACCAGTCCTCACTCCCATGACTGATTCTCATTCCTTGCTGACCTTAAAAGTGATCAACACCAGGAAAGATGTCAAGTGTAAGACTGACTTTACATTCAACCCTACGATACACAGAGTTAGGAGTGCAGCTTGCTGGTAGATCTTGGCATGGGGTGTGAGGTCTGGGTTTGACCCCCTGCAGCATACAAATAAGGAAAGACAGTGCAAAGTAAGCATATGCTTGTCTGGACACAGAAGACTGTCTATAAAAGTGTTCACTAACCCTTTGATCATCTTTGGGACTTATACTGGAGGAGGACACTCACAAGGAAGTGACGTTTGAACTTTACAAGTTTTTAAAGTATGTCTTTACAATTTTTGAAATATCAAGAAATAATTTTTTAAAGATTTATTTATTTATTTATTTATTTATTTATTTAATGTATATGAATACACCATCACTATCTTCAGAAACACCAGAAGAAGGCATTGTATCCCATTAGGGATGATTCTGAGCCACCATGTGGGTGCTTGGGTATTGAACTCAGGACTTCTGGAAGAGCAGCCAGTGCTCTTAAACCCTGAGCCATCTCCCTAGCTCAAGAAATATTTCTTAAGTGGAAGAAAAACATTTTTTTTTTCAAAACAGGGCTTCTCTGTGTAGCTCTGAAACTTGCTCTGTAGACCAGGGTGGCCTCAAACTTCCAGAGATTTGCCAGCTTCTGCCTCCTAAGGGCTGGGACTAAAGGCCCGCACCACCACTGCCTGGCTAGAAATGTTTAATTGCCTGACATAATCCTAGCATGGAGATTTTAAAAAGGTACCAAGCCGCAGATCACTCAAGAGAATCGAATTCATCTGAAATGCTCTTATATCTGAGTCTACTTTTCTCAAAAATTAATATGCTATGCAATAGTCAAGATTTTTTTTTTTACAGGAGGAGTAAAGAAAATACAATGGCATTGTCACCTCCCACCCCATCACCTTCCTTAAAAATTGACTATCTTTGCCAGGCATCCTTTCATTCAGAAGGCCACACATTCAAGTAGATCTTTGTGAGTTCAAGGCCACACTGGTCTACATAGTGAGTTCCAAGCCAGCCAGGGTTACAGAGTGAAACCTTGTTGATAGATAGTGATAGGTTATTTTTAAGCTAGTGAAATAAACAATTTCAAGCCAGATTAGAATATATTAAAGGCAGGTTTATTGGGAAGATGCTCTTGGGTGAGATCACTGGCCCCAAGGATCGAGGCCAGGGAAGTCACTGTGGTGACTGAGAGCAGGAGAAAGGGAGAAAGGGAGAAAAGGAGAAAGGATATACCCATGGGGAGAAATGAGGAGAAGAAGGGAGAGGGAGAGAGAGGGAGAGAGAGAGTGCAAAGTTTCTTTATTATATATGGAGATGCCTCTGGGGAAATGGCAGCCCAGCCCCTGAGCTGGAAAGTTCAAGGTTGAGGGTACAGTATGTCAGGTAGGACTTGAGGGATGCCGGGAGGAGCTGGAGGCCATGTTTTCTTTGATTTGTAAAATATGCACCTCAGTCCCCTGTCCTGGTCTGAAACAAAACAAATAGGTAGACAGACAGACAGACAGACAGACAGACAGACAGATCACAATGGGCCTAGAGAGATGGTTTGGTGGTTAAGAGCACTTGTTGCTCTTACAGAAGACCAATGTTCAGTTCCCAGAACCTATATGGTAGCTAATAATTGTCCATAACTCCAGATTCCAGAGGATCTGATGCCCTCTTTTGGCCTCTGCAGGAGCTACATACGCATGATGCACAGATACATGCAAGGAAAACATCCTTATACATAAAATAAAGACATCTCTTTTTTTAATTTCTAAAAATTGATCATATGAAAGTTCCTGGTTCATGCTTCCCAGCTGGCCCTTCATTGGTTGGTTCTCCTCAGTAACTACCAGAGAAGCTGTGATTGTCCCTCATCCCGTGGTCCACAGTCATGGATGGAGTTCTCTTCGGCTCTCTAGATGTGAATTCCAGAAAATGCCTATCAGGAAGTAGGAGTTTAGAGAAGGCCTTGTACTGATGGTTGACCATCTTGATTCCTCTGTAGAGATGCTTTAGTCTCTGTCAATCACATTCCTGTGTGTAAGGACTAGATTCAAAAGCATGTAGTCTCAGGTTTACAGTGTACCAAGATTGTCTTCAGGACCCACTCCTCTGCCAGGCAGCAGCAAATCTGAAAGGATGTCTGCGATGGTTTGTATATGCACAGCCTGGGGAGTGGCATTATTAGGAGGTGTGACCCTGTTGTAGTAGGTGTGGCCTTATTGGAATAGGTGTGTCACTGTGGGTGTGCTTTAAGACCCTCATCCTAGCTGCCTGGAAGTCAGTATTCTGCTAGCAGCCTTCTGATGTAGAACGTTTAGCTCCTCCTGCACCATGCTTGCCTGGATGCTGCCATGTTCCCACCTTGATGATAATGAACTGAACATCTGTAAGCCAGCCCCAATTAAATGTTCTCCTTATAAGACTTGCCTTGGTCATGGTATCTCGTCACAGCAGTAAAGCCCTATCTAAGACAATGTCTATGGGAAAAGATGTACTTCCTCCCACCTCATTAAAGAGAATAGTGCTCACTGAATACTCCCCACCCATCCATCAGGGCACAGAATATACCTTTGATGGAAACATCAGGATTGGATCCCACAAGAGATGTTCTTCCCCCGTAATACTGTCTGGTAACAGGGAGTTTACCTTGGAAGGTTAAGAAGACAGTGGAAGGGAGATGGAGAGATGGCTCAGAGGTTAAAAACACTGGCTGCTCTTCTAGAGGACCTGGGTTTAGTACCCAGCACTCACATGACAATTCACGCCATCTGGAACTTCCAATTCTGGAAGATCTGATGCCGCCTTCTGGCCTCCATGGTGTTGCATACATGTAGTACACATACACGTGCAGGCAAAATATCCATATATATATATATAATAAAATAAAAAGAAATATATAAAAGCATAATATATGTGATATAGGATTATGTATCATTAATACTTTTATGTAACATACCAAGATTCAATGTAGATACAACCAAATATGTTTTAAATTTCAGGTGACAGTTATGAGTTCAAAATGGCTCCCTTACTACCCTCAAATTCCCAACTCCAGCTACCAGGGAGGAGTAGGAATTATGTTCCCACACAATTATAACCATTCCCTTCTTTCATCACCCTCACTGAGTGGCTTTGATCTCTTTCTCGGTCACAACTTCAACTACATTTTATTCTAATGTAGTCATGACCTGTGTCCTAACAAATCAGGTACTGTATAATCTACAATGCCTTTGGTCTCATTTTATAGATAGAAAAAAAAAAAACAAAAAAAAACCGAGGCCAGGGTTGCTAGGACATGCTTAGGAATTGTTAAGTCAGTGGCAGACTTAGGATTGGGATTCAGAAATCTGTTTCCAGGGCACCACTCTCCCCTTGTAGAGGATGCTGTCTTTTACAGAGGAAGGAAGAAGGATGCCAATTATGACAATGCCAAGAACCCAGTGCAGTGAGTAGACCTCGGCAATAACAGGAAGAGCTGCAAGGAGACAGGCCTTTCATGGGTCTCCTCTCTGACTTCAGACACCTGTAAGACCGTGCGTGTTCTTGCTTTTAGTACCGTTGAGGGTTTTTTGGATCCCCCCCCCCCATCTTCTTGCTTTTTCCATGTTCAGGTTTTTGTTAAGATACAAGGATTGACATTTCCTGTGAATACCTGTTTCAAAGAAGCCCAGGTAACCTGAAGTCTTAGGGATGTGCCATCAGTTTCTTGGGTTTCAAGCCATGTGGCGATCCGCCAAAAGGAGAGAGAGATGTTCTGGCAGAATCCAATGCCCCTGGCTTAATACCTATTTCCTGGGAGTTAATATCAGACTTTTTTCTTCTTGGCCAGGTATGATTAATTCTTGTAACAATTCAGAGTGCTTTTGCCACAGCTTGTCGAAAATACTTTTCTTGCATAATCTTCTGTCAAAACCCTTCTTCACATTGAAATGCGTATGGAGACGACACGTGAGCATAAATAAAACATTTTCACGGATTCCAGGACCTAGTTCGTTTTCCCATAAATTATCAAGGTAGAACTTTGAGCAAAGCAGGGCTGTCCTGTTCCTCCTGGAAGGTCTGTTCCTTTTTGTTTGCAGACAGTAGTAGGAAGCAGCGGCTGAATTCTATGCTTGCTGTTCACCATACGCAATGGAATGATAGACCTCCATATCAGGAAGACTCGTAGCTGCCCTTTGGAAGATAGTTCATGAGTTGGGCACATGATTCCTCTGCTTTAAGGTGACGGGAAATGATGGGAGGAGAAGGGAGGAGAAGGATCTGCACTTTTGTCCAGCCTAACTCATCTGGTCCAAATAATATTTGGTTGTAGGAAGTGTTCAGGGCAATGCCTTTTGTCACTGGAAGACTTACAGGGCTACTGATGACTCTTGAGAGACCATGTTCTGGACTCTGTGGTGCCTTCCCTAGAACACAGTGTGAATGTGGGGTGTTGGAAGATTCCTTTGTTGTGGAGTCAACACACATATATATCATCAAAATGAACAAGCAAACAAACGAACAAACTATGAGGCTCTGAGGATGTCAATTAGTGGTAGGTCTCCTGTCTAGCTTGTGTGGGGTCCTAGGTTTGGTCCCCAACATTATACCTCCCCTACCTAAACGGAAGAGGCAGGGAAGGACAAGAAGAAAAGGAGGAAGAAGAGGAAGAAGAGGAAAAGGACAAGAAGGAAGAGGAGGAAAAGGGACCACCACCACCACCACCAACAGCAGCAGCAGCAATGGCAGCAGCAGCAATGATAATGGTTATACACACACACATACACACACACACACACACACACACACACACACACACACACACACACACACAATCTTTAATTATGTATGTGTGTACTGGCCCGTGTACATGTGAATGTTTGTGTACAAGCACTCAAGGCAAGTCCCAGGCAGAGACCAGAAGATGGCAACAGATCCCCTGAGCTGAAGTCACAGGTGATTTTGAGGCATCTGACATGGGTGCTAGGAAAGGAATCTGGGCCAGCAAGTGCTCAGCAAGTTCAGCAAGTGTTCCTAACTTCTGAGCATCTCTCCAGACCCCTTGAGGAGACACCCTCCACCGGGTAGAGCAGAGTACTTTGTGATATGAAAAAGGAAATCTTGTTTGCACCCACAAAGGCTGGCTTTGCTCGCTGGCTTCATATCGATAAGAGATTGACTGCAGGGTGGAAATGTGGCTCCGTGGTGAAGAACATGCTGAACATGTGATGTCCTCAGGTTGGTCCCCACCCCAAGGAGAGCAGGAGGAGGAGGAGGAAGACGCTAGGCGGTTGGACACTTTCCCTTGGGACCCAGGCTACCACTGCAGCCTCTGCTGAGAGATTGCTGGTTATCCAGCAAATAGAAAAATCACACATGGGTTCTGAGAGCACCTAGCTGGGCATTTTTGCTCACATTTTGCTATCCAAAGCAGCACATATTGCCACTATGGAGATCTGTTAAGTGGGTAAATATAAGCCTCCCCCAAATAAGGTTAGTGGATACTTGTAGATATTAAAACCATCAGTAATGATAGACCAGATGCTTTCACCACTATTTTAAAGTACTGGCTGTCTTGGAACTCTCTTTGTAGACCAGGCTGGCCTTGAAATTACAGAGATCCACCTGCCTCTGTCTCATGAGTGCTGGGATTAAAGGCGTGTGTCACAATGCCCTGCCTGCTTTAGTCACTTTTTTCTTTTTCCTTTTCTTCTTCTTCTCCTTCTCCTTCTTCTTCTTCTTCTTCTCCTTCTCCTTCTCCTTCTCCTCCTCCTCCTCCTTCTCCTCCTCCTCCTCCTTCTCCTCCTCCTCCTCCTTCTCCTCCTCCTCCTCCTCCTCCTCCTCCTCCCCCTCCCCCTCCCCCTCCCCCTCCCCCTCCCCCTCCCCCTCCCCCTCCCCCTCCCCCTCCCCTCCCCCCTCACCCTCCCCCTCCCCCTCCCCCTCCCCCTCCCCTCCCCCTCCCCCTCTTCTCCCCCTCCCCCTCCCCCTCCCCCCTCCCCCTAACCCTCCCCCTCCCCCTCCCCTTCCTTCTTCTCCTTCTTTTTTGGGTTTTGAGACAGGGTTTCTCTGTGTAGCCCTGGCTGTCCTGGAACTCACTCTGTAGACCAAGCTGGCCTGAAACTCAGAAATCCCCCTGCCTCTGCCTCCCAAGTGCTGGGATTAAAGGCGTGCGCCACCACTGCCTGGCTTTAGTCACTTTTTATGTGTTTCTTTTGGACAATATCCATGTATACTTAGTTTCCATTTGCTCTTAATTTATAAATGATATATATACATTGCATTCTTGTTGCAAAATAGTCAGACAACAAATACAAAATGAGCTCTCAAAGAATTAAAACTAGAACTAACCTATAACCTAGCTATGCCATTGCCCAGTAGGAGTCAAAAGCATTAAAGCAACATCTGTGCACTTGTGTTTACAACAGCAGCTATCCTCAGGAGCAGAAGGAAGGTTGCTGCATCCTGCATGGCTTGGTCCTGGGAACCTGAGTAGGGCAGCGAGAGGAATGAAAGACACTGAAGAAATGACAGATGTGCATGCAGAAAAGGTGGTATCAGGTGGACTGTGCTGGCGCTGGTGGAGGCTATGCAGCTTGGAGACTTGGTGTGCTTGCTACCAAAAGCACAGGGAGGATGGGTTAGCAGGGCTCACTGGATGTCTCTTTAGGGGAGCAGTCTCAGGCTGTCAGCAATGAGGGGAGGACGCTGTGGTTGATACTCTCTGTGTGTACTGTCAACATTCATACTTGGACCAGGGAAAGGCCTTGTCATTTATTTCCATGGGTCTGAAGCATTAGGGGTCCTTGGCATGGCTGTTTTTATCGATAATACACACTTACTCATAACTTCATCCATTGCTTACACATCCACTCAGGGCACACTCTGTTTCCCACAACCCAAGTGTCTAGATTCGTGAGTAAACAGACTGTGATGTCAGCACCTGATGCACACTCCTCGATAGCACATGCCACTATACAGGTGAACCTCCATTAATAGCAACAAAGGCCAGATGTTAAGTCCACGGCTGTTGAGTAAATCTGCTTGCACAGGCATTTAGAGGGTCAGGTTATAGAGCACAAAGTAGACTAGTGGTCACCAGGGCAAGGATGCTGGGAAATTAGTTGTTTAATGACTCCAGAGTTACTGCTTTAGAACATTAAAAAGATCTGGTAATAAGTGCCAGGGGCAAGCCCCAGTGAATGGCAGGTCCAACAGAGGAGTTAAGGAGGCATTGAAAGACTCAGGGCGGTGGTGGCGCACGCCTTTAATCCCAGCACTCGGGAGGCAGAGGCAGGCGGATTTCTGAGTTTGAGGCCAGCCTGGTCTACAGAGTGAGTTCCAGGACAGCCAGGGCTACACAGAGAAACCCTGTCTCGAAAAACAAAACAAAACAAAACAAAACAAAACAAAACAAAACAAAAAACAAAACAAAAAAAAAGGAGGCATTGAAGGAGGACGTCGTGTTGGGGGAATTTTGTAGTCTACCTGATTGGCAGTCGGGGTGTGCCTTAGTTAGGTCTCCATTGCTGTGAAGAGACATCATGACCCAGGCAACTCTTATAAAGGACAACATTTCATTGGGGCTGCCTTACAGCACAGGGGCTGGCTTCAGAGGTTCAGTCCATTATCATCATAGCAGGAAGCATGGCAGCGTGCAGGCAGACATGGTGCTGGAAGAGCATGATGGTGCTGACCGTTCTACATCTTGATCCACAGGCAGCTAGAAGACTGGAATTCCACACTGGGCGGAGAGTGAACATAGGAGACCTCAAAGCCCATCCTCATAGTGACACACTTCCTCCAACAAGGCCACCCCTCCTAATAGTGCCACTCCCTGTGGGCCAAACATTCAAATACTACATGAGTCTATGGGGGCCTCATTTCTATTCAAACTACCACAGGGTTTATTTGTTTATTCTTTTATTTATACAGAACTCAGTAGGCAGGGCTACATTCCTCTTGTTCCAAAACATTGATCACACCATTTTTGTCTCTGGACACGTGTTTTAACTTCCTCTTGGTCATAAGTTAAGTCTTCATTGATAAACCACGACAGAACAGAGTTATCTTTTATGATCATTTTCCCTCATCAACCCCATAACCCAACTTTTAAGAATCTTGTAGTTTCAATGACACTAGACAGAAAAAAAAAAAAAAAAAAAAAAAAAAAACAAAAAACCCTCCAAAGCAGCCTGAGCAGAGCAGTATATTATCAACTTTTAATGGTCAAAGTGTTAATTATCACTGGGCTCAAGAAAAACCTTCAGGCCAAAGCTGCTATGGTTATTATTCAATTTCTGCCATAATGCAGTGTTTATACCTTTGTAGAATTATTTATGTGTCTGATCTTGGTGTTCTTTTGTTCCTTGGTCATAGAACACTACAGTGGCCCTCACAGGCTCACTTTTCTAAGGAAGGTCCAGATGCCTCATTATTTTATCATCTTGCCCCACCATTCTTTGTCCATCCATGTGTAGCCCCTGTGTAGGACAGAGACACTTTGTTGCTGTATCTTTTCCTCAAGGGGCGCACCAACTGTGGCCTCCAGCCTTCTACGCCACATAATTGCCTGAACGTATAGTAGCCAGAGGCTTTTAGTCTGATCTGCTGCCAACTCCTCTAGACCTCTGAGTCTTGTCTACCTTTTTAAAGTTCACTTTGTTCTGATTTTTCTGGTTCCTGAGTAAGGACAGGGGCAGATGATCCAAGAGTATCTTGGAGCCGGAGCCTCATAAGATCTCTGGCGTCTTTATGTGAGTCACAAGCCCCAGAGCACAAGGAAGGAAGGCCTTCAGGTAGGGCCAGATAAAGATTCTTCCTTAAAGGCTGGGAAGGGTAAGTATGCTCAGGGCTTTCCTGGTGAAGCTTAGAAGCAGCGCTCCTGGGAGAAGGCATAAATAATTCATAAGTAATTTCCTATCGATTCAGTAGCTCCAAGTTGTACAGGAGGAGAACAAGATGGAAAGCGGAAAGACGGCGCAACTGCTTTTGCACGGTGCAGCTCAGCTTTGCTGGATCCTTGTCAAGGCGCCTAGGACTTTCACTGTTCCCATTAGATATGGCTGTGCCAGAAAGGCTTACAATAAAGCGAAGATTTAACTGGTGTATGCCTGACAAGACAGTGACAATGACTGTGTTTGTCTTTTTTCACCCATGTGACAAAGTATTTGAGGGGAGGAGTTTTGTCTGCCTTCAAAGACTTCAGGCTCCACCGCCTCTGGGGCAGTGAGGAGGCAGGTGTCACGGCAGAGTGCAGTTGCTGGCTTCAGGCTGCCCAAAGGTAGAGTGAACCTAGAGGAAGGGGACTGGGGACAGGATGTATCTTTCCAGAGGCACACTCTTAGCGTGCTGCTTCATCCAGTCTCTCCCCACCATCTCCCAGCATGTCATCAGATCAGGACTCCGTCAGCGGATGAATCTATTGACTAAGCTGGGGCTCTCATGGTCCAGTTACCTCATGGTCCAATTTCATCAGCTGGGGAACCCCTAGGATATGGTTGACAGTATACTCAATTTAGGTTAATGGTTTTGCGGTGTGTCTTTAGAATACATCATCCTGAGGATGGAAGTGTAGCCCAATGTAAAT
The DNA here is from genome assembly GCF_011762505.2 of Arvicanthis niloticus. Taxonomy (NCBI): domain Eukaryota; kingdom Metazoa; phylum Chordata; class Mammalia; order Rodentia; family Muridae; genus Arvicanthis; species Arvicanthis niloticus. The sequence goes on from NC_133432.1 coordinate 41,984,701, forward strand.
CAAGAGGATAGTATCCTATGTGAGGCCCTGAGTTTGACCAGCAGCATCCCCCAGAAAATAAAAATAAACATTGTCATGGCACAACGTTTTCTACGGGAATCTGGAAATGCATTTTTAAAACAAATGAGTGTTTGCATGTATGTGTACCTTGTGCATGCAATGCCCATGGAGACCAGAAGAGGGCATCTGATTCCCCTAGATCTGGAGTTACAGTGGTTGTGAGCCACCATGTGGGTGCTGAGAACCAAACTCAGGTCCTCTGCAAGAGCAGCCAGTGCTCTTAACCATTGAGCAGCCCCTAGAACACCTTCTTAATGTAGTTTTCCCCTGTAATAGCTGGGCTTTTTTCTTCCCCTGGCTGCTTTTATATTTTTTTCTTTTGATTTACTGCAGTCTGACATTGTGTGGTTTGGGTATTTTTCTTCCTATTTGTCTTGTTTCTTATTTTATGAGCGTCTTGGATCCGTATGTAGATCTTTATGCAGGTCTTTCTCATCACCCTTAGGAAGTTTGGCCATTACTTCTGCAGATGTCTTTTCTGCAGTGTGTGACTTTTGGACAGCAAGTTTATCTTCCAGGAGCACATTGTCCTGAAGGAGCTGGGCTGTGGTGCCTTCTCTGGGTTGATAAGGCCCTTCGGACAAACCCTTTAAGCTCTCACACTTTCCATGTGCAGTTCTGCATGAGGAGAAACTATGATGCCCATCCAGTGGGACTCCACTGACAATGAAGTGACGTGGTGCTTACAAAGGACTTTGAACATATAAATACATGGTGGGCATTGTTTTATTTGAAACATTTCCCCAGGAAGTTTCTGTTAAAATGTACCTCCAAGCACTGATTTGCCATTGAGGGCACTAAACACTCATTTATCTTGTTATATGGCAAAGAGCAAAGCCCCAAAAGAAAATGCATAGATAGGTGACTAGAATAGGTGAATGGATGGATAGATAGATGATAGATAGTTAGATGATAGATAGATGATAGATAGATGGATGGATAAATATAGATGATAAATGATAGATGTTAGATGATAGATCAATAGATAGATGATAGATAGGTAGGTAGGTAGATAGACAGACACATGGCTGGATGGTAGGTAAGTAGTTTTGTTCCTGTTGTACTTAGAAGTGAAGAAAAAGAAGGAGGCAAACCCCTTTAGTTTGTTCTGGGTGGTGCGTGGGAGTACAGGACAGAACGACTGGCAAATCTGAGCCAACACAGTTTTGGTAGCCAGTATTGATCAGTCGCATGCCTCTCCCAACTGGCAGACAGTGTTCGTCCTGTTATCCAACGTGAACCATACACAATAGAAGGCAGCGTTAGCAAGGCTGACAGGATGTGTCACTGCAGGAAGCCCCAAGAGTATCAGATCTCGCTGTTAGAATCCTGACAGGCCAGGGGCATGCTCCACCACTGTGACTCTCCATCCTAATCGGACAGCATTTTGTGTGTTTTCACACACACACATATGCATCTTCAGGAGAATGGGGATTGAATCAAACCTGGGATCCCACACATCTAGGCAAACAGTCATCTGCCAAGCTGTCTTCAGCCCTTTTAATGCTTCTAGTTGGAAACAAGTGCTCTCTATGTAGCCCAGGCTTGCCTTAAACTCATGTTCTGCCTACCAAGATCTCCCTGTGTAGTCCAGGCTTGCCTTGAAGTCATATTCTGCCTACCAAGATCTCCCTGTGTATCCCAGGCTTGCCTTGGATTCACCTTCTGCCTGCCTCGGCTCTTAGTGTACAGAAATAGTACTGAGATGGCTAGTAATAGCTTCACACCTGTGAGAGACAAACGAGGCTGTCAAATGACCTCTGTTCTTCCTTGCTTTGTTTAAGACACTGGCGCTAGTCATGGAGCTTCTGGCTCAAGATGGGGCTCCTGGATGGCTGCCTGAGTGATTGCAGGAGGTAAGGTCTGGAAGGGCATGGGCATGAGCAAGATGGAGAAAAGATACCCCAACAAGGGGTAGTCATGCCATGCCGTGTGAGAGGCAATACAGGAGACTGCGAGTCAGCAGGGAGGAAGGTAACCAGGTCAGGACAAGTGCCTACGTGCTCCTCACGGGTGAGCAAGGCCAAGCTGGGCAGCTGCCCACAGTTAACAGCCCACAGATTGTCACTTTTGATTGGTGATGCATCCCAAGTGTGGGAAAAATTTGGGGCACAAGTGTCTCAGGCAACACTGCAAACACACGTTAGGTCACAGTAACCTAGGCTGAGGTCTCTATCGCTCAACGTTTAAGGTTCTAACTGCAGCCAGTCAGCTCGTCGGCAGACACACTCAATGTAACACTGACAGTTTATCTTAGGCTTTCAGAAGAAACCTAGATTTGTTTGCTTCTGTTTGGTTTTTAAATATTAGTCGATATGTGTTAGGTCTCAGGCAGTCCAAATATCCAGAAATGAGCTCAAAGCCAGTATTCCTCAGGAATCTGTAAAACTGTTTCTTGTCTTCCAAAAGGAATCATTTCTCTTACCTCTGGCAGAAAGGACATATGTCCCCATTGATACACACCTGTAGCTGTGTATCAAAGCCCATGTGGGGCCCCAGGCTCCCCAGTCCCTGTTCATAAGTGCCTGTCACACATCTTCCTCCCAGATACCCATTGCCTTCTGCCCCTCCCTGTGCAGGCATGAGTTCTCCTCCCCCCTCCTTCTCTCTCTCCCCTCCCTCTCCTTCTCTCTCCCATCTCTTTCTCCCCCTCTCTCCTTCTTTCTTCCCTCTCTCTCCCCGCTCTCCCTTCCTTTCTCTCTCCCGTCTCACTCACTCCTCTCTCCCCGTCTCTCCCCTTCTCTCCCTCCCTCTCTTTCTCCCTTCATCTTCCTCTCTCTCTTTCTCCCCTTTCTCTATCCCCCTCTTCCCCTTCCTCTCTCTCTCCCCCTCTCTCCCTTTTTCTCTACCCCTCTCTTCTTCTCTCCCCTTCTCCCTCTCTTCCCCTTCTCTCTCCCTTCTTTCTCTCCCTTCCTCTCTCTCCCCCTCCCTCTTTCTGGTTATGCATTATTTGCCCTTCTCATGCTGCTCTCTCCTTCCCTGCAGATAGTCCTGACCATGTCCAGTCTGCTTCCCCTTTCTCTCTGCTCTAGGCTCTTCCAGATGTCTCTGGATGTATCTTCTTGTTTGTGTACAGTGAAAAGCTTCCCCTTAACCATATTGCCGAGCGGTCTCATAGGCAGTTTCTTTACTGCACCCCTTGCATACAGTGTGGATGTGGGGATTCTTAGCCCCAGCCTGCCTCCAGGGACTGAGTGACAGCAGCTATGCCATCACCAGCCGCTAAGTATGAACATGTGCCTTTTAAAAGGTCTCTGCCATCACGCCTGATCTCTTGCTCTCTCTGTCTCTGCTCCCCACCCCCATTCATTCTCTTGTGTGAGATCTGTTACGGGGTGTGATTTCTGCAGCACTCCTTGGCTCTGATCCACCAATGTAGTCCACCATCAAACCTTAATAGGGATGTTGTGATGTGTGTATGTGTTCTAACATGGCTGAGTGTATGTGTGGAGCTCATGCGCACACACGTGTGTATATCTCCGAGAAGGCCAGAGGTCAGTGTTAGGGCGTCTTTCCTTGATTGCTCTCTACCTTTGTTGTATTAAAAACGTTTTTTAAAACACATTTATCTGTTTATTTATATGTGTGTTTATGTGTATGTGATGTGTGTGTGTGTGTACACGTGTGTGAGTAAATGCATGCTGACCATAGTGTGCATGTGGAAGTCACTCTCTCCTGCCACATTGGTGCTGGGGATTAACCTCGGGTCATTAGGCTAGCTAGCAAGTGCCCTTCCCCACTGAGCCTTATCTCAGCCCCTCCTCACACAATGGCTCTCTCAATGACTTCAGCTAGTCTGGCTGAGCAATGAGCTTCCGGGTCTGCATCTCTGCCTGGCACCACCAGCCTTGATGTTATACGTGTGTGTCCCTGAGTGTGTCTTTCAGGCCTGTGACATCATCCATGCACTGTTTGTACAGATGACCGTGGCAGGAAAAAAAAATGAGATAGACCCTCCGGTGAACAAGCTTTCCTGGACAACTAACTGAGAACTGTAGCCAGTGAAAACTTAGCCAGGAACTGTGGCCAAGAGTAAATTAATCTTCCTGAAAGCCACGCAGCAGTGAGTTCAGTCTGTCTGTCAGTGAGTTGTCTTGCCTAACCTGGTAGGGACGTTTGAAGAGCATGGGGCTGGCCTTGCCTACAGTGTGGCGGCGTGACAGACAAGGGAAGAAGGAACTCAACACGCAGGGTGGGTCAAGGCCAGCGTTAAGGGGGAATGAGGGTGTTTTGAGTCCTAGCTCTGTAGGTCATCCAGAGTCCATCCATCTTGTTTCCAGATTCCATGGAAGAGAAGGCAAGACGAAGAGGAGGAAAAACATGTCTCCAGGTGGTAAGAGCTCAGGGCGGTGGAGTGTGACCTTGTGGAGCAGGCATTAAGCGTATTTGCTGTCTATGAGCAACACAGCCCAGGACAAGAAGTCGCTGGAGGGATCATAGAAGCTGGATGGGATTGTAATCCAGACAGGGCAGGCAACTGGACACAGGGAGGTGGGGACGTGTTGTCCTTAGGAGTCCCTCACCGCTGGGAGCTGCCTCTGTGATGCTGGAGGAACTGCCATTCCAGTGGGGGGGGGGGCAGGAGGAGAGGCCCTGAAGAGCCTGTGACCCGGAGTAGACAATGCCTTTCCGTGGACCCATCCCGAGGCACAGAGTCGAGCAGGGACAGTTAGTCTTTCCGTGGGGTTGAAATCACATCTGGGAATGGATTCTTCTGGGTTGTAACATGCAGAGGCCATCATTTCTACCAATGGCAAGACACAGAGCACAACAGACTCAGCAGAGCTGTGAGATGGATCCTAAGGACCTGGCTCTAGCCACATGTCCACCTGCCCCAAACACGACAACGAGATTTGAAAACTTGCAAATCAGGCTGGAAAGATGGCTCAGTGGTTAAGAGCACTGACTGCTCTTCCAGAGGTCCTGAGTTCAATTCCCAGCAACCAGATGATGGCTCACAACCATCTGTAATGGGACCAGATGCCCTCTTCTGGTGTGTCTGAAGACAGTGACAGTGTGCTGATGTAAGTAAAATAAATCTAGAAAAAAAGAAAACTTCCAAACCTCTGTATTAGGTCTGACTCTTACGAATGAGCTATGATTGAATGATCCTTACCAGAGAAGAGTAGTTATTTCTGCTTTGGAGCCTGAAGCCCTGGGGACCCTTCTGCCTCTTCCTCCCCAGCACTGCATCCACTGTGTGTGTGTGTGTGTGTGTGTGTGTGTGTGTGTGTGTGTTGAGGATCTCATCTCATGTTTTTATGCCTCCCCGGGAAACATTTCATCAACTTAGCCATCACCCTGTAAATTATTAAATTACATCTGTAATGTAAATAATTACAAATAATGTAATAATGTAATTATTTACATTACAGAGTTTTTTTTTTTTTTTAAGATTTATTTATATGAGTACACTGTAGCTGTCTTCAGACACACCAGAAGAGGGCATCTGGTCCCAATACAGATGGTTGTGAGCCATCATCTGGTTGCTGGGAATTGAACTCAGGACCTCTGGAAGAGCAGTCAGTGCTCTTAACCACTGAGCCATCTCTCCAGCCCTCATTACAGAGATTTTTGGGGGAATGGGAGAGATGTCCTGAAAACCTACTTTACAAAAGCCAAGAGCTGTATTTTCATCTTCAATAGAGTGGAACCTTCTGAAATATGACTGGGGACGAGCAGGAGGGGATAGTCATGTGTAAAACGACAGCAAACTCTCCAAGGCTGCGGGTGTGGGTAAAGCACATCACTAGCTAGCGCAATGGACGCAGCATCTTCAGACTAACCCGCCACCTGGCTGCTTCCAGCTGCCACCATGCACTTTGCTGTCCCAGAGTTAACCTTCTACCTCCATGTCTTCAAAGACACTTCACCCACAACACACCATGGTCTAATATGGTGGTTTGAATGCTTAGCCAACAGGGAACAGCACTACTAGGAGGTGTGGCCTTGTCGGAGGAAGTGTGTCATTGTGGGAGATGGGCTTTGAGATCTTCTATGCCTAAGCGCCACCCAGTGTGCAATCCCAGTCTCCTCCTGGCTGTCTTTTTTTGTTTTGTTTTGTTTTGTTTTCAAGACAGGGTTTCTCTGTGTAGCCCTGGCTGTCCTGGAACTCACTCTGTAGACCAGGCTGGCCTTGAACTCAGAAATCCACCTGCCTCTGCCTCCCAAGTGCTGGGATTAAAGGCTTGCGCCACCACTGCCAGGCTCCTCCTGGCTGTCTTCAGAAGACAAATCTTTTTCTTCTGTCTGTGGATCCAGATGTAGACTTCTCAGCTCCTCTAGCTCCATGCCTGCCTGGATGCTGCCATGCTTCCCACCATGATGACAATGGACTGAACTTCTGAAACTGTAAGCCAGCTCTAATGTAAAGTTTCCTTTATAAGAGTTGCCTTGGTCATGGTACCTCTTCACAGCAATAAAATACTAAGATACCTAGATACCAACCAATCCAGACATATGGCCTACAGACAATGGTTTCATTAACCTGATGGCATCCCATGGGCTCAGCCCTGTCTGAATAACTTACTTTTTTTTTCTCTTATAGCTAATATCCAATGTTTATGACAAGACAACCAGGTACTCCTCTAGTCCAGTGGCTTTCCATTAGGGGTGGCCTAGTTTGCTTTTCCATTGCTCTGATAAACACTGTGACCAAAAGCAGCTTGAGGGAGGAGGCGATTTCTTTGACTGATGAGTTACAGCCCATCACTGAGTGAAACCAAGGAACTCCAGTCAGGAACAGAAGCAGAGGCCACGAGGGAACACTGCTTACTGGCTTTCTCCCCATGGCTTGCTCACCTACCTTCCTTACACAGCCCAGACTCCAGCTGCCCAAGGGTGACACTGTCCGGTGTGTCGGGCTCACCCATATCAATAGTAATCAAGAAAATGCCTCACAGACGTGCCCACGGGCCAATCTGAGGGAGGTAATTCATCAGTTGAGACTCTGTCTTCCTAGATACGTCTACATTTGTGTCACACTGGCAAAAAGTAACCAGAAGATAGAGAGAGGCATCCTTTCAAGGTGATATTGGCCACACCTCCTTTTTAGTTGCAGTGGGTGAAAGTGGTACCTGTGGACTGAAATTCAGAGTCCTGCAAAGAGTCCTGCAAAGCTCAGGGCAACCACCTCCAACAAAGGCTTCTCCAGCCCAAATGTGAATGTTGGCCAGTCTGAGGAGTCCTGCTGTAGGTGACCCTCTGGTCTAGGCCACAGTGGCTGTGATGGCTATTCTTGGTTGTCAACGTGACTACATCTGGAACTAAAACCCAAAACTGTGGGGCACACTTGTGAGGGATTTTTGATTAACTTGAAGCAGGAAGATCCACTTTTAATTGGATCTTTAAGGCAGGAAGATCTTTCATCCAGATCTAACCGGACTCAGGCCTTCTGCTGGAAGCCTAGGAAAGGACACGGAAGAAGGAGGCTCTTTGCTCTTTGCTTGCTCTTGCCTTGCTAGTCTTCGCTGGCATTAGAGCCTACTTCCTTGGGATTGCAGCGTATACTGAGGATCAGCTGAGACATCCACCTTTTTGTATTCAGTAGCTACTGGATTCTTGGACTTTTCATTCATAAACTGCCATTGTTAGATTAGCTGAACCTCAGCCCAGAAGTCATTACACACACACACACACACACACACACGCACACGCACACGCACACGCACACGCACACGCACACGCACACGCACACACACACACACACACACACACATACACACACACATACACACACACACATACACACACACACACACACACACACACACACGCACACACACACACACACATTCATTCTATAAATTCTGTTCCTCTAGAAAACCCTGACTAATACAGTGGCCCATGCTTTGAAATTATAAGCAGCCATTTGTAGATGGTTGTGGTGGTCTGCTAGCCAGTGCTGAACTAGCTGTTCATTTACAATGAAAAGCTAGTTACAAAGTCCACCACCTCACAGTTGCTTCCGCACTACACACTAGCAACTGAAGGATGAATAATCCCTGGCAGTTTACTGGTATTTGCTTATAACAGGAGAGTGTACGTTAGGAGAAAGGTTTTTTTTTTTTTTTTTTTTTTTTATGATCGTGATAATAATAAACGGTAACTTTTATAGACTCATTATTATTCTGTCTGGACAATGCACATGGCGCCTGCAGCCTTTACTCCAGTCCCGACAGCAGCTCATTAGATGTCACGTGCGTATTTTTGATGAGGCTGAGAGGGGCCGGTCACTTGTTGAGAGCCACACACTTGCCTGTCTCTACCATCCGTGTTCTCAGCCATGGCACTGCACTGTCCTGCTTGTCCACACTGGAAGCAGGGATGTTTGATGTAAGATACAAAGACAAGGGACTTCATTCTGAGGCTGACATGAGATCAGCTTAGATCAGAAATGGGCTGCCTAGGACTGGGCACAGACTGTAGAAACCGGCAATGGTCACTGCATAAAGATTGTATAGTTGAACTGAGTGTAATCCCAGAGGCAGGAGAATGCTGGGTTTAAAGTTAGCCTGAGGTGTATAGTAAGATTGTGCCAGAGAAAGAGAGGGGGCAGGGGAGGAAGGGAGGGAGGAAGGTAAGGGGAGGGGGAGGGGAAGAGGGAGAGGATTAGGGGATTGATTTTTTTAACCAAGTGGATCTGGAATTTTAAAAAGAACTGAAATATCTACTTATTTTATTTTGTAATTATAGTATAAGTTGATTAGAATTTAGGTTTGTTGTCATGTCATGATGTGGATGTATATGTGCGTGTATATGTGTGCATGAGCATGTATGCATGTGTGTGAGTCTGTGCATGCATACATGTGTGTGTGTGTGTGTGTGTGTGTGTGTGTGTGTGTGTGTGTGTGTAAGATAAGCATGTTGAGGGGGAGAGACAAAATAGAGGTCAGCGTTTGTGGGTGGCTTCTCTTCTTCCATGTGAGTCCTATCAGTCAGCCTCAGACCCTCAGGCTTGTTTACCTCCTGAGCGCTCTCAGCTTGAGAGCCGAACTCCTTAATGTTTTGTCTGTCTTCCTGCAGCATTGCGGGCCGGGCCGGGTGTAGCTGCAGCTGGCACACTTTCTAGAGAGCCAAAGAAGAGAACGGCTCCTGTCAAGGCACCCGCCTGCAGGAAGTAACTAAGTCCCACCCCCCAAATACGAGCTGGAGAGTTACTCCCAGGTGCCAAGCAGAAGGCTAAGAAGGGCCACGGGCACCCTTCCCTGGCTCAGTCATTTCAGTGGAGACAGGGATGGAGCCCAGGTCCTGTCATCTTGTCTTCTGGCAAAGGGGAAAGACCTCAGAAGGAGGGGGAGTAAGAGTTCCTAATGCTGACCCTGAGTTGTGCGCACTAGCGAATCGTCAAAGAGTCAAACGGGAATACTGTTGTCTTCCGTTATGACTTAAGTAACTTGATCAAGGTTCACCATTTGATTAGTACTGACGTCCAGATTCACACCCACGCCTGCCTGATGCCAAAAGTTCCACTCCCCCCACTCTGCTGTCGAGGGGAGGCAACAGCCGCTGGACTGATAGCATTGTGCTCCCATCTGTCCCGTCTGTCCCGGGGAAGAGCAGTGCTTGGCTTGGCTGCGCATCTCCGCAGTGACAAGTAAGTAATGCAGGCCAGGCTGATAGGCAGCTTCTCTATGGCCTTCCCAGCTTTCCTGTTGAATATTCGGGCCAAGAAGGGAACCGTGACTGTAGGAAATTCCTGAAGATCCACTAACTGATTTGAAATAATAGCGAGTGGAGCCGGGCGGTGGTGGTGCAGACCTTTAATCTCAACCAACACTCAGGGAACCAGAGCCAGGCGGATCTCTGAGTTTGAGACCAGCCTGGTCTACACAGTGAGTTCCAGGACAGCCAGGGATAGAGAGAAGGTGGTGGCCGGGCAGTGGTGGCGCACGCCTTTAATCCCAGCACTTGGGAGGCAGAGGCAGGAGGATTTTTGAGTTCCAGGACAGCCTGGTCTACAGAGTGAGTTCCAGGACAGCCAAGGCTATACAGAGAAACCCTGTCTCAAAAAAAACAAAAAAACAAAACAAAACAAAAAAAACAAAACAAAAACAAAAAAACAAAACAAAAAAAAGAGAGAGAGAGAGAGAGAGGTGGTTGTGGGGGGTTGTCTCCAAAAGCAACAACAAAAGAATATAAATGAATGAATGAATGAATGAATGAATGAGTAGAGAGACTAATTTTCAGTTTGAGGACTTGGCTCTGTCTCTGTGACCTGTGACCTTGACTGCACGTGCTCAGCCAGACTGTAAAGTCATGTTGAGTCCCCCACAGACCTAGGAATGGAGGAGATAAATACAGACATTGGTGGTCTCAGGAGCCTAGAGGGTAAGCATTCAAGGTCAAAGGGTCAGCGGGGTTGGCTTCTTTGGAGCCTTCTCTCATTGACGTCAAGGCAGCCACTCTCCCTCTGTTCTCTCACACGGAAGGGAAACATCGACCCTGCCTCCTCTCTGTATTATGCCCTAATTTATTTCTAAGGACATCAGTAAGAATGGTTAGGGCCTGCCATAGCAGATGTCCTTATTTTACTAAGTATTCCAGAATGTTCTCCGCTGTCACCTAAAGATTTTTTTTCTCCTCCATTTTAAATATTGTATCCGTGTCTAGGTGTCTGAGTGTGGGACCCACTAAAGGTGGAGTTCCAACATGTGTGCTGAGAACGAGCTCCTATTTTTTTTGTTTGTTTGTTTGCTTTTCTCGAGACAGGGTCTCACTGTGTAGCCCAGGTTAGTCCCGAACTCACCAAAATTGGTCCAACTGCTGGGACCAAGCCTGGCTGATTCTTCTTTCTTCAGATGCAAATGCCAAGGAGCATGGCATTCACGTGTTGAAGAAGAAGATGGTCAAAGGTATTGAAGAATTAAAGACTTGTATAGGACGCAAAAGTCTTGCAAGCACTGTGAAATGATCTTCAAGTCAGAAGAGAGGGAAGCTGAGAACAGAGAGGGGGAATCTTCTCCAGCTGTGACTTGGGCCAGGGTTCAGGTACCGAATTATCAGCAATCCGTGCCTAAGGCGCTGTTTGAAAAAAATAGACTATTAAAGAGAAAAAAAAAAAAAACCTAAAACACCAACACCACCACCACCAACACCCAAACAAAACCCAACCCAACCCCAAAGAGCACACAGAGGGGAACCATGGAAGCTTGTGGAAGGAACACAAAGCTCTCCCTTTCCTTGGCTACTTTCGTGTGCTTACTTGTAATTACCTCCTGGCTCTGCTTAGCTGGCACTGAGTAGCTTAAAGGACATGTCAGTTTCAGACCCCAGGTTGGAGATCTTCTTTCCTGACAAACAGAGCTGACACCAGGAGTTAGGTGAAGGCTCAGAACACATTCCTGCTCTCTTCAAAATAGAAACGCTGGGCATTGACACTGAAACCAAGGAGACAAACTGCTTGGTGTGGTGCTGCACACCTTTAATCCCAGCACCCCCGAGGCCCGTGGATTTCTACCAGTTCGAGGACAGCCAGGGATACACACTGAGACCCTGTCTCCACCCTTAAGAATTAAGAATGAGTGTTTTAAAATATGTGGTCTGCAGTGGGCTATACTATAGAATCCCCCACCTCCACCCCGCTTCCTGCAAATTGTGAGTAATGGTGGATACAGATTTAGGGAGCAAGAAGTTGACATAAGATCTAATATTTTCCGCAGCTCACAACCTCCTCCTGTAACTCCAGTGCCACTGGCCTCTGAAGTCATAGACACACACATATAATTTGAAATAATTAAAAATGATTTTTTAAAAAAAATTAAAAAATCTAATATTTTGGTACAATTCTGATTTTCTATGAGCTTTATTTAGTTTATTACAAATCTTCAGTGTAAAAAAGTTGAGAGTAAGAGTTAAAACTCAGGGGTAAAGACTCAGCAGAGCTTAGACTGCTGCTGTACACAAACTGGGGGCGTCATTGCGGGCACCCAGTTCCAGGATTATCCATCTCCCTCTACTGGCCACTACAGGTACTGCATGCATGTAGTGTCCATAAATACATGCAGGCAAACACTCTCACAGAGAAAAATAAATCTTATTTCCTATATGTATAAAGAAGAATTATTGCTCCTTTTAGGGACAGCCCTGGCTGTCCTGGAACACACTCTGTAGACCAGACTATCCTTGAACTCAGAGATCTGTTGGCCTCTGCCTTCTATATGCTGGGATTAATACCATGTGTCATGACTGCTTGGCTTGGGATAGCATTTTAAAAATATTTCTATCCTGGCTACACACAACATTTATGTATCTATAAGCATAAGTGAACATGTACATGTGGGTATGTGCGTGAGCATTTGGGTGCACATTTGGACTGTATATACGACAGTGGTTCCTCAGGAGTCTGTTACCTGGTGAGTCTGTTAGTGGGCTTGGTCTGTGCTGTCTGCACAATGAACACTGAAGGACGTCTTTCTGAGAAGGTCAGTGGTTCTCAACCCGTGGGTCTCAACCCCCTTGGGGGATGTTAAACCACCCTTTCACAGGGGTCACCTAAGACCATTGGAAAACACAGATATTTACATTACAATTCATAACAGCAGCAAAATTATAGTTATGAAGGAGCAATGAAGATTGTTTTATGGCTGGGGGTCACCATGAGAAACTACCTTAAAGGATCACAGCGTTAGGTAGGTAAGGTTGAGAACCTTTGCTTTAGGTGATTAGTGATTTTATATATAAGAAAGTTGGAATTATAGTATAGGGAAAACATTGTAATATTTTCATAATATAGCCTGAGTACTTTCCATATCATGAAGTATTATTTGGAAGCTTTCATTGTGATGGTTTGTATATGCTTGGCCCAGGGAGTGGCACTATTAGAAGGTGTGGTCCTCTCGGAATAGATGTGGCCCTGTTGGAGTAGGTGTGTCACTGAGGGTGTACTTTAAGACCCTCACCCTAGATGCCTGGAAGTCAGTATTCTGCTAGCAGCCTTCAGATGAAGATGTAGAACTCTCAGCTTCTACAGCACCATGCCTGCCTGGATGCTGTCATGTTCTCGCCTTGATGATAATGGACTGAAACTCTGAACCTGTAAGCCAGCCCCCAATTAAATGTTGTCCTTATAAGATTTGTTGTGGTCATGGTGTCTGTTCACAGCAGGAAAACCCTAAGACAGTCATTTAGTACTGAATTTTAGAAATGTATAAGAATGTATTTAAGCAGTAGTTTTAGAGGCTTATGGTGAGTGTTCTTTTGCTATGAAAATTAACAACACACATATAAACCTCTTGGTTTATAAGAGCTTCCCTCCTGGTTTTTGCATATCTGTATTTTCTTTCATGGGTTGTGAGATGGATCTTTCCTCTTGAGAATAGGTACATTGCTTCTGTGGAGAGATACAATCCTTTACCAGGTCACATGCTGGTAGCTGTTTGAAAAGTCTCTGGATCTGGGCATCAGTGGTGCACACCTTTAATCCCAGCAGACAGATCTCTGTGAGTTGGAGGGCAGCCTCATCTACAGAGTAAGTTCCAGGACAGCCTGGGCTACACACACACACACACACACACACACACACACACACACACAGAGAGACTCTCTGTTTAGGCCCTTCATTTGACATCCAGCACCACAAGAAAGAAAGTCACCATCGAACACCCAAAGTCACCTAGATTTTAGCCCATGTTGTCTCCCAGGAGTTTAAAGTTTTGTGCTTGATGGTTAGTGTGTTAGTTAATTTTCTTTTCTTTCCTTTTTAATATTTTTATTTTTATGTGCATTGGCATTTGTGTTTTGCCTGCATGGATGTCAGTGTTGCGAGAGTGTTGTTGCATACCCTGGAATTGGAGGTACAGTCATCTGTGAGTGGTCATGTGGGTCCTTTGGAAGATCAGCCAAACTGCTGAGACATCTCTCCAGCCCTCATTAGCGCTCTCTCTCTCTCTCTCTCTCTCTCTCTTCTCCTCTCCTCTCCCCAACCTCTCTTTCCTTTCTTCTCGTCCTCTTCCTCCTCCTTTGTTGTTTTTAAAACAGGGTTTCTCTGTGTAGTCCTGGCTGTCCTGGAGCTCGAGCTGTAGACCAGGCTGGCCTTGAACTCACAGAGATCTGCCTGCTAGAATCAAAGGTGTGCGCCACCACCGCCGCCACCCATCAGTTACTTCTCTATGGCTGTGATGAAACACTGTGGCCAGAACGATGTACAGAAATTATAAAAAGCCTGTCCTAACTGACATACTTCCTCTTTCAAGGCCACAGCTTCCAAATCTACACAAACAGTGAAGCCACCTGGGGACCAGACATTAAACTGCCTGTGCCTACAGGAGATGCTCCCAATCAAACCATCTCAGCTTGTTTGGATTTTTATGTAAGGTAGGTTATGTTCTGTTCCTTTCCCTTATTTCATTTATTTATTTTCCCACGTGGAGATCCTTTATGCTAACAGTACTTACTGAAGAGACTTAAAACATTATCTTCCTTTGGGCTGGAGAGATGTCTCGGCAGGTAAGAACAGGTATTGCTTTATCCAGAGGATCTGAGTTCAATTCCCAGCACCCATGTTGGGCAGCTGAACTGCCTCTAGCTACAACTCCAGGGGACCTGACATACTCTGTGGGTACCCATACACATGGCACCCACTCATATAGACACACACATGATTAAAAAATAAATGAATTTAAAAGCTGCCTGTGTATGGGTGCTTAGCCTGCATGAATGTCTGTGTACTAAGTACACGCCTGGTGCCTGAAGAAGACAGAAGAGGGCCTCAGATCCCAAGAGACTGGAGTTACACATGGGTGTGAGCCCACATGGGTGCTGGGAACTGAACCCAGGTCCTATGAAAGTGCAGTCAGTGCTCTTAACCACTGAGCCATCTCTCCAGTCATATTTGTACCTTTATCGAAGGTCTGTAAACATGTGTGTAAGCCTGTTTGTAGGTTGTCTAATCTGTCCATCTTTGGATCTCTCTCTCATATTCACCATGGACTTTGTAACTCTAGGCAACTAGCATGATTCCTACTGTGCCCCGGCCCGCGGGGATTCGACGAGACCTTAGGGAAGGGGGCGAACGAATGAAAGGACAAGAGACACAAAGAATGAGAGCAAGTCTGAGGTTCTGATCAAGCTCTGAAACTTTAATTTTGGGGGCAGGTTATAAAGACACAGCAAACCGGGAAGTTTGGGCGAGGGTCATTGCTTAGGGCTATCCTACTATGGCCTTATTGCCCTAGACCATCCCACTGTCATAACCAGCTCCAAGGAAATGCCAGAGGTTCTTTAGGTTCCTGGGACCTGAGACCTGCGAACATCCTTTCTTAACCTTGTACTGACTAGACTTTCTAAAACAGCAGGTAATTTCCTGGGTTTGGCTCCCGGCATCTGCTCCCTTTTAACAATTTTAAACGAGGCTGGCAGGCAAATGCGAACATTAAGAAATCTCATTGGCAGATAAATGGGCATTGACCAGAGGGGGAAAACATTGTAAGGGTGTCTTTTGGGGGAGGAGAGGGTTATTTATCTCATGGGCCATGTAGGATATCGAGGGTCCTAGTTGGCTCCTTTGAGACACAAGAAATCAACACCAACCTCTATGCAATCAGGTTTGCTTTTCAGGGGACTCAGAAGTGGACAATTTGGGCCCTCCCCCTGCGGTACCTCGTCACGCACCCCTTGCAGGTACCCACGTTGTGTCTGTACCATGCCGAACCAA
This sequence comes from Arvicanthis niloticus, assembly GCF_011762505.2. Taxonomy (NCBI): domain Eukaryota; kingdom Metazoa; phylum Chordata; class Mammalia; order Rodentia; family Muridae; genus Arvicanthis; species Arvicanthis niloticus. The sequence continues at coordinate 42,000,413 of NC_133432.1, forward strand.
CGTGCATAGATCTGAATTCTATGCAGCTCCTAAAGGAGATGTGTCAACGCAAGGCTCAGCCAAGCCTCTATCAGCCGAATCAAGTCTATGATAATGTACTTTTAGATGCCAAGGAGTCAATTTGTTGTTTTATAAAGCCAGTGAGTCTGTTAAAGGCCCACAGGTGGAAAGCCAAAAGACAAAGGGGACTGATCACAGGGCCCAGGATGGAAGGGAGAAGGGTAGTAAGGCAAGGAGAGGCAGAAAACTAGTTTTTCTTGTTCTCGCTGTTTCTTCTGACATTCTAATCTCTTTCTGATCTTGACCACACTATCTCTAACTACCCCAGTTTAGTCAGTCAGTATAAAAACAGCATTCCTCCTTGGGGGGTGGCACAGAGCCCCTCTTGCTGAAGGAAAAGCAGATGAGAGATTTTTCTCTGATGCCAATCTCTAGCTGTTCGATGTCCTTGTCAATGGCCCGTCAAGGTTCTGAGTAGTACAAGTCCCGAGGCCTGCATCAGGATCAGAACTTCCAACAGCGAATACCATGGGTGGCTCATTTTTATCTGGAAAGGAAAAAGGAGGGGATTCTCAGGGAGATTTCTCTTCCCTGGATTTCAATTGTTATCCATTTTATCTACAGTTGGGTCTGGCTTTGTGGAGGTATCTGTTTGTTTCGCCAATCTTTCTGGCAGCCATCTAGCCCTGCCTTTTTTGATATCAAACAGACATATCAATCCTCGGCCCCATATGAGAACTGAATCTAGGCCGTTCCATTTAAAGGTAAAAAGGTCCTTCCATATAACTGTGGCATAATTTTTATTAGTCTTAGGGTGCCAGAGGTGATCGGCAGCAGATTTGCCATGAGTGTCCAGATTTAGAAAATTGAGAACAAGGCATGATGGAGAATATTTCTAGGAGACCCCTTCTGGGGGTATAACTCCCAATCTTTGTTTTTTTTTAAAAGCCAATTTTTTTTTTTGAGTTTCTTGCAAAACCAGGGCAGAAGCAACAGTAGCTGCTCCTTCCACACTCAGAGAGTTATGAAGATATTATTTTAAAGTTCCACGATACCTGTTTCCCAATACCTTGTCCTTGAAGATTATAAGAAATCCCAGTAATATGGGTAATATTAAATTGTCAACAAAACATCTCAAATGTCCAACTGCAATAACCAGTTCCATATTCTCTCTTAATCTGATATGGAACTCCAAGCATAGAAAGATAATGTAGGCAGTAACTAATTACATTTTTAGTTGCTTCTCCTCTTAAAGCAGTTGCAACTAGAAAGCCTGAAAAGGTGTCAATTTTTTAATTTTCCAAAACCAGAAATGGGTAACATCCACTTGCTATAATTGATTATGTATAAGTCCTCAAGGATTAACATCATTATCAAAAAATTGAGGACACAGAGAACAAGTTTTTGCAATTTGACTTGCACACTCTCTAGAAATATCAAATTATTGTCTCAAGGTATTACTATTTTGATGATATAAAGAATAAGATTGTTTGGCCAATTGTTACTGTGAGGCTTATAATCTGCCTGGTATACAAATCTGCTGTGGCATTGTCCTGGGGTCCAGGCAATCCAACATGAGCTCTAAAATGTCTTATAAAGTTAAGGAAAAGTACATGTTTCTTAAATTAAGCTGTATTTGTAAAATTTGAGAATTAGAAATATCTTAAAAATGAACAATTTTAAGCAATTATAAACCATGAGCTATAATATACTGGCTATGAGTATACAAATTAAAAGCTTGATTTTTTTTTTCAGCATTTCAGTGGCTACAGCACATTATTCAATTATTTTTGCTGAAGCAGGGGGAAACTTAAGAAAATGAACATGTGATCCAATTATATATATAGTCTTTCCATTAGGTGGGCTGTCTGTAAATATTTTCTGCCTTTGAATATTTTCTGGAGCAACAAGCACTCCCAAAAATTTAAAGCTCGTTGTATGAGTGCGAAGGCTTGCATTAAAACTCCTTCAGAGAGATCAACTAATAAAATACCATGCAATGAACAATATACACTGAAAGATTCAAACTCTTAACTTTTTGTATTAAAGCAACAGCAAATTTTGTACATAATGTCTAATGATATCGCTTCATGGGCTCTCAAAAATTGTAAGCATACTTACTGAATGCAAACCCCTCACCTTCACCAGGATGTAAAGAAACAGTATAAAAACACTGTTCTAAATTTATAATAATTCTATATGCATTTTTTTTGGAATGGCAGCTGGAGTAGGCAAATCAGGCTGCAATATCCCACAAGTTTCATAAATCTTAAGTTTGAACTTTGTTTTGGATTAATTCTTTGTTTCGAGCAATTCTTTTATTGGCAGGCACAGCTATGCTATGGAGGAAAGCAGGCATAATTTTAATTTCTCCAGCGTGATCATTATATAACTTCTGGCCCATAAATTGTTTGTTATGAATGTCTTTGGTTTTGAGGCTGACCTTTCTTCCCCAAGGAAGAAGCAATGTAATAAACTAATTCTGGAAAACACCTTTCTAGGGGCTAGTCAGAGTGACCATGACAAAAGGAATGTCACACAAGCTTTTGCTGAGCCCATTTTGAGCTTTGTCTTAACTCAAGTGTGAGAGTTCTTAATCTGGGCCTATTTCTTGAGGCCTGGCCCAATGATTATCCTTCCTGAACTGAGGACAAATTCCAGGGGAGTGATTCTGCTGTCTGTCTATGCCTCTATTTTTTGGACAGTCTTTCTGAAAATGACCTATGTCTCCATACCTAGAACATTCCTTATCACCTCAGCGCTGTGAAAGCATGGCTTGGACTAAAGTTAGCATTCTCACAAGCCAATTGTGTAAAAAACAACTCCTGCCTGGGGTCTCTAAAATTTCTACCAGCCCTTTTAGCAGCCTACCTACAAATTCCTAAAATGGTTTATCAGGGCCGTGTGTGTTCTAGATAAAACTCCCACTGAGATCTCAGTTTAACTATATTTTTTAGTTTCTTTTGCAATATTAGAGTGTAACCATAATTTTGGGAAACAAAACCGATTTTTAACAATATAAACAATTTATTTTCTCTAAAATCAACACCAAGTACATTACTTTCATGTTACTAAGTTTGGCTGTCAGTTCTTATATATGAATGCATGATAGTGCAGCTTTTAATACCTCTTAAGGAGACATTGTTTTAAATCCTATCTTTATACACCTGGTTTCTGAATGACTCCAATCCTGAGTTACCAGTTTTAAGCCAACTTTCTGTTACCAAAGTTGCAAAAAAAATTTTTTTAATCATACCCAATAACTTATAGGCAAATAATCTATAACCAAGACACGCAGAACATTTTATACTTTTGAAAGCAGTCAGAAGCAAAAATGAAGTGGCTACACATATATTTAGACTAAACAAATTTTTCTTGCTTTTTCTAGCTGTAATTTCAAGAGAACCATCTTGTCACCTGTTGAACCCAATAATCATAGTCACAGATTTTTCTAGGAGAAACATCTATTAGCTCCATACCATAGAAGCCATAAAAACCTGCAGGTCCCTTTAAGAGCAGCTTTTACATCTCCAAAGGCCAATTGAAACTGCTTTTTATTTTTACTTTTTCTTCTCTCTCTCTTTAGTTAAAAACTAAATCAAGGGCTGGACAACCAGCAGATAAAGTTTTAACCATTTTCTTTTAAACATGAAGCATGGAACAACATTCAAGCAACAAAACAAAAACACAGACATAAACTGACAGACATGGACAGACTGGTGCACCAAGGACAAAAAACAGACATAGAGAGCAGTACTGAGGGTCTCTCCCGAAGGAGCCAGAGAAAAAGCAGGACAGTCTCCTGATCTTCTCCTGCTCCCAGGAGGGCTCTAAAATCGCCTTCTTCTTTTCTTTTGTTAACACAGCCAGAGAGTGGACAACTGCATTAGCCCTTTCTCTCCCTCATCTCCAAGGTTTAATGTTTTTATCTCCTCCTTAGGAGGTGTAGCATTTTTTTTTTTTTTTATCAATAGTCTCCTCTTGGGGAAACATCGACAAACATCACCAGTGAAATCTTTTCTATTTGGGAAAAGGGAAAAATTCTATATTCTAACTCTCTATTCTAACTCTATTCTAACTAACCTAAACTCACTATTCTAACTAACTCTATTCTATTTGTCTTTTCTATTTGGGAAAAGGGAAAAATTCTATAGTCTAACTCTCTATTCTAACTCTATTCTAACTAACCTAACTCACTATTCTAACTAACTCTATTCTATTTATCTTTTCTATTTGGGAAAAGGGAAAAATTCTATATTCTAACTCTCTATTCTAACTCTATTCTAACTAACCTAACTCACTATTCTAACTAACTCTATTCTATTTGTCTTTTCTATTTGGGAAAAGGGAAAAATTCTATATTCTAACTCTCTATTCTAACTAACCTAACTCACTATCCTAACTAACTCTATTCTATTTGTACATCTTTCAGAGTACATGTTACAAGGTTCATTACAAGTTCACATCAAAATTCCAAAAAAAATTTTAAGATCCTTTTTTCTTAACCCTTACTCCTCGTGCCTTGAGGGACTCCTTGAGACCCTTTAAGAACAAATCATGTTTGCTCAATGCTTGTCCCATAATTGCGTTGCTTTTTCTTACCTTCACCGGATCAATCTCACAGGTGGGTGACTCTGTGGCGATCACAATGCGGATCTTCTCTCTTCTCTCCGGAGAAGCGTCGATCCTATGCTTTCGGGACGTCCCTGTGGAAGCAACGTTCGATCGGACCCCGACCCACAGGCCACACGTTGGGTGCCAAGTGCCCCGGCCCGCGAGGATTCGACGAGACCCTAGGGAAGGGGGCGAACGAATGAAAGGACAAGAGACACAAAGAATGAGAGCAAGTCTGAGGTTCTGATCAAGCTCTGAAACTTTAATTTTGGGGGCAGGTTATAAAGACACAGCAAACCAGGAAGTTTGGGCGAGGGTCATTGCTTAGGGCTATCCTACTATGGCCTTATTGCCCTAGACCATCCCACTGTCATAACCAGCTCCAAGGAAATGCCAGAGGTTCTTTAGGTTCCTGGGACCTGAGACCTGTGAATGTCCTTTCTTAACCTTGTACTGACTAGACTTTCTAAAACAGCAGGTAATTTCCTGGGTTTGGCTCCCGGCACTACTGGAAATCAAAGAAACCAAGAAATGTAGTAAAACAGTACATTTCCTCGGGCTGTTGGGGGTGAATCTACAACACTCTAACTGTAGGACCTTGAAAGGCAGCCTGGTTTCTTTGAGCACAGGCTAGAAATCCCCGGAGACAACAGGTGATCTTGAGGGGCCCTAGGTGGGGCCCAGGTGACCCTAAGGGACAGCAGGCGTTTTGCCACGCCCCCAGTCGCTAGGCTCCTGACATGAGGCCGCAGCCCTCCATGGATTTGTGTCCTTCAGTCATATAAGGCAAGTCCCTAACCCCTCCATTGATAGAGGGTGTGACTATAGGCCACCGTAGCCTCAAGACACATCTATTTTAATGAGGTACCTAAAGGCCAGAAGGGCTTAGCCAATTAAGCTTTCCTTCCCAGACCCTTCTCCCTGTAAAAGGTATTTAACTTCAGGCCCGCCCTGAGAAAACAGGGTATGGTTTCTCATCTATTTTACTCCATGACAATAAACATCTTAAAACCTGCTTCTTTTCATCAAGATCGACAATGGAGAAGGCCTTCGCCTACAGAGCCGCCAACCAATGTCTGGTCTCCTGCAGAAGACTTCTCTGCATTCCCAGCCACGGTGACCACCAACCTTTGCCAGCTAACCCGCTTTGAGAAGCCAAGAACTCTTATCCCCCGTTGGGTACAGCTGGAGCAGCGCTCTCCCCCTTTCCCCTTCGGCCATAGGCCAATCCAACCCGTGGGCCCCCACTTGGTTCTCAGCTCTTCCATGGCTTCCAGAGGTGCCTGGGTGCCCAAGAGCCTGAGAACCAGACGTTCTCTGACTGCCCTGCAGGCCCAGGGACCCCCACCACCACCTAGCTCTGGCTCCCCCAGGACCTCAGATTGCACTCCCCAGAGTGGTGTCCCAGCGCCTTCTCTTAGCCTGATATCCACCCAGCATCGGGCATGGCGTGAGTGCAGTCAAACTTCCTGTGCCTCTGCCTCCCCAAGCGTCTCTAGCCCCGTGGGATCCACATTTAACCCAACATCTAATCTTACAAGATGTCCGCCAGAGGCTAAGATCCAGCAACCTCTTTCCTTGAGGATTCATAGAATCTTAGCTCCGCTAGCTATGATGGAAACCTCTCAGTCAGGGTTCCTTAGGACCTTTGCCGTTTGTTACGGTATTGAACCAGGGTTCCCAGCATCCTTTGTGTGGCCTTGACCACAACTGGATTTCTATGCTTCAAATTGATTCCCCCCCCCCAAGTCACTTAATTTTAGTTAGAATTTTATTACTGATACCATGACCATGGCAACTTTTTTTTTTTTTTTTTTTTTTTTTTTTGCCCCGAGACAAGGATAGCTCTGGCTATCCTGAAACTAACTTTGTAGACCAGGCTGGCCTCAAACTCATAGAGATTTACCCGTCTCTGCCTCCCAAGTGTTGGGATTATATGTGTGTGCCATCTTGCCTAGCAAATAATGGAATTATTATAAAAGAAAACATTGAATTGGGGGTAGCCGCCAACACACACACACACACACACACACACACACACACACACACACACACACACACACTGGGCCTGGCTTGAGCTTCCGAAACCTCAAAGCCCACCCTCAGTGACACATTTCCTCCAACAAGGCCACACCTATTCCAAAAGGCCAAGACTTCTAACAGTGCCTCTCCCTAGGGGGACTATTTTCATTCAAAGCACCATACACTTCTCTTGGGCCCTGTCGTTGATGGAGTCTGCGATTGTCAGTCTGAAGGCCAGCTGCCTAGTGGGATCATTGAACTGAGAACTGTGCTAAAAAAAATCTCCTAGGAAAGATGAAATCTAGGTTGACTCTTTATGTGGGATATCTTTAAGGTTTGCAAGCCAAAAGGCAGTTTGAAAAATAAAAACAAAACAAAACAGGGCCTGGAGAGATGGCTCAGTGGTTAAGAGGACTGGTTGTTCTTCCTGGGTTAAGTCCCCAGCCACATGGTGGCTTACAATCACCTGTAATTCTAGCTCCAGGGGATCTGCTGCCCTTTTGCAGCCTCCATGGTCTCCAGCACACACGTAATGCTCATAAATTCATTCAGGCTCACACGTATACACATTTAACAAACCCACAATCATGTTTCAAACATTAAAGGCTTGTCCTGTTTCCTGAGACAGGATTTCTCTGTGTAGACATGGCTGTCCTGGAAATTTCTCCATAAACCAGGCTGGCCTCAAACTCAGAAATCTGAGTGCTGGGATTAAAGGGATGTGCCACCACTGCCCAGCCCAAAGGGTTGTCTTTCGTTCAAAATCACAGGGGCTGGAGAGATGGTTCAGTGGGTAAAAGTACATTGCATGAGGACCTGCTTAAATCTTATACCCACTTAAAAAGCTGAGAATGGCTGCACGTGCTTTTAACCCCCAAACTGGGAGGCAGAAATGAGGAGATTCCAAGAATTCACTGGCCAGGTGGCCTTACCAAAAAATGATAAGTTTTGGGGTTCATTGAGAGACTCTGCTTTAAGGCAATAAGGCAGAAGGTGATAGAGGAATATACTTAACATCATGCTTTGGCCTCTACATGTCTGAACACTGACATGTGTGCAACACACACACACACACGCACACACACACACAAATTGTCAAATAACAAAACTACAGTTTAAAGATCATAACTGTAGCCGAGCATGGTGGCGCTCACCTTTAATCCCAGCACTGAGGGAGGCAGAGGCAGGTGGATCTCCAAGTTCGAGGCCAGACTGGTCCATATACAGTGAGTTCGAGGACAGCCAGAGTTGAAGGAAGCACGTAGAAGTTACTCTCTCTGTATGTGAGAGGCGGGAGAAGGGAAGGGTGTTCTTCTTGTTTAAGGGTTTATACACAGAGAATCATTACTCTGCCAGTTTAAACTGGCCAACCCTAATTTCTTGAGAGATTAGTTTAGCTTCAGCTTGTTGGCATGGGATTTCACTACACGTCACTCCAGTTCTGATATTCAGCTTGGCTCGGAGCCTAGCGCACCAACTTCATCCCAGACGAGGACGGGGCAAGCAGTTTTTAAGAGAGCGCACGTTTTCATAAGCAGCAGTGTGCTAATTTGTGGAGGACACACAGTAAATGGCAGTCAGATTCGGAGTCAGAGACTCATCTGGTGCTGAAGGCAAAGCTGGTGGGCGCTGAAAGATGAGGGGTTTCCCTCTGTGAGCATGGGGCACCTGGGAAAGGTTTCCAAAGATGCAGGAGCCCTCCCTACTGGATCGGAAGAGATCATTTCATCACCACATGATTGACACTTCGGTTGGCTATTTGAAAACAATGCATGTTTGATGCCTTATCATAATCCCAAACCCTGTTGGAAGTGCTTTAAGGCTATCTACCTTCCTCTACGTATTCATTAAGACTTTTTTTGCTGGGCAATATAAATTAATACGTCATTAGTTTAATTCTACAGGAGTATCCTTGTCTGACAACGAGCCCCTTTACTGATAAAGAACCCTTGAGAACACACACAGCATCCAGCTTTTTTTTCTACTGAGGGTAGTGTTAATATGATACGTTTACTTCTCTCATGTCCCACGATTATTGGGTCTATATAGATATAATTCTTAAAAAAAAAAAAAACTTTTATCTTATACGTATTGGTGGTTTGCCTGTGTATGTCTGTGCATCACACTCATGATTTACAGACTAGTTGTGAGCCCCCATGTGGGGGCTGGGAGTTGGAACTGGGTCCTCTGGAAGCAAAGTCAGTGTTCTTAACTGTGGAGCCTCAGGCCTATAGATTGTAGTTCTTGATTTTGGAGCAGAGATCAGAAGGAACCCTGGAAGTGAAGACTAGATTTGGGTACTAAATTTGGGCAGAGTCCCTCGGGTGCTAACTGCTTGAATTGTCCCATTGACCATGCGGAGGAAGTACCTTGTATCAAAGAGAGGCTTGCTGATTCTGGGGCCCTTCCTGACCAAGGCGGAGGCTAAGGCGTTAGCTAGGGCACAGCCGTAAAGTAGTCCAATGTCAAAAGAAGATTTACAACTAAGTCCAAAAAAAAAACACCCTCTTAAAAACCTCTTTAAAGTGTGTCTTTAATCCAGTTTGGAGCAAGAAACCTGGCCGTGAGCCTAAGGTCAGCTGTCCGTGGTCCCCCGAGAAGGGGGCTCGCACCGCTCAGCCTGTGTCACCAGCTCTCACCCAAGCTCGGTTGGGGTTGCTGAGGATCAAGGGCGCGCGCGGGAGGCGCCCAAGGCGGCGGGGAAGCCCGGTCTCGGGTGTCCCCGCCCACAGGGGCGCGGCCGCGCGGCACTGTCATTGGTGCCTGGGAAGCTGACGCGCAGCACTGGCCGTGGCCGTGGGGCCCGCGGAGGGCGGCGCGCGGCTGATGAAACCGGCTCGGATTCCGCCCGCGTGCACCATCTCCTCAGCTAGCAGGTGTGAGCGGCTTTCTACCCACGGTCTCCACAAAGCTCAGCATCCTGCCGCCTCCTCCGTGAGTACGCGATCCTTGTGATTGCCCAGGAAGCTCTAAAAACCTGGGTCACCTCGGTTTGTGTGTGTGGCCTCGGGTGGCAGCTCAGGGAGGGCGAGGGTTCTTCTTATCCTCTCCATCTCCGGGGATGGATGCGTGGGGCGGGCACCAGTGTTCCGGTCGCCTCCTCCGAGTCCATCTTAGTCCTTTGCAGGCGCGGCGTGGTGCATGATGCAACAGCGGGAGTGAGTGAGCACGGGCGATCCGGGTGACGCCCGCCACGCGTGGCCGTGTATGGGTTCCACGTGGGCGCGGGGACTCCTCTACGCTGGCTGCCCCGGGTGGCATCCCGAGCCACCGCTATCTGGGAGACCTTCCCTTACATGGCGCGGTGCGCGGCACCCCGCCCCGCCACGCGGTCCCGGGCAGTGTCGTCAGCCGAGCCGCGCGCAGGATGGACTCCTTCAGGTCTCGCAGGCAGGTCCCGTATGACGGGAGACCAGAGATTCCCGTTCTTCAGGTCTCCTCCATAGTCTCCAGAGGTCCCTTGCGGGGGACTCCCTCTTGGGTGGGCTTTCCTTGTGACCTGATTCGGCCTGCACAGACTGTTCTTCCAGATGGTGTGGAGTGGGAGGAAGTTCTTCCGGCTCCGTAGACAACCTGTGCCCAGTGTGTTTCTCTCTGTCTAGTGGAAGACTTCCTGGGCAGAGTCAGGTCACCAGCCAAGGGTGTCTGCAGCCCAGTGTCGCTCACTCTAGCTCACTGCTCTGTGGACTTGTGTGTTAAGATAGCCAGACGTGTGCTGGGGATAGTCAGACATGTGCTGTCAGGAAAACAAAACAAACTAAAAAACTACATTTCCCAGCACCCACAGTTACATTACACTCTCACTTGCAGGAGGACAGGGTTTCAACCATAGGTATATTTCTTCTAAAGGTGAGTAAACTTTCACTAGAACCCCGAACGTTATCTTTTGCATCATCTTTTTGGTTGAATATCTTAACTGTGATGCAGTCAGTTTGTAATTGGGATTTTTGTAATATTATTTGCCTTTCATGTGTGGTTGAGATAATAGGAAACCACGATACAGTCATCTCCCTGTTATTTTTAGTTGGTCTCAATGGAAATTATTTTTACTTGAGCACACCCTCTGTCACTAAAACAAAGGGGCTTGAGTCACGGGATCACAATAGACAACTAGAGGGGAAAGTCACCTCGTGAACTGAAACAGCTTCGAAAAGTTTATCGCTTTGAGATTATGTTTCACTTAAGGGTGAAATTTAGAGGCTATATAAGGGAAGGGGGTGAATAAACACAAGGAACATTACGTAGAGATGAGAGATATCCCAGGGGCTGGGGCAGAATCTCACAGTCCCGGGGCTCTCTCTCTTGACCCATAATTATAGGTTTTAGTTTTTCTTTTCTATTTTTTTTTTAAGGTATTAAGACAAGCTGGTTCCCTTAGGGATTTCTCTTCTAAGACACATGGTCATTATTATATTTGGTAGATCAGTTTCGCCCCACCCCCCACCTCACCCTGTGCTCCACCCACACACACCCCCTTCACGTAGGTCAGAATGGCTTCAAACTTGCTACTTGGCAAAAGATGACCTCGATCCTTTTGCCTCCCTCTATCTCCCAAATGCTGGGACGACAGGCACGTGCCACTGGTCCCAGTTCATGCAGAGATAGAGACTATATCCAGGCTCTCCCGCACACTCCCAGCCTCTCCCGCACACTCGGGTTGCAGGTTTGCACCGTAGGTGCATGACAGGCTAGGTTATTTTTTTCACAGGTTCCAGAGATCACGTTTCTTGGGATGTAATTAAATGTATTTATTTCTGTTTAAGTCTGTGTTCTTTTCACTAAGCCCGGCAAAAATAAGTAAATACGTGGATGCGTTATGCTCAGGTAATTGAAGCCTTTCTCCAGAGCTGAGGTATTTATTAATCTTAGGGAGGAGTATGAAGAAGGAAGATGGTGTTAGGGGAAGAAATACCCAGTAACCTGAGGCTATCTGGACGTCTGTGCCGTGTCACCTACAGGCAACCCCTGAAATGTTTTGGTATTTCACCTGGTTCTTAGTCATCACTCCAGGCAAGACCTGTAGATAAGACCTTAGAGCAGGGGTTCTCAGCCTTCCTAAGGCTGCAACCTGTTAATACAGGTCCTCATACAGTGGGGACCCCAATCACAAAGTTATTTCGTTACTACTTCACAGCTGCAATCTTGCTACTGTTATGAATCGTAATGTAAATGTCTGCTATGCAGGGTAGCTGATAGGGGACCCCTGTGAAAGGGGTGTTCATCCCCCAGCTGGGTGGAGAACTACTGCCCTAGTGTTTTCTTCATAGTCGGGCCCCTTCAGGCTTGGGGGTGGGGCTGGGAGGTAGGGAGTGGGTATTTGAGAAGGGTGTGTGTGCTTCGGATTAATACTAGGACCTCTAACATGCTAAACATATGCTAGCTACGCTGTCACCCCTGGCCCCCTGTCTGGATACATTTTAACAACAGATCCAGTAAGATTGGCTGGTGTTTTTCTGCGTGAGGAGAGAGCAAGGTGCTGTGCTGAGGAAATGGGGAAGCTGGTCAAGACGCATGTTGGGTGGAAGAGGGACACTCACACGATTTATTTATATTGATTCTAAAGATTTACTTTTCTTTACATGTATGTGTCTCTGAGCCTAGAAGCCAGAGAGTGTTGAGTCCCTTGGAGCTTGGGTTATAAGTGGTTATTGATGTCTGATAGGGTACTGCTTGTGAACTGGGGTCCTCTAGAGGAACAATAGTCTCTCTTAAATGCTGAGCCAGCTATCCAGAGCCGGGAAAAAAAGATTTTGGTACTCACAAAATAAAATGGCTAGTATATTCTTATTCATTCATTCATTCGGAGTCTTGCTTTATAGACTAAATAGTCCTCAAACACGAGATACTACTGGCTCAGCCCCCAGAATGCTGGGGTTATATGTTCACACTACCATGCCTGTCACTGCAAATAACCTTTTACAAAATGTATTTGTTTATTTAGAGATAAAATCTCAGTGTTTAGCTCTTAGCTGCCCTGGGACTCACTATCTAGGCCAGGCTTGCCTGGAATTCACAGAGATTCACCTGCCTCCCAGGTACTGGGATTTAAGGTGTACACCACCTGGCTTTATGTTTATTTTAAAATTCTACATATGTGTGTGTATGTATGTATGATGTATGTATGAATGAATGAATGTATTCCTGTTTCTTTATATGTGCACCATATGTGTCCGCTGCTCCCAGAGACCAGAAGAGGGTGTCTGATCCCTTGGAACTGGAGTTACAGCTAGCTGTGAGCCCCCATATGGGTGCTGGGAACCAAAGTCAGGTCTTTCATAAGTATCCTTAACTACCGAGAATTTCTCCAAGTAACTTTTTGGATACCTTCACCACCAAAGGACAGGCTTGTACTGATGGATTCTCTCATGGCCATTGAAGCTATTTGTACCTGGAATTTGTTCAGGCCACCCTAAAGCTGAGGTCTCTTCTAGCTTTGTCTGTTGCTCTTCACCCACCGTGGCTCACTCTCTCCTCCAGTTGTTAGTCTGATGTTGAGGTTGCCCTGTGGATTGGGGACCTTCTGAACTTAGAATTCTAATGCCTTAGGGTTCTGTGGACCTTGAGCCAGCAACATGAGATCCCAGGTGTGATGGCTGTTTCTGGTTGTCAACTTGACTACATCTGGAATGAACTACAACCCAGAAACGGAGGGCACACCTGTGATCCAGATCTCGAGTCTGGAAGACCCAGGCTTCCGACTTGGAACTTGACATGGGATAACACACATTTTTGATCCATAGTGGGTTTTGAGGCATAGTGGTCATGAAAAGCTTAGGCCCAGGCAAGGTGGTACTCACCTTTAATCTTCAGGAGACAGAGGCAAGCAGATCTTTGCCTGAACAAACAAGTTCAGAGCAAGTTTCAAATAAAGCAAAGCTTACATCTGGGCATGGTGGCACACACCTTTAATCTAGGCCACGCCTTCTCCTGGAGGCCTACGTAAGGACATTGGAAGAAGGTCGATTCACTCTTCTTCGCCTGCTTGCACTTACTAGCCAGCACGTCTGTTTGAACCTACTTCTCCAGGAGCCCAGCTTATACAGTAGACCAGCCGAAACAACCAGTCCTGTGAGTCTGAGTGACTTTCCATTCATAGCTGTCCATTGTTGGGTTAGTTGGACTGCAGACTGTAAGTCATTCCAATAATTTCCCTTAATGTATAGAGACATTCCATCTGTTCTGTGACGCTATAGAACCCTGACTAACACACCAGGTCAAGATGTAGGCTTTGTCCTTCTAGAGCATGGACTCTTCCCTCCCCACTTCTCCCCACCCTACTCCCCCCACCCATCCCACTCCGGCCTAAGGCAGGGTTTCCCTGTGTAGCCTTGGCAGTCCTGAAACTCACCAGGCTGGTCTCAAACTTGAGATCGGCCTGCTTCTGTCTCCTGAGTGCTGAGATTAAAGGCATGTGCCACCATCACCCAGCATCTTTTGTGGCATGCTTTCAGCCTTGTAAACCTCTTCTGTAAAGGGCTTCTTCTGTTCTTCTGTAACAATCCACATCCCCATCAAGTTCAAAGTAGCCTTGAGAATGATTGCATCCGAAGTTGTTCAGAGTGAGCCCCAGTTTGTCAAAGGCAGTTTAGATCATTTGCCCCTAGAATCTGCCAGGATGGGCACAGACTGGAGAAATGATTCTCAGACTGCTGACTGTAGCATGTCTCCTTGTAGCAGTGGCTAAGGGATGCTGCTTAGGGACCACTGTGGGTAAAGCTACCCTCCCAGAGAGACTTCAGAAGGGTCACTCCTCCTGCAACAGCCCAGAGGCTGCTTTGGGCTCTTCCTCTCTGGTGGCTGTCATACACATTGGGGACCTGCAGATAGTTCATTGTGTGGTCCTACCATAAGCTCAATGCAAGGCCATGGTTAAGGAAAGGCTCTACCCTTCCAGAAGGGAGCTAGGAACAGGCCCTCCCTGTTCCCTACCCTCCAACCCTACCCCAGGATCCTGAACTATATACACCTTAGTCCCGTGGCGTTTCTTCAGCAAATTAACACAGGCAATTCCAAGTCTTCCCTAAATCTTCTTTTTAATATCAATAAACAGAAATCAAACTCAGAGAAGGCATACCTTTAAGAGTTGTGCCTTAAAGGCTTATCTTGGGATGAGGGAGTGTCCTGTCTCATAGCAGGCTGTATCTTTGGGCATTGTCTCTCTTTTTCCTTGTAAGCTTCCTCCTCCTTTCCTTCTGGCAAGAGTGGATTCATTTCCTTATCTTTCCCTATTTTCCTTACAGTGCTTTTTTTTAGTTTGCTTCTGTCACTGTGTTAAACACCATGACCTAAAACAACATGAGGGTGTGGGGGAAGGATCTATTTTAGGTTACAATCTGTCACTGAGGGGAATCAAGGCAGAAACCATAGAGGAACTGCTTTCTGGTTTGCTGCTCTCCAAGGTTTGCTAAGTATCTTTCTTATACAGCTAGGTCCATCTGCATAAGGATGGCGCCACCCATGGTGGGCTGGGCCTTCCTACCCTTTCTTCCTTCCTCAATTAGCAAGCAATAAAACGCCCAGCAGATTTGGCCACAGGACATTCCTGATCCCGTTTCTGCTCTTCTTCCTAGGTAGGTGTTGACAGACAAAATTAGCCGTCAAAGCTTGTGGATGTTCTTGGCCTTAAAGAGAACCAGATGTTGTCTTCTGTGTGTAGGAGCTGGCCCAAGTTTTACATCATAGAGTCATTAGTGGTAACAACTTTGGACATGGCCTCTTGGTTTAATTTTAATTTTATTTTATGTGTATGGTTGCTTTTGCCTGAGTGTATGTCTGTCTGACATGTGTACCAGGTCTGTGGAGGTCAGAAGAGATCATCAGATCCTTTGGAACTGGAGTTAGAGATGGTTATGAGCCAGTCATGTGGGTGGTGACGGTTAAACCTGGGTCCTCTGGAAAAGCTGACAGTCAGTGCCCTTAACTGCTGAGCCATCTCTCCAGACTCATAAGACCTCCTTGAAATATGGCTGATCCGAGATCAAGACCCAGTTTCTAAACTATGGAGGTCAAAGTAAATGCCCTGCCCTTTCCCAGAGAAGGGGCTGAGTCCCAGAGTAGGCTTTTGTCAGACTAATGCCTCGTCTAAGGTACTTCCTGTAGACACGTGTACAAATGCCCCATAGTTCATTCATAATAATTGCCCGCATGTAACTTGTTAGTTTTGTTTTTTTTTTGTTTTTTGTTTTTTGAGATAGCATCTCAGTAAGTTGCCCATTGTATTAGTTACTGTTCTGTTGCTATGATAAATAAAACACCAGGACCAATGCAATGAATAGAAGGAAAGCTTATATGGGCTTACTGGTTCCTGAGGGATGAGCCCATCCTGGTAGGAAAGCAAGGCAGCTGGAAAGGAACGCACAGCAGGTGGTGTGCAGTGCTGAGGGCTCATGGGTTTTACTGTAAGCACGGTGGGGTGTTGGTGGATTGTGAAATAGGAATGGTAGGAGGCGTTAAAACCTCAAAGCTCAAGTCCCCAGTGATACACTTCCTCCATCGAGGTCACCCCTTCTAGATCTCCCCAAACAGCGCCACCAACTGGGGAACATGAGCCTATGGGGAGTCACTCAAACTGTTAATCTGTGGCTTCTCTCTGAACTCCTAGACTTAGCAGGACTCTACTTTAGTCTCTGCTTGGGCTTACGACTAACAGTTGTAGCTGTGTTTTTGAACTCCTCTTCCTGGAGAGGGGTGGTCTAGGTGGGATGATGGCCCCATCTATGTCATCTTAACACGCACTGGCAGACACTGTTTGATTTAGTTCACTTTCCTTGAGACTGCCTAAATTAGGTATGTTGGGAGGCATGTGGGCCCCAGAGGCATGAGCTAGCAAGTTTTCCATGCCATGTGGTCCTGGATTTGTGAGCACTGGAGGGGAAACATAGCCTTTGGTGGTACTTTTGGCATGGACTGCCAGGGTTTTCCTTGAGGCTATCACTCCGGACCCAGGTGCAGCCAGTCCAGGTTCTCTTAGGCCTCAGGATCCAGACTTGGGCTTGTTGGTTCCTAGGATCTCTGGAAAGCTTTTTTGTGTTTTCCGTTGGGAGAGTGTGGAGTAGAGAAAAGATGGGTATCATTTTTTTTTAATATATAGTTTTTTAAAAGAAGTATTTGCCGGGCGGTGGTGGCGCATGCCTTTTAATCCCAGCACTTGGGAAGCAAAGGCAGGCGGATTTCTGAGTTCGAGGCCAGCCTGGTCTACAGAGTAAGTTCCAGGACAGCCAGGACTACACAGAGAAACCCTGTCTCGAAAAACAAAACAAAACAAAACAAAAAAAACCAAAAAAAGAAGTATTTATTTGTTTTATGTATATGAGTACACTCCACAAACATTGGATCCCCTTACAGATGGTTGTGAGCCACGGTGTGGTTGCTGGGAATTGAACTCAGGACCTCTGGAAAAGCAGTCAGTGCTCTTAACCTCTGAACCATCTTTC
The DNA here is from genome assembly GCF_011762505.2 of Arvicanthis niloticus. NCBI lineage: Eukaryota > Metazoa > Chordata > Mammalia > Rodentia > Muridae > Arvicanthis > Arvicanthis niloticus. Next base: position 42,017,482 of record NC_133432.1, read on the forward strand.
CAGCCCCCAGCATTATTGTCTTAATGCCAGCATTTACCTAAATCTCCTTGGAGGTCTTAGTTGGAGAGAAGTGCCAAGAACTCAGGGATGCCTCTGTTCATCACCTTACATAACTCCTTCCATGAGGTAGTGATGCCTCTAATCTCTGTTCAAGGGTAGGAGGAGCTGTGAGACAAGAAGGTGGCAGAATGTTGTCATCCCTCACTGTGTTGACTGTCCTCTCCCTCCAGGTAGCTTTAGTTCATCTGCCACAATTGGGTGCAGATGTCCCCCTCTGTATCATCTCGATCTGCCAGGCTCAGTAGGACCTGTCACCGAGCTCTGCCACCAGGCTCAGTAGGAGCTCCATCCATCAGTAGGAGGGAATGTGCGGCTGGCGGTTAATATGGCTTCGTAAATCTGATACGTTTTCCTGAGTTCTGACGTTCTTGTTATCGAACTTGGGGGTCACAATCCCAAACCAGGTCCTAAATAAGCCAATTAAGAGAGCTCAGAGAGAAGCGGAAAAAGATTTATTCAACAGGGCCGTTGAGGAAAAGGGACAAAGATATTCAACCTCCAAGTTCTTCTTGGGGGTCCTGAAGTGAGATCATATGCTTATCTAAGCAGTCCCAGGCAGTTGTGGCCCCGCCCCCAAGCAAGTGTGGCCCCGCCCACCACTGGCCGGTCCTTGCCTGGGCTTCAGTCTCATGGGGTTAGGTATCTATAGAATCTCATTTCAGGAGATAAGTTCTCACTTTGGCTGCTCCTTTTCCTTCTCCCAGTGTAAGATTCCTGGAGAAATTCCTTTTTCTTAGGGCTCATTGTTCTAACAGTCTGATAGTTCGAGTGAGAGACACAAACGTCTCTTTAGAATATCTTTCTGTCTGCTAGGTCTGCTAGATTCTGACTGAGAGAAGTGGGGACAGGTTGCCCTTGAGCATGCTAGGAGGCTATAACTGGTGTCAGAAGGGAGGTTTGAACTCAGGCCATATGAACTCTAGCTCCAGAGTAACCCCAAGTACAGGACGTGTATGGGTGTTAGCCTTGCTGGGCTCTGGCCTCCTACCTTGGGATGTATTGTAGTGGCTAATTACTTAAACCACTTTTTGCTTCCGGCTGGGTCTTGCTTCCTGCCACCCGCCAGAGCCCTCTGGATTCCTGAATTAAAGACACACAAGCCAGCTAATTTTGATATGTTTTGACTAGCTCAATGATTGGGCAGTTCTAATCCTCCCCACTGCTAACACACTCTTCCCTCTGGTATTCCTGGCTCAACACCTTCTAAATCTGTTTTATCTTTGCTGCCCTGTTAGCTTCTGGGCAGCCCTCCCCTCCCCCAAAGATGCTCTCCCTTTCCACCTACATTGCTTGATATCTTTCTCCTGCAGCTCTTAAACGTGATCCTCCTCCCTCGGAGTCATGACAATCCTCCCTCGCCTTTCCTTTGTGCCTTGCTTGGGAATTCCAAACGTCCCCCCTCTTCCACCCTGCACAACCGTTAGCCATTGACTTTTTATTAATCAGTCAAAAACCAATTGGGGACAGGGACCTTCAGCGTTCGAACAGACAGATTCCTGATTTTGGGTGGCGAATTAGGACAAAGCATTAGAACCAATTCCCAACAATGTGTCAGGTACGCTGAGTGAATATGGAGACTCTTTTCAAGACAAGGTTTCTTTTTAGTCCTGTATGTCCCGGTCCTGTAGACCAGGCTGGCCTTGAACTCCAAGAACCTCCTGTCTCTGCCTCCTGAATGCTTTAATCCCAATTAAAGACTTGTGCCATTTCCATCTCCTGGCTCTAGGACCTTCTGGTTTTTATTTGTTTCTTTTTAATTTTCTTTTTAAAAATATTTACTTATTATGTATACAATGTTCTGTCTGCATGTATGCCTGCACACCAGAATAGGTACCAGATCTCATTACAGATGGTTGTGAGCCACCATGTGGTTGTTGGGAATTGAACTCAGGAGCTCTGGAAGAGCAGACAGTGCTCTTAACCTCTGAGCCATCTCTCCAGCCCAGGACCTTCTGTTTTTAAGTACATGGAATAGTGCTCAGGGGGCCATCCCACCACGGAGCAGCACACTTCCTGTCTTGACCTGCTCCACTTTCTCTCCAGCCTGGGACTGCAGTCTTCTTGGCGTAGCTGGAGCTGGGGTTTCTGAGGCAGCTATGCAGGGGCTGGGGGCCTAAAGCTGACATGAGTGACAGAGACTGGGCCACAAGCTTCCTAGGTCAGTAGCTAAGCATTCGTTGATGTCACCAGTGTCTGATGGACACCTGCCCCAGACCTAGAGGTGCATGTGTGTTCTGTCCCACATCATGTCTCTGCAGGGGGTCCCGTGGGAACCAAGACCAGTGGCAGCTGTGATCCTGACCCCACCCTTGATCCTGGCCTTTCTTTGCTGCTTCTATCATGTGGTGACATGGGAAGTGTCCCCTTCCTTTGAGGCCTTTGATGCCCCCAGAAAGCCTGGAACAGGAGCTGGTGACCAGGGCCTGCAGAAACCTTCTTGCCCCTCAGAGCAGCTCTTAGGATCACTGCATGCACACCTCCATCCTCGCTGGGATGGATGAAGCCAGGGAAACTGGAGTCTTCCATGGGTTCCCTGGGTGCCCTTGGGGCTTCTGGGAAGGAGTACTGACTGGGAGAGCCAGAAAGATGCCTTCCCCACTTTCACCCGTTTTTCTTTCAGGTTTTTTTGGAGGAACACCTGAAATTCAATGTTGTAAGAGTTGCGGGAGTGCCTAGGCTCTCTTTACTTCAGTCCCTTGGCATGTTGGGTTTCCCTGCTTTCTCCTTTTCTCCGTCCATGCGCAGGACTCTGACATGCCCATACGCACATTTACTCCTCATTATTCAAATGTAGTTCCCATAATAAATATGGCCTCTTCTGCATTCTTTGTGTGCTATCTTTGTTTCAGGTTTGTTTGGTTTTGACTCTTTTATTTATTTTTTTCCTGGGTTGAGCCCAGCCGGGGTCTCAGGCATGCTGGGCTAGTGCTCTGCCCTGGGGTCACCCCCCAGCCCAATGGTATAATACCCAAATCAGGGAAGTATTACTGCAGACTTGTTATACCTAGCCCAGAGACCAGATGCAGCTCTGGATTTTCTACACAGCATCCTCTAAAACCCTTTTGGAGAGCTCAGGGTAGGCTTTTGGAAACACTCCTATCTGACGTTCTACCTCTAGGCCCCTTTAAAACATGTTTCTCTAAGTCCGAATGTTCTGCAAATACTTGGGCTCTGCAGTAACGTGGGCCAGGTAGCAATTCCCACACAAAAGCTTGGCACTCACACCACGAGGAAGGTTTGTAAGAAAGGAACTCTGGGAGACTCTTCAGCCCCTGCTTACCTGACCACCCAGACCTGTTTCCCAGCATCTCCACACGCAGAAGCTGTGTGTGGCCCAGTCTTCAGTCTATCTTTTATGACTTCGCCCACCCCTTGGGTGGCTGCCCACCTGTGTGGGGCAGCCTTAACCACCTTTAATGGTGCATGTGTCATAGGTGTGTATCCTTGGGGGAAGAGGAGAACAGAGGTTGCTAATAAATATCTAGAACATATTTGAGACCTGTGGTGTTGCGAGCCCCCTATCTTCTGCACTGAAGCCCTTGCTTTCTAGAGCTGGCAAGAATTAAGGGTGCCGCATGCCGCTTGGCTGAGGGCCACGGCCTTGGCCTTTTGCTGGTTTTATAGCTTGGCTGTTTCATACAGCATTTTGGGTTGCCTTTGGTCGACCCCTTTTAGACGGCCCCTCTCACAAGAAATAATATAGACGAAATTCTAAACTGAAGTTCCAATGGCTGCTGACTGCTACTCAAACTCAGTCTACAAACAGTTTCAAAACTGTTGGGCTTCCTGAAGTTCGAATCTCACTGTTAATTCATGATGTCTTTGCTCTGCACACCCCCCTCCCCGCACCCATCATCATCAGTCACTGGGTAAGCACCTCTGTGTCCTGGCCAAGAACGAGGGTTCTGGAATCATTTTTTTTTTCATTGTCTGAAATTTGTTCGTACCTCAGCTTCCCCAGATGTAAGCCCACAGCTGTATGTGAAGAGACCTCTGAAGAGACCTCTGAAGGTCATGATCAAAAGCTTCTCGTATTTTTCCATGTGTTTGTTTGTTCTCCAGCCCCAGACCCTCTCCTTGAAGGAGCTGGCCTTGACAGTGACTCTAGTGGGCAGCCGCCCAGAGTCCGGGTACCCTGCTGAGCCCAGTAACTCTAACCTGGCCAGACCAGCACCAGAAGGCCACTCTTCAAAGAAGCCCTTTGAAGCGCAAACATTTCCTTTCCTGAAAAGAAGGGAAATTGCAACCAAAATGTATTGTTCTGTGCAGACAATGTTCCCTTCGATCAAAGAGGGAGTGGGGCTTATAAAGGTAGATTCACAAATTAAACCTGGGCGCCATCCTGTGTGTGTGACTGTCACCATGGAAGGGCTCATTGTGGGCCTCTAAGGTTGGTAAGACTCCGTTTCCCCTTTTCCTTAGGATCCTGGGTCTAGGTCTAATATATTGGACTGTGTCTCTAGCGTGCTCCTGAAAATGTCTACTGATAAATTATGATATCTTCCAGTTAAAACATTACTTAGCCATTGGAAATGATACTTTCCAAGAATATTTGATATTAGGGGAAATATTTAATGTTAAAGGTGAAAAATATCTGAGTCATTTTAATAACCTGGATATATTGCATGGAAAAAGAAATTGCTAAAATTAGATTTTAGGGTCCGGGAGTGTATCCCAGTGGTTAGGGCATGTGCTCGTTGGCATTTGAGAGGCCTTAGGCTGTGTCTCTAGCAATAAAAGTAAACACTGTTTTGTTGACTGTTTATAGATCCTAAAATACTGTTCAACAAATACTAACTGAATATTTATATAATCGGTAAGATATATTTAAAGGAATTATGTCTCTGAGGTGGATAGTAATGCTTTGGCAGGTGGATGCGGCCATAAATTACTTTTAATTTCTGTTGAGATCCTGCCCTGGCTTCTCAGAATGGGATCTGTTTTGTTCTTCGCTGCACACATTCTACGTTTGGTCCTTGAGTACAAACTATACAGGGTGTGGGTGGCTTTAGCGTTCCAGTTACTGTTACAGGATGTTTGAGTTTTCATTAGATTTGCTCGATGTTGTCAAAAGGGTCAAGTAGCAGCCTGGTTTTTCCTAGTAACTACCCACTTCGGTTGAGGTCTCTTGCCTGACTGACCCTCGATTTGTCACCTCTGAGCACCTATTCTAACAAGATCTTTTGGCCACATTCCAAATGAATAGTTTTCTGAGATGGACCTTTGTTTACCTGCAGCATCTGCTGGCTCTGAGATGTCACCAAGTACTGTCCCCTTCATCCCGGTGCCCACTCTGTCTCTTTGCCTGATAGTGCAGGTCTGCGATGGGTGTGACCTTCTAGAAGGCTGGTCTCAGAGAAGCTTTCTCTGGTCTGATAGTACCTATGCACCGGACAGAGTCTTCAAGCTGCTTTGACTACAAATCGAAGTAAGAACAAAATTTCCTTGTGACCAAGTCCACACAGGGACACACTGATTGATAAATAGATTGATTTAAAGTTTGTGGGACTTTTCTTCAGCCCTACCCATGGTATACACTATGGACATGTGCTTCCTAGAAACGGATGGTGTATCTGTTAATTTCAGTGCTTTGAGTTTTCTCTTGGGTACATTTCTTTCAGTGAGATTTGAGGAAGAGCCCATCTGAAAGGTTAATAACCTTGTCTTTCAGAGTTAAGGACTGTGGGAGGAACTGAAAAAAGTTGCCCACAGAAAGATAAATTTGAGGTTGTTGGAGTCTAGCTTGAAATTGGAATGCTGAAAAAAAAACAAAAAAAAAAAAAAACCACTAACTAACAGTAGCAGTGGCAGCCACACCCTGAAGTAATTCTTTGAAGGCTGGGGTTCTTACTTAAGGGTTTAAAGTTTTCCTTGCATTTTACATAGCAAATAAATACTTTGTCTGCATAAACCATTCTTAAAATAATCTTAACCAGTGGAATCAATTGTCTCTAAGAAGGCACACAGACAGCCCAGCTTATTGAAACAATGTACAATTATCTCTGTCCTTGTTCGCTGGAGGCTTAAAACAAAAACTTGCTTCTCTAAATGATGTTTCTGTAGGAATTCAAAATAGTTACTTTACACTGTCTTAAGGGAGGTGTGTAGAAGTTCTAAGTATTGCCAACTCTGTGAGCCTTTGAAGAGAAAGTCTGTGAATTTGTTGTTTTGTGTGTGTGTGTGCTGTTCTATATATATGAGGGATAATATATAAATTAGAACACCTTTTCTTACATCCATCACCTCAAATTAAAATACACACACTCATTTTAAAAAACATTTATTTAGCGTATAGGAGGGCGCTCACATACAACATTCCTGTGGAGGTCAGAAGACAACTTTCTGAAGTTGGTTCTCTCCTGCCATGTGGGTGCCGGGCATCGGACTCAGTCAGCAGGCTTGGCAACAAGCACCTTCATCCCCTGAGCCACCTCACCAGCCAGGACCTCAAAGTCCTAGCATCATGTTTGGTTTTGTTGAATAAACTTTTGCTGACAGACACTTCTTTTTTTTGCTTACTTCCTAAAGGGCCATCTCAAGAGGTACTAAGCAAGAGGACTTATGAATTCTTTGAGTAATTATGTAAAGCTTGAAGGAAGGGATGCCTCATTAGTATCAGAGTTTGATGTAATCAGAAGTTTAGAAAGTCAGTGTCTAATTTGTCCGTAGTGGCTTCATGCCTAATTGCTAACGCCTCTTTTGGGTTTGTTCTAGCCAGCAAGGTGTAGTTGCCTTTTCTGGATGATTTAAATAGGGGGGCGGTGTTTGAGAGAGAGCAACACTCCATATAATTCCAATCCCTTTTTGAGCTCTGGGATTGTCCCTTTCTGTCCTGTGGTGAGTGTCTTCCTGGGAGCCCTGCAGAGCAATTCTCCAAGAGAGTGAGAGGGTCTTCAGATCTCCATGGGGCTCCTTTATTCAGCCAGGTATCCAGATGTGCTGAGGAAGTGGCATTTTATTATGAGAAGCCCTAGGAACTGAAGCAGTGGTGGACAGATCCTCTGCACAGTTGTACAGTAAGAGTACGGACCCAAGGTCCAGCATTTTAGCGTGTCCCTTCTTGCAGAACGTCAGAGTCTGTTTGACTCTGCTGTGGGTATGGCATGCTCTCTTGCCTACAACACATGGCTTAAAGGACAGTCTCATCCCTGCTGGACCTGGTGCCCAGGAAGGGCCTGTGCCTGCAGATATGGCAGTGTCCTAGTGAGCGTAAGCGCCCAGGGACAAGACTGACTTCATGGAAGCGTGAGGAACACCACGGGAAGCCTTTCCACTGTGAAGGTCACATGCTTCGCTCCTTCAGTATTTCTGCTGGGTTTCTCTGTGTAGCCCTGGCTGTCCTGGAACTCACTCTGTAGACCAGGCTGGCCTCGAACTCAGAAATCCGCCTGCCTCTGCCTCCCAAGTGCTGGGATTAAAGGCGTGCGCCACCACCGCCTGGCTTCTGCTGATTTTCATCTGTCTAAAAAGAGTACAAACAGGGACATACAGGGCAATTGGATGGCACACTGTGCCAATGGGGCCCAGTAATAGAGACAGAAGGAAGGAAAAGTCTGCAAACATGAACTGAGAATTTTGCATAACGTGCTCATTCCTTGTATCTGCAAAGTCCAACTTGGAGTAGTGTCTTTAGACATGTAGGCATTTGTGTGTACACAAAATCCCTTCCCTGGGGAACTTGTGAACATCATCCCATTCCAGAGGTCCCGGGTGGGTCTGCAAGATTACGTTTCTAGCCAGATTTAGGAACACTTGGAGGAGCAAGCCCTCTAGAAGGTGCTAGGCCCTGGATGATTACAGGATCTCTGGATTGAAAGGCTAGCTGGCACAGAGTAGAGGCTGAACGGTGGGGTTGCTCGCTTTACCCTCACTGACTGGAGGATCCCTGCCTGGTGTGTAGTCATTTCTATTCCTGGTGGTTATCTATTCTCAGCCGACTTGCAGATAGGACAGAACTTCTGCTGAGGTGGGGCTCCTGGCAGTGTAGCTAAGATGATAGCCAAGGGCCTGGCGGGCAGGAAGGGACAGAAATATATAGAATGAGATGCAAGAACTTAGCCACCGAAACAGGGCTGATTTAGCTGAGAGGCAGACAGCCTTCTTCATTGCCGGGAGGTCTGTGTGGCATGGCCAGCTACAGCTCTGTCTTAGTTTCTATCTTTGAAGTCACAAGTCTCACTTTAAGGATTAAAGCTTAGGGTTTGGGGGAGGCTCAATTAAGACAAACTGTCTTCAGTTGTTGAATATGGACACAGGGTTAAAACTTTAGCCTCCAGGGGGATTCTCCAGGAACCCCATTCCCAGATGCCACATACATGTCTGTCTTTGCTTTGCTGATAAAAGACTCAGGGTTGGGGCTGGAGAGATTAGGGTTGAGGCTCAGCGGTTAAGAGCACTGACTGCTCTTCCAGAGGTCCTGAGTTCAGTTCCCAGCAACCACATGGTGGCTCACAACCATCTGTAATGGCATCCAGTGCCCTCTTCTGGTGTGTCTGAAGACAGTGACCGTGTACTCATATAACTAAAAACAAATAAACATTTTGCTGGGCAGTGGTGGCACACGCTTTTAATCCCAGCACTTGAGAGCCAGAGGCAGGTGGATTTCTGAGTTCAAGGCCAGCCTGGTCTACAGAGTGAGTTCCAGGACAGCCAGGACTACACAGAGAAACCCTGTCTCGAAAAACAAAACCAAAAAAAAAAAAAAAAAAGACTCAGGGTCGGTTAACACTCATAGAGATTTTTCCAGAAGACTGAGTTGAAGAGACGGGCCAAGGCTTGTTCCCTCTTCAGCAGGGCACTCTCCACAGAAGAGGCAGATGTCAGCTCTCTCATTAAGACCAGGCACGGGGAAGATGAACCAAGCTTGGAGAGGGATTAGGGTGGTGGACTAGGCACTGTGAGAGCTGTCATGGGGTACCAAGTGCCAAGGTCCCGGCTCAGAGGGCCTTAAGCCAGGGTGCTACTTAGAATATCTGGAGTATGCTTGAACAATTAGGTCTCCTTGTAATTTACATATGCTTGATTTTTAAGGTCTCAGGAAGGGTGGTTAGGGAAGGGGGTGTTCAAACATGGGTCCTACCCACCACTACCTCCCCAGGGGAGTTGAAACCCTGCCAAGAGGAAGGATTTGGCTCCAAAGCGACAGACTAAACCTTGGCTGTGTTTGCCTGTTATCGAGTTCAAAGCTGTCTGTCTGCTGCAGGATGTGGCAGAGGGGAATTTAACGTGAGAAAGGGGGCTATGAAGTCGATCCACTTCTCCAAGAGCCACGTCACAGCCCTCTGCCTTCCCAAGGGTCTCACTGCTCACTGTGCAGTGTCCCCAGTAGACAGGGTTCCCTCATTAAAAAGGTTTTCTTTTACCTCCTCATAGGAAAAGATACGAGGAGATCACAATAGGAATGGGGTATTATGAAATGGAAGTTATTATGTGATTTCTCTCTTTCTTTTAAATTTTAATTTTATCATTATTTATGTGTCTATGTGGGTGGGTACGTGGATGTGAGTGTATTGCCCTCAGAAGCCAGTAGAGGGCATCGGGCTGCAGGTGGTTGTGAACTGGAGCTACTGGTCCTGGGTGCTGGAAGCTGAATCCTGGTCCTCCGCAAGAATGGTATGTGTTCTTAACTACTGAGCCATTCCTCTGGCACCACATGACTAAAACAAAACAATAGGGTGGGCTAGAACTCACTTTGTAGACCAGGCTGTCCTTGAACTTACAGAGGTCCACCTGTCTCTGCCTATCATGTGCTAGGATTAAAGTTATGTACCACTCCCACTTTTCTTTTTTCTTTTCTTTTCTTTTCTTTTCTTTTCTTTTCTTTTCTTTTCTTTTCTTTTTCAAGGCAGGGTTTCTCTGTGTAGACTGGTCTGTCCTGGACCTAACTCTTTAGACCAGGCTGGCCTCAAACTCAGAGATCCACCAGCCTCTGCCTCATGAATGCCGGGACTAAAGGTGTGCATACCATACCAGGCTATGTCTCACAAATTCATTAATTCATATGCTTGTCACCAGGATTCCTTTAAATACATAGAAAAATGTCATTTATAAAGCTGAAAGCAACCATTAGTAAAGCAAATGTTATTTACAACCCTGCATAGTCTGGGACGTGTGGTCACCTCTGTGGATGAGATGAGCAGCCCTGGGTGGTGGCCGTGATTTTGTTGGTCAGTAGATTGAGAGGACTTAGCTTGCCTTGTTCCCCTGGGTAGTTTGGAAAGTTTGCCCTGTGTGTTGGCTTTGGGAAAATCCAATCATCTATTGTTTTGAGAGAAACCAGGTTGGTTTATGGTCCCTCTTGCTGGGACCTAGGGGTCGTTTACAATCATCATTTTACGATGTGATGTGGTCCCTGGAAATATGCACAGCTTTCATTTACCTCACCAGGCATTATGGCTGACAATGCATTATGGCAGCGAGTCTGCCACTGTGCTAACAACACTCATCCCTTTCAGAGGATGGAAAGAGGTGGTGTGTCCTGACGGGTCACAGCCAGGTGAAAGTATTCATGTGTGCTCCGAGGGTGTCTTTATATGGTTTCTACTGCTCTGATAAAGACCATGACCAAAAAGCAACTTGGGAGAGCAAGGGTTTATATCAACTTAATTATAGTCCGTCTGGAAAAGAAGGCGGGGCAGGAGTTCACGGCAGGAACCTGGAGGCAGGAGTAGAAGCAGAGACTGAAGGAACACTGCTTACTGGCTTGCTCAGTTACTTTGTCTGATAACCCAGAACCACTTGCCTGGGAGTGGCATCACCTATGATAGTCGGTAGAAATGGGTTCGTTCTTATTAATCATTAATCAAGACAGGCCATCTACAGGCCAACCTAATGGGTGCATTCTCTCAGTTGAGGCGCCTCTTCCCAGAAATCTCTCTAGCTTGTGTCATGTTGACAGAAGATGAAGCAAGACAGAGGTGTAAGAGGATTCCATGACAGATGGTGTGTGCCACCTGTCAGCAGTATTACAGGGTTGTCTGAATGAGATGGACCTCAAGGGATGTGACTAGTTCAAGTGTGGGAATCCTGGGCTCTCACATGCCTTGAAATGGCCTTCGAACCCCAAGATCCAAGAAAGTCACCTCTGTTGTTTGCTGCTGAGTACACGAAAGCAATTCCTGATGGGATTCATCCCACCCTCCCCTGCAGGTTAGGTAGACTCACTGTGTGTCTGTCTCCCTGAGACTTGGCTGTCTTTCAGTGCAGACTCTGGGCCAGTGTCTCTGCTTTGGGATTTGGAAGGGATTGTTGTGAGTGTTAACTTTTGTGATGGTTTCCAGCTTTAATCAGGAAACAGTGACAGTTTGTGACTGTGGAGCCACCAAAGAGCACTGTGCAGTTAGGTGAGACTGAAATCATGTGCCAAACAGGAACAATGATGACTGTGTGTGGTGGGGAGAAACAATGTCTAGGGTGAGGACGATGATGGGGTGGCTATCTAGAAACTGTCCCCTGCCTGTTTCAGTTCAGAAATGACCAGCAGATATGACTGTAAGGGGCAGAATGGGCTCCACCATCCATCTCCATATGGTCCATCAGATTTGTGCTCCTCAAATTAATATTCCAGAAGAGGTTCTGCCAATTAGAATAATCTCTTTATCCCAGTTGTGGAAAGAGTGAGAAGCCTTAGGCCCAGCATTCCACGCCCAACCAAACACCATCGGATGCTTATCCAGTCATGGCAGGGCTAGGCATTTCCTGGTGTCAGGCCGGTGGCAGCCATGTCCTGTTGTGCGGGGCGTCTCTCGGGGAATATTGGAATGTCGGGATAGGCCATGAGAAGTCTGGGTCCCCAGCTATCTCACTGGGGAGGAAGCCCAAGGTTATTTTTCAAAAGATTATTAGCTGACCATACACATCAAATACATACAGCTCCTATCAAGGGGAAATGAAAGGATTTTTTTTTTTAATTTATATTTTTGCCAGTGCAAACTCATTCTGTTTAGATTAACTAGGAAGGAGAGGACAGGGAAGGGTCAGTGTCCTGCTCTGGTGTGCCTCAGGGAACAAAGGATGAGAGCCTGCCTGGGATGCCTGCCTACTGTTGACTCGGTGGGTCCAGTACTTTGTGCCCAGTTCACCGCTGCACCTGCTTCACCTCACTTTCCCTGGACACTGGGTCAGCTGGCAAGCAGTGTGCATATCCGGGAAGCAGAGTGTGAACACTCCAGTGTTTCCTCAGGATCCTTAACATTTGCCTGAGCAGGTGTGATCTGGTTAAGACAGGCATCCCTGTCTACACTGATGTGTGGATATCAAAGCAGCATACTTACCCTTTGGCCCTTAGATTGAGCAGCAGGCCCTGGAGTGTGCCCTCCCCCCACCCCCATCTTGCCCTTGAAGCATGTCCCTGGTTCTCAGGGTTCACAGGAGGACAGGGTGTGGAAGAGAGCCAGTTTTGCAGAAATAAAACTTCAGTGCAGTCGTGTTCAGATGTCTTCAATACCTGCTCCCTGGACAGAAATCTGATAAGGGCTGCGGTACAAAAGGGCAAAAGTTCTGGGTTGCTGGCTCCAAAGAAACCTTTTTCTTTTGTGTGGGGATGGCAGGGTGTGTGCCCAAGAAGACTGGCTGCACCAAGAGTCAGAGATGTGATCAGGGTTTCAGAGAGTCACGGCCGCCAGTGAGGCGAGCCACAGATTCCCAAGAAGCTGCAGAAGTCAGCATTCCTATCAGGCTGGACCATGTTTTGAAATAAATAAATTAAAAAAAAAAAAAACTAATAAGACTTTGCATGACTGATTGTGAAGGAAGGAAAGTGGGAGTGGCCCTGGTGATTGACAGTTCTCTGGCCTACAAGGGCCAAGGTATTTTGGAGTTTGTCACGAGTCTCTGGACAATGCTGTCATGAGACATGCCTGCTCACAAAGGTTGCTTTGTGAACCTCTCCCAAGACAGGACACTTGACTGGAGTAGACTTTCCCTGAGGTAGTATTTCTGATGTTCTTGGCTCCCCAGACATAGGCTACATGGCGGATGTCGGCAGGGAGGAACAGGGTATGCTTGGGTCCCAGCTGTTGTCTGATTTAGAAAGGCCCCCCAGGAGAATCTGGACTCTGTGGTATTTCCTTTTCCCATGAGTGACCTTCATTGAGACAGAGACATGCCCTTAGGGGACATCCCTTGGTTGCAGTTAGTGTTACTGTTCCCAAGGTTCCCACAGTGGAAGCCTGTAGAAGTGGTACCTTGAGTCTGATGGCAGAAGTATAGACAGGCCGGGCAGTGGTGGCGCACGCCTTTAATCCCAGCACTTGGGAGGCAGAGGCAGGTGGATTTCTGAGTTCAAGGCCAGTCTGGTCTACAGAGTGAGTTCCAGGACAGCCAGGGCTATACAGAGAAACCCTGTCTCGAACCACCCCCCCCCAAAAAAAAAAGTATAGACCGGCCTGGATTCCAGCCAGACCATCAGATGGAGTTGCAGAAAAAAGCCTGAGGCCCAGTCCAGAGCCAAGTCAGCTGCAGGGAAGGTGACCCCTGAGCCGCAGGACCAGGGAAACTTCAGCCCACTTGACTGTGCATAGGCCATGCAGTTACACACACCACATGGCCTATGGAGACTTTCATTCATGTTTGTTTATTTATTTACTCATATTTATTTATATATGGAGACAGTTACCCTTCCTTGCACTCTGGTTGGATGGAGTGACTTGTGACCTTTCATACTGATGCTTAAGTCTAGGGCAATTCAAAGATCAGCTGGGTGGCCGGCCAATAGGAAGGCGTGGCGTCCCCTGACTTGGAGCTGCCTGGTAAGGATGAAGAGGACATGGGCTTCTGGTGTCAGAGTGACAGACTTCCAGCTTTGGCCTTGACATAGATAGAGCACAGGGATTTGCTTCTTGGCTTCTCCCACCATCTTTGGGGCCCTGAGTAGAGAGGGGATTTGTAGTAAAAAAAAATCATTTAAAAGTCCCAGTGCGGGGTTTCTACCCGGCTTTTGACCATTTATGTTCTTGGATCAAAGACACACACAGCCTTTATAGTTTTAAATATGAGGCAGCACAGTAGCTGGGCAGCTGCCAGCCCTCCATGCTGTTAGAATCCACCTTCCTATCCATAACCCAAGCCTTCACTTACTAAGTCACATCTGGGCTGCTCGTAGCTCCATCTGGCCAGCCTACAGGGCCACTGTTTTTATGGCTCAGCTAACCCATGGCGGCTCTCCTTTCTCCTCCTTCTATCCCAGGTGGCTCCTCTCTCCCAAGCCTGCCCAGCCTTTACCCTACCTAGGTCTCTTCTGCCCAGCTCTTGGCTGTTGGCATCTTAGTCACCAGTCACAACTAACGGGGGACAGGGTTACTCAATATCTTCCATGTGAGCTCGCTCATCTCTGGGGTACCAGTCTTGGGGGCCCCAAATTAGCATCAGAATACAGGCAGCATTGGGCCAACCTACCACAGGGGATTGCTTTCTAGTTCTTAGCACAGTACTGTGTGTGCAGCAACTGGACAGTACATGACCCATCTCCCTCTACTGTTTCCCGCACTCCTTTTGAGGCGTGTCTTTAAGATTCATTTTATGTGTGAGTGTTTTGTAGGTGTGTGTGCCTCATGCTTGGTGCCCTCAGAAGTCAGAGGAGGGCATCAGATCCTCTGGAACTGGAGTTACAGAAGACTGTGAGCCACCGTGCGGGTCCTGGGAATCGAACCCCAGTCCTCTGAAAGGGCAACCAGTGCTCTTAACCACTGCGCCATCTCTCCAGCTCTTCTGTTTCAGTTGTAATGGAACTTTGATTGTTCTGAAAGCCTTCTAGGCACTCTCCCTCTCTTCTAGGTTCCCCTGCTAGGGCAGAGACAGGCCTATCTATTTAAATGGACAACAAATGGGTCTTCAGAACATCTGCTCTCTCTCTCTATCCAGTTTCAACCCAGGTTTGATTTGCAGTTGCTTTTAGTGGTGTCATAGACAAGGGATAAATCTGTGGCCTTCTAAGAAGCAGTGGCAGAAAACAAGTCACAGTCCCAGTTTCCAGAGCGTGCTGCTTGCATTGATTCCCAGTTTCCAGAGTGTGCTGCTTGCATTGACTTGGTTCCTGCTCTTAGAAAATGTCTCTTCTTCACCTGCAGAAAGCTGTGTCCTGCAGGTCCAGGCACATTCTCGGGGAGCATGGTGTGAGCTGAGCTTTAATAACCGGTAAAAATTATGAATAGGCATGGGACCCTCTCGCCACACAGCACAGGTGTTTAAGTGTAGGCTGACAGGAGAAAGTGACGGCTCATGACTGTGAGGACAGGAGACTCATTTGGGAACTCAACTTTTCTGGCCACAGTATGAAAAACTCACTCGTTAGTTTACATACAGGCTGTCCTGTCCAGCACAACACAGCTGTCACAGACACCCGACAATGTAGGATGCAGACTGTGGCTGGCTAGTTGGGTGCCAGGTGGTGTTTACTAACTCTTTGCTTCATCGTCTCGGCTTCTGTTTGTTCCTATATTCTAAATTCTTTTGGAGACTGCACAGTTCGTAGTAATGAAACATGTAAAGGTGTCTTTTATTTTGTCTTTTTAAGACTGGAGTCTCTCTATTGTGTGGCTTTGCCTGTCCTGGAACTTGCTGTGTAGCTCAGACTGGCTTTGAACTCACAGAGATCTGCCTGCCTCTGCCCCTCCAAATGTTGGGGAGCCAGAGCTGTCTTTATCTATCTATCTATCTATCTATCTATCTATCTATCTATCTATCTATAAATAAATAAATTAAGAGGTGGGTGTGGTGGAACACACCTTTAATTTAAGTGATGTGGAGCACTTCTGGAGGAGCTGCATTTCTGTGAGTTCAAGGCCAGCCTGGTCTACCTAGTGAGTCTTCAGGGCTACACTCTGAGACATTGTCTCAAGGGAAGAAGAAAAGCAAAACAAATGCAAAATATTCTGGGGCTTGACCAAAGTGTAAAGCATTGTCTCATTTAAAAGTCCCTCCTCCTCTTCCCTGACCTCCCCTCTTTCTTCCCTTCCTCCTTTTCCCTGTGTCTAGGCTCCTTTGACACATCACCGTCTTGATAAGGCATCGCTGGGAACCCTTCCAATGAAAGATCGAGAGATCTTGGCGTGGGTTGAATAAAAACATAAATAAATAAATAAATAAATAAATAAATAAATAAAACATTGAAGTGTCCTTTGATGTTTACTTGGTTGGACACACCTGCTGCCCCGACTTAAGAACCGTTGCAGGCTTCAGATGAAGGGGGAGAGGAAGCAACTGTACTCAGCTTTGCTGCGGGGATGGGGGGGGTAAAGGGGGGGTGGGGACCTTCCTTGCTCTTCCTTTATCTCCGAGGATCTTGCTCTGGCTCACTCAGGTGTAGTGAGCAGGAGCTCTGTTGATTTAGTTTTATTTATAGGCACTGGGGATTTGTACTGCAGGAAAGTAATTCTTACAGGAGTCCTCGGAGGTGGGTAACTTATAGTTGTCAGGTGTCAGGTTTCAAGACCCCTCTTTTAAGGAGTACAGCATCTGTTCCTGTGTTTATTACTGCAGCAGGTGTTGGTTAAGAGTCTGACTGTTGATCTCCACCAGCTTGACTGTATCTAGAATCACTTAAGAGACATGTACTTGTGAAGGGTGTTTCTAGAAAGGTTTAACTGTGGAGGGAAGACTCACCCTAGATGTGGGTGGCACCATTCGGTGATCTGGGGTCCTGACTGAATAATTGGGAAAGGATGAGAGGACTGGAGAGATGAATCAGAGATTAAGAACACTGTTTGTGGATGGGCAGTGGTGCATACAGAGGCAGGTGGGTATCTGTGGGTTCAAGGCCAGCCTGGTTTACAAACTGACTTCCAAGACAGCCAGAGCTACACACAGAGAAACCCTGTTTTGAAAAACCACAAAAGAAGAGAAAAAAAGTAACACTAGTTGCTCTTGCTGAGGACCTGGGTTCAATTCCCAGCACCCACATGAAGGTTCATAAAGGTCTGTAACTCCAGTTTCAGGTGATTTAATGCCCTCTTCTGGCGTCCACAGGCATTGCATGCTCATGGTGCACAGACATGCACAGGCAAAACACATAAAATACACGTGTCCATCCCTTTTTGCCTCCTGACTATGGACTCTGACCCCTGCCTTCCATTCTTGCCACCATGCCTTCCCCACTATGATGAACTGTAACTCCCCCCATCCCCCCAATTATGTGCCAATAAGCCATTCATTCTTAAATTGCTTCCATCAGGGGATTTTGTCAGTGATGGGTGTAGAGTGAAAAATTATATATACAGGCTTTTCCTTTATCCTATACTTGAACAAGAATGTAAGTTCCAGAACGAGGAACTGAATGTAAGATTTTCACCACCCCAGGACACATTCCAGGTGAATGTGAATCAAGCCTCAAACAATAGGCCCACCTATGGGTGGGAGAGGCCCAAGGCAAGAAGGCATTCCTGACTACAGATAAAGATGCTGCCACCTAGGTCGGGCTATAGCCGGAAGATAGTTAATCTGAAATAGTTGGTAAATGGCAGGATAGGACACAATAGCATGGTAAAAACCACATTTTTTAGAAGAATGAGTGTGCAGAGTGATTTTCACATGACTCTAGATCATTTGGGCTAGATTCTCTGAAATGTTCCACTGTTCTTGGTTACCCCTCCCTTGGTCTTCCCAGTGCTATGTTCAAAATTTGTAAAACAACCAATCATGTGTAACCGCATGAAAATGCAACCATTCATGTGTAAGCGCGCGAAAATGCCTTCCTTCCCCCACCCCATGCTATAAAAGACCCTTTAACCCACCACTGGGGCCAAAACCTTGCTCTTGGAGCTAAAGAGCTTGTAGTTTTGACTGCCGGCTAACTTCCCTAATAAAGCCTCTGCTGATTGCATCCAGGTATGGTTTCTTGTGATCTTTGGGTGGTCGTGATCTCCTGAGACTTGAGGAAGGGTCTCCCGAGTATGGGGGGTCTTCATTGGGAAAAGTCAGCAATATAGTGCCCCAAGGTGACACTCTTAGCTAGCAAATGTCTGCCCCTCGTGGCCGTATGTAGTTCTTGGGGTTTTGTGGATATTGTGATAACACAAACAGTTGTTATGCACCCCATTTCTGTAGATCAAGTGAGTTTTCGGGAGTGAAGCACTCTTGGCATTGACTTTCATTCCTTTGACCGTGAAGCTGCTGCATGGTGCATCCTTTCTTAGTTCCTCTTTCTGATCCACACGCTTTGCCCTCACCCTCCATTGTATTTCTGAAATAATTTGTGTGACTGGCCATTCTCCTTTCCTTGGCAGATTCGCTGAAGTAGGCTCCTGTACCATGTGTGTGGCACCTCTCCCCTACCCCCTGCTGCCGCCCCCAGTCAAATGAGGAAGTCCTTGGTCACTATCTTGGTCTGGGAAAGTGCCTTTGCAGGAGGCAGCTGCTACCAGCTCAGGGGCTAGGCCTTGCAAAGTGGACTGAGACCAGGGTTGCCAACACCATAGATCAAGTTAAAATACTAGCTGCTCAGTTAAATTTGTAGTGGCTCTGTTTTTCGTATCCCCCCTCCTCTTCTTCCTTGACAACAGTTCAGTAAAGCCCAGTACCCAGAATAACTTTAATGATTTACGATTTTTTTTTTTTTTTTTAGTAATACTTGGAATGTAACGATGATACATTCAGGGCATAGTTACTCTATACAGTCACTGTTCACACGAACTTACTCACATGTTTGACTTGGCAGTGGCTTACATCATGCTAAGCTGGCGGGAAACCTGGCTGTGTTGGCTCAAACTTACTGAGAAAGGAGAGGTTGTGGGGCCGAAGGAACACAGGTGAGGTTCCTCTGCTTGTGGACTTTTTAAAACATCTCTGTCCTTCTTTTGTTAATGGTGCACCTCCATTGCCTCTGTAAATGCGTGTCCTGTTGGCACGGTTCTTGCCCCCTGGAGAGCCCTGCCAGGCAATGCTTGATTCTTGGTGAACACAAACCTCTAGTTTTCAGTTCCAAGCTTCATATCCCCGACTGGGTGCTGGGTATTTCCATGTACCTTGCTGGACACTGGATAGTGGGGAAAGCACATTTTGTTTCATTTGAGAGAGTCTCATTTCATAGCCCAGACTGGCCTCAAGCTCATGCCGTTTCTGCTTCAGCCTCCCGAATACTGGCATTATAGGGTTAATTTGCCAGCTCTATTTTGATCTAAGGCTATTTAGGACATACGATTTTTTTATTAGAAGTATGCCATCGCCAACAAATTCTTCAGGAAAACAGTTTCCCGGCTGAACTTTGTCTCAAGTCTTCAAGTTTTTAGAGCACAGATAAGTCCTTGTCTGCTGGTTATCTATGGTGAAATGATGCACTCAAGATAGTTTTAGACAACTACACTTAGCCAATGGAAAGTTTTGAGTCTTTTTAAAAAGAGATTTATTTATTTATTTTATGTATGTGAGTATGTGGTCTTTATGCACACCAGAAGAGGGCATCAGATCCCGTTTCAGATGGTTGTGAGCCACCATGTGGTTGCTGGGAATTGAACTCAGGATCTCTGGAAGAGCAGTTGGTACTCTTAACCACTGAGCCATCTCTCCAGCCCTTTGACTTTATTAATGACCAGACCAAGAATGGGCCTCTCCTCTGGAAGGTCTCTTGGTGCTCGAGCTCAGGAGAACAGTGTTTTAAAAGTCAAAACCAAACTACATCAGCGCCTGAACTGAGCTATGGGGGTGTTGACATTAGTGAGAGATTTGAAGCTAGTTGCCTGACAACATATTTCTTCAAAAGGCTCAGCAGCACCTTCCAGATATCACATAATATGTGTGGATCATGATCGTCATGAACCATCCCAGGAGTCTTGCCAAGGTGGATGTCACTACTGGGGGGTGGAAGGCAGGCACAGGATGGAGTTACTTTGGTCATTTCAATAGCAAAGCCTTTGGTGGATTTCCAGCTTTGTCCTCTGAAGATTTTGTTGACCACTGTCTCACATGGAGCAGGCCTTTGCCTTGGGGCTGTTGCTTTCCTTGCTAAGAGCAGCCTCCTCCGGCTGCCAGGTCAAGGAGTTAGCGTGTTTGTTCTCGGTAACTTTTATTATTATTTTTCCACCGATCTCTAGATTATAACCCAGAGTAGAGAGTGCTGTGGTAGGAGTCCAGATGGCAGAGCCACATGTCTTACTTAGGTATTGCATCAGCTCAAAACTCAGTACTTCCTGGCCGGCCTGGAACTTGAAATATAAACCAGGCTGGTCTTGAACTCACAGAGATTCACCTGCCTCTGCCTCCCGAACACTGGGATTAAAGGTATGATCTGGTATGCCCTGCAAACATAATTGTTTCTTCATTCAACTTTAGAATTCCTGTCAGCCATCCAGATTAGCCCTTAGAGGGATTAACTTTAACTCATTCCTGCTTTCTGTGCCTCCCAGGCAGTCACTGTTGACAGCTCTCCCTCCTAGGGTTTGGACCTCTTATTCTGTTGGTGAAGAAAACCTAGTAAGTCTATCTTGGGTGAAGGATCCTGGCTCTTCTTGTGTGGACCCTGGGACCTAGGCTGGCTCACTGGGACAGGTGTGACGGAGGTAGGTCAGATGCCAGATGGCACGCTTAGGCGTATTCAGGAGTCTGCAGGCAGCTGCCGTGACTGGTCCGCCCACCTTGAGCCTGAGTCCCAACATGTCACAGCCTCCGGGCTGTGCCTTCCTGGCTGTTGGCCACCTGTCGTCTTTTCTGGTGACATTTTACTTTGCCTTTCCTTTGAAGAGGTTTCTAAAGAGAGATTGTCCCATGTAAAGGTCAGGAAAAAAAAAAAAAAGCGTAGATGATCCGTCAACAGAAATATAAGTTAAAAGGCAGGAAGTGAAGTGGCTTTATACAATTAGATTGGAGATAATGGGTTAAAAAAAGTGTCCTTGAAATTATTCTTTAATTCTTTAGTCATTTTTCTTTAGAGTCATAAAGCAGGATGTGGAAAACAAATATTTCTATTCAATATATACACACTTCGGCAAAACAAATAATGGGGCTTTGTGAGCGTCCAGACCTCCTGGACAGAGGAAAGTAGCTTTTCTTGGTTGAGCATTTTTTTTTTTAATTTTTTAATTTTTTAGCCTAAGTTCAGACCAGAAAAATGGAGTCATGGCAGCGTAGGCAGAGCCCAAGCATTTTGTGGGTTTGTGTGAATTTGGGGGGTGTGCGCATGTGTATAGAAATGTAGATGCTGGGTATCTTCCTCAACTGCTCCCAGAGTCCTACCACGTAGCCCTGGCTAGCCTGGAACTCTCCTGTAGGCTAGGCTGACCTCAAACACAGAGATCTCTGCCTCCCCAGTGCTGGGATTAAAGGTGTGTATCACCCACCGTTGTCTGGTTCTACCCAGGTTTTGAGACAAGGGAACTCACTGAACTTGGGGCTCACTACTTCAATGAGGCTGCCTGGCCAGTGAGCTCCAGGGGTCCTCCTGTCTCCCCAACATTGGCTTTATGGGCTGGGGATTGAGCTCAGTTCTGTGCACTTGTGTGACAAGCTTAGATTCACGATGGCAAGAGTCATGCCTTCCTGAACACAGACAAGGCCTCTGTTTTGCACTGTAGAGACTGGACATCCTAATGTTTAAATATATTAAAATGAAAATTTGGACCAGCCTGACCTCAAATTCACAGAGGTCCTCCTGCCTCAGGTTAAAGGCATGTGCCACGATGCTTGGTTTTTTTGTTTTTGTTTTTTTAAAAAGGTTTGTTTTATGAGTATGGGTGTTTTGCCTGCATGTGTGCCTTGCATCACATGTGTGCAATGCCCCCAGAGTCCAGAAGAGGGCGTCAGATTCCCTGGAAGTGGAGTTACAGATGGTTGTGAGCTGCCACGTGTGTGCTGTGAACTGAACCCAGGTCCTCTGCAAGAGCAGTCTGTGCTCTTAACCACTCCAGCTCTCTCTTCAGTGCCTGAAGTTTAGTTGTGTGTTTTGTTTTGTTTTTTTGTTTTTGTTTTTGTTTTTGTTTTTTTGGTTTTTTTTTTTTTGAGACAGGGCTTCTCTGTATAGCCTTGGCTGTCCTGGAACTCATTCTGTAGACCAGGCTGGCCTTGAACTCAGAAATCCTCCTGCCTCTGCCTCCCAAGTGCTGGGATTAAAGGCGTGCGCCACCACCGCCCGGCCTGAAGTTTAGTTTTTAAGCTGTATATTTGTATAGTGATTTCTCAAATACAAAATACTGTTGTGCTATAGAAGTAATTTTGGGTACTTAATCATCACAGCACTTTATAAGTTAGCTGTTAACCAACCAGGTCTCCCACAAGTTAAGGAGTGAGTGATGTTGTAACTGGATGGTGCTGATGTCATGCTGAGCACACTCTGGTGTGGAAACCTCTTCAAATGGGGAAGAGAACTAGGAATCCAGAGGATTCCTGCAGATTTTGACTCCAACTTAATCCTTCTTATTATTATTTTGATTTACTTATATGTGTATGAATATCTTGCCAGCAGCTGTATCTGCCTGCATACCGAGTTAGTGCTGAACCCAGGGAGACCAGAGGTGGTGTCAGATCCTTTTAAAAACAACTTTTGGGGGTCTGGAGAGATGGCACCGTGGTTTAGAGCAATTACTGTTCTTCTAGAGGACCCGAGTTGGTTCCCAGCACCTATATCCCATGGTGTACAACAGTCTGTAATGACAGCTTCAGGGAGATCCAACCAACACCTCTGCTTCTCTCCCCAAGGGCACCTGTACCCACATGCAGCATACACATAACTAATTTGTTTTGCTAGCTAACATAGCACTTGG
This sequence comes from Arvicanthis niloticus, assembly GCF_011762505.2. Lineage (NCBI taxonomy): Eukaryota > Metazoa > Chordata > Mammalia > Rodentia > Muridae > Arvicanthis > Arvicanthis niloticus. Next base: position 42,040,224 of record NC_133432.1, read on the forward strand.
TTGTAACCACTAGATAGCCTGGGTATCTGGGGACTGAGTTAGTAGTCTGCTGGAATTTGGAAGTGGCCTCCTGGAGGAAGGCTGTTGGTGTTGTCAGAGCCCGGTGGATGGTACCGTCCCTAGGGCAGCAGCTGGCATCATTCAGATAAAGGTTTGGTGACTGTCTAGATTGCTTTGTTGCTAGGAAGAAACACTGACTTAAGGAGAAAAGAAAGGGTTTATTTCAATTTACAGGTTGCAATCGGTGACTTTAGCTGCTCGGGTGGAGGAGGTGCTGGCTGGCTCAGGCTTGAGCAGGCGGCTTCTGAAGGAACCAGAGTGTACAGTAAACACTTTAGTAGGAGGGCCCTGCACGGTCTGTGCCTCCTCTTCCTCTCCTTTTTTCCTTCCTTATTTATTCTTTCATGATGATTTAAAAACGAAACCATTCCTAACTCAGGTCTCACAAAAAATGGGTTAGGTACTATTCTTTCCTTTTCAGAGTTTTATTTTTAATTCATGTGTATGTGGTGTGTGTGTGTATGTGTGTGTGTGTGCGTTAGTGCGTGCCCTGACTGTGGGGGTTCCTAGGGAGGACAGATGGAGTTGTCAGATTTCCCAGTGCTGGAGTTACAAGGGATTGTAAACTACGTGACATGCATTCTGGGAACCGAACTTGGGCCCTCTGGAAGAACAATGTGTGCTTTTAATCACTGAGCCATGGCTTCAGCCCCCAAGGTGCTTGCTCTTGTCAACTTCTGGAGCAGATGGTGGTTAGTATGGTCTTTCTAAGCCTTCTGACTGTTGTTCTGTTCCCAAGGTGCCTTCAAGCAAGTATTTTTCTTGTAATCGATTGTTCAATTCCAAAGTAAATTAGAAAGTAGGCGTTGGAATTTCCAGTGCCCTACCTAAAGGCTCAGCTTTCAGGGTCCCCACTGCGAGGGGCTATCTGGCTCCTAGATTGGGTGAGTTCGTGTCTGACTTCCAGTAATTTGGATGTGAATCTCTTGAGCATTATCCATAGGTTTAAGAGCATTGTTTAAATGATAACAAAAGTCAGATTCCTTTCAGGGGAGTGCACATGGGACACAGACCGTGTTTGGGGATGGATTAGCTTGGTTTCCACCCCTCCAGGCACCACATTCTTTATTTCTTCTGTAGCTTTTTGGGACCCTTCTCACAACCCTCAATAGCCCATCATGTGGAATGCCCCTTCTAGGGAGGACTGACCTGTGGGGGAGCTGGGGGACGTGCTGAGGGCGCGGCTCACTGGGTGCTCACACCAACATCCTTTCTGTGCATTTCGGATTTGTATCAGCTAGCCAGCAATTTAGCCCCAGGATTACAAATTACTCGCAAGTCTATTAAAGTACAGCAACACCTAGGCTTGTCAATGCTTGCCTAATTTCCTGTGGTAATTGCAGGGCTTGCACAGACAGCCTTCTTAAAGGGCTTCTTAATTCAGACCTGTGGGCTCCCAGCCACGTCCCGAATTCATTTATCTTTGAGGGCAGTTTCAGACAGCAGCCTTGAGAAAGAGATGACTGACGTCACCTGCCGGGAGCCGTTCTTTGGTGTCATACGTACATCCGATAGTGTCACGGGAAGTCACCTGGCTTGTGTCTTGGCAGCCAAAAGCTAATGGCCATGTCATTTGTGAACAGCCTGAACAAACTGTTGTTGGGAATGTATCTCCTAGTTCGCCTCTGCCTTCCTGTGCTGGGCATGCCTCCAAAGCTTCACTGTTAAACTTTAAAAAGAAAAAAAAATTTTTCCTCGTGATTGCTTCCTGAAGTCATCCCTTTTTCTCAGGTCCTGGACCACACACACTTATACGTCCTAAATAGAGGGCTTCCTACTTTGCCCTTGGTTTGGAGCCGAAGGCGTAGAAATCCTGTCTATGGCCGTATTTAGCGAATGTGACAGTCTTCCTTAATCTTATTCTGTGCCCTGACGGTGCTCTATGCCAGCTTCGAGCTGAGGCTGGGTTTTGTATTCCCACTGTAAGAGAACAGCCCAAGCTGCCATACACGGGCTGTTCGTATTTATTAGGCCGGGAGTTCATTTCGTGTTCCTGACTCTCTCAGTGCGGAATGGCCATTCCACGTGAACTTGGTGTCACATGGAATGCTTACCGGCGGCAGCTGGAGTCCGCTCATTGATCTGGAGGGGCGGAGATGAGAGCTTAGACTCAGAGCAGAATTGAAGTCTGTGTCAGAGGGGCTGCTGGTGTGAGCATTCCCGGTTCCCTCGAGGTGGAATGGATCACTCATAGCCATCTTCTCAGGTTTTTTTTTTTTTCTTCCCACCAGCATCTTAAAATGTCAACCATGTGCTGTGATGTTCATCGGTTTGAGTGAAACTTGGTGTTTTTCATTGAAAACAAAGGCATATCTGGCCGTCATGGTGATTGTAGAATTTCCATTACTCACCCTACGTAACCTGTTCATGTTTGCTCCTCAGTTCTCACTCTTCCACTCCCCCAGTTCCAGGCAAGCAATAAGCTCTTTCCGTCTGGATTCCAGACGTGTCATACAGATGGACCCGCCCGACATATTCACGACAGGCTTCTTTCTCTTAGTATGTTGTTATCCAAGCTGGTCTGTGTTGTTGCCTGGGTCAGTACCTCATAACTCTCTGTGGATGGATAGTAGTCCACAACACGGGACATTTGGGTCATTTCCACTTTTCACTATTATAAATTTTGGGGTACACTTCCGTTAGGATACCTGGCACAGCCGGGGTTCCCTCTCACCCCAGGATTAGGCACAAACCACACCCAAACACCTATTTTCACAGATCCTTTATTAAGCAAGGAAGAAAAGTCAAGGTTGCTGCCCTCTGACTCAGGCAAGAAAACAGCAGCAAATGACCTTGCAGGTGTGATTTGTAAGGGGAGGAAAGGGGAAAGCTATGTTAGAACAGGCTAGGATGTAGTGGTGTGTTCTGATTGGGCATGTTAATTAGGTGATCCAAAGGGGGACTTTTGATTGCTGGACTTCAATACTCTGATAGCTGGACCTTGATGGTCAGCCTCAGGAGGAGGAAGTGGCCAAATAAGGGAATAGACTTTAGTGGCTAGCTTCCAGAGTGTAATCTAATCGTGGTTTTTTTTTTAAAATCAGGAGAAGGGTAAGGCCTGCCAGGGCCATCCATGCTGGCTGGAGTCCCTTCAATACCTTTGAGTGGAGTTGCTAAGTCATGAGCCAAACCCGAGTTAAACTTCTGTTTACCTGTTTAAATCTCTTTTAGGCAGGTGTTCAGATCCTTGCAAGTCTCAAGACCAGCAGGAAAACCATAGGAGCGATCCGAGTGGGGTGGAGAATGAAATTTGGGTCAGCTCCACTTTAGCAGGCACTGGGTCAAAGGTGCACAGAAAAGCGCAGGAAGGGGCGTGGCAAGGCCTGGGAGGATGCTTGGCGTTTCAAGACAAGGGATGGTTCCACGATGGGAGACAGCAAGTGGTCTGCTTGCATCCTTCCGGGAGACCCACTGAACATGGCCCCAGGGCACTGTCCTTCCCAGCCACCTTCCAGGACACAGGCACATGTAAAGGAGTCCTGTGTTCATCTGGTTAGTTTTCTACCAATCTACGTGGGCCCTGGCAGTTGGCATAGGCAGATCTTGAGCATAGAGGGCAGTGGAAGGTGATTACTGAGCTGTGTGAGAACATGCAGGTGTAGGGGCAGAGTGTGCCTTTGTTTTTATGGGAAGCCACATGCAGCTTGAAGACATCCTGAAGTTACCCAGAGCTTTGACCACCACACTGCACTCTCTGCTGGGAGACACATGCTCTGCCTTGTCAGGCCTTTGAGCTGCTCTGCCTTGGATCTTTGGGTCTGCCTTTAATTCCCCCACCCTGCATCCTTTTCTTTGCTGATTTGGGTTTTTTGAGACAAGGGTCTAGCATTGTAGCCCAGACCATCCTCAAACTCTCCATCCTCCTGTCTCAGACTCCTGAGTGCTGGGATTATAGGTGTGAGTCATAAAGCCTGGTTTCCCAGGCTTCCTTTCTCTTACCCGCTCATTTCGTTGATAACTTGGAGTTTGTGTGTTGTATTTGTGTGTCCTGCAGTGTGTATTGTGTGTCTCACAGTGTGTGTCTTGTGACCGTGGGTGGCAGGACTAGTCGTCCTGGAACTGCACAGATGGCTCAGGTTAAGAGCAGTAGCTGTGCTTTCAGAGGACCTTGATTCCCAGCACCCAAAAGGCAGCTCATAACCGGCTGTAACTCCAGGTCTGTGGGATTCAACGCCCTCTTCTGGCCTCTGTGAGTACTGCATGCGTGTGATACAGAGGCACACGTAGACAAAACACTCACACATATACATGCACACAGGCAAAATACACACACAGAACGAAAAGAAAAGAAAAGAAAAGAAAAGAAAAGAAAAGAAAAGAAAAGAAAAGAAAAGAAAAGAAAAGCCACAATAGCAACAACAAAAGAATAACCTTTTCTCATCAGACCCTTACCTCTTCACTGGCCAGGGCTGTATTTTGTAGCCTGGCCGACAGACATGTTGCACATTCAAATTCAGGATGGGTGCCACTGTCCCCTTGAGCACCTCATTGATGAGACAATTCTTTATTTTTAAAAGACAAACCGTGTAATTAAGAGGTGATTATTCATCCATCAAACAGTTCTTCAGTCAAACTGCAGTATCCCTTTAAATAGTGGCTTTCCCTCGGCTGCATTTATCTGTGTAGCTCATCATCCATTTGGCAGAGAGAGAGCCATGCTTGCTGAGAGCAGGCACCCAGGGTTGAAGGACAGAATGAGATGGAGAGAAAGCATTTGTGGGCCCATGACATCTATTCTAAGAAATCCTCCAAGAATGCATTTATCAAATTTAAAAAAAAAAAAAAAAAAAAAAAAAAAAAAAAACCCTTAACAGATTTCTGTCTATCAGTCAATCTGGATTGTTATAGGAAGTCCTTGCATAGGCTGGCTTCTGCCTCTCTCTTATCTATCAGTCAATCAATCATCTGTCGTGACAGGATCTCACCGTGTAACACAGGCTGGCTTTGAACCTGAGTCTCTTGCTGTAGTTGCTCCAGGGCTCTGAGCTTACAAGTGTGCATTGATGTTCTTTGAGTTTTAACCAATTCTTTGTGCTCTGGAGGAGGGAGGATGCTGAGGCTGGGAATGCTGTGTCTATGCTCATTCTGCTTCCTTGGTCATCAGGAATTGGGACTAGAATTCTCCTCAAACCTCTGCTTCCTCATCCCGTCCCACCAATCTGTATCCACTAGGAGTATTGTTCATGTGCCTTTTGGATGAGGCCACACCTGTGCCTTTGGTGAGGGCCTGGCGCACAGAATGGGCTCAATGTATCGACTCGCCTATTATTATCAATAGGACTGTCACGAATTTAGTGTTGCTGGGCCAGATGCAGAATTGAGAGGTTATGGAGCGAGCGAGACAGTGTGGGCAAGGGGCCTGAATGGGAAGTCTGTGTATCTGGTGTGTCTGTCCTTCCATGCCTCCCCATGCTGTGCCCTGGCTGTCTCTTCCTTTCTTCCAGTGCTTTTGACTCTCATCAGCTTTTCCTTTTAGCGTCTGAGCGTTGCCATTTTATGAGTCAAGTTAGTTCCTCTACTCTTAAGAGTTCATGATTTTGTTTTTTAAATTATTGGGTGGTAGGCTAGGGCTTGTTGGCTAAGCTACCCTCTCCATTCAAACGGATCTGATTTCTTGCAGGTAAAAGATGACGTCATGGTGAGAAACTTATATGAGCCTGTGTGTACCACGTGGATGTAGTACCTGCAGAAACCAGAAGAGGGCACCAGACACGCCCTTTCCCCCCTCACCACCCCTAACTCCTCAGACTTAAGTTATAGTTGTGAGCCACCATGTGGGTGCTGGGAATTGAAGCCAGGTTCTCTGCAAGATCAGCCAGCGCTCTTAACCTCTGAGCTGTCATTCCAGCCCCATTAGAGGACTTTTAAATAGTATGCCAATGGGGTCTGAACTTAATATGGAGTCACCTTTTGTGAGCCCCCTGCACAGCTATGACATAGGGACCATATGCCCACCCAGGAACTTGGAAGCCACCTGGCAGACCTGTTGGGCAGAGGGGGCACCCAGCAATCTCAATTCTACAGACCTTTCCCAATGTCTATCTACAGGTCATCCTATCGGGCTCATCCCCGAGCTGGTGCCTCTGCCCACACTTTATCTTTCTATGTTTTGATGTGCTTGCTTCCTCTCTCGTGGTTTGGGGACAGCCAGGTTTCTCATGGGATGCGACAGGCAACAAGGTTTTGGATTCTTGGGAATATATGCTCGCTCGATTGCAGATCTTATCTGTGTTCCTTGGTCTTGGAATTTAGGTAATTGAACATTCGTCGACCCGACTTATTAGATCCGTGCAGTGCTTTACATTCTTCAGGTCAATGCCAGGAGGCGTGGTTTCTCCACTGCCCAGTGTACATTGCAGGTTGCCTAGTAACAGCCTGGGCCTCCCAGCTAGTTAACTGATAATCCTTAGTGTGGCAACTGAAGAGGTCTATAGACCAGTGGCTCTCAACCTGTGAGTCGAGACCTGGTGTGTGTGTGTGTGAGTGTGTGTGTGTGTGTGTGTGTGTGTGTGTGTGAGTGTGTGTGTGTGTGTGTGTGTGTGTGTAATGACCCTTTCACAGGGGTTGCCTAAGACCATCTGAAAACACAAATATATTTACATTATAATTCATAACAGTAGCAAAAATCACAGTTATGAAGTAGCAATGAAATTAATTTTATGGTGGAGGGGGGTCACCACAACATGAGGAACTGTATGTAAGGGTCACAGCATTTGGGAGGTTGAGAACCTGTGCTGTAGACATCTCTGGATGTACTGGGGGGTGGAGGCGAGTAGATCAACGCTACTACCCCCACCCCAGCTTCTTCAGTTTGGAGCCTGGGTAAGACTCTCTCATTGGCTGTCTTCTGTTTTCAGCAGTGAAGAGCCATGCGGCCTTTATCTCAAGGCTTTTGTGGCTTGAAGGATGAATCATCAAATTTTGAGCCAAATGATCCTACAGAATGGGTGGGGCAATTTAATGAATGAAAGGCTGAGGCTAAACTAACCTGGACCAGTGGGAGCTCTCGGAGACTGAGCCACCAACCAAAGAGCATGCATGGCCTGGACCAAGGCCCCCAGCACCAGGGCTGCCTTGTCAGGCTGCAGTGGGAGAGGATGCATCTAACCCTGCAGAGACTTGATGTGCTAGGGTGGGGGATACCCAGGGGAGGGCCCACCCTCTCAGAGGAGAAAAGGAGGGGCCATGGGGGAGGGACTATGGGAGGAAAGATTGGGAGGGACAGCATTTGGGATGAAAATAAATAAATGAATAAATAAATAAATAAATAAAAATACAGAAAGGCTGATGCTAGGGCATACATCTAACCATTTTTTGTTGACCATGTTTCCTTTTGAGATTTTAAATTTTAACCTCACCCACCCACCTATCTACCCATCCAAATACACTTTTGTAGAGCCTCAGGCAGCATTCTCTAGGTGGTGTGGTCTCTGAGAGGACTTTTACATTTCAGTTTTACTGCGGCCTGAGGGGAGTGGATAGAAACACGTAGCTGTCCTTGTTTGCTTTCTGTTGCTGTGATGAAACACTAGTCACGAGCAACTTTGGGAGGAAACGGGTCTGTTTCAATTCACTGGTTACAGTCCATCCTTAAGAGAAGCCCAGGCAGGGACTGAAGTGGAAACCAGGAGGACTCTGCTTCCTGGCTTAGTTCCTGGCTTGATTAGCTAGCTTTCTTCTACAGCAGGAACAGGAGAGAAGCAGAACTCCCCACTCCTGGCTAGATAGTACAAGAGAGAGGAAGGGTTTGTATCCCACCGTCTCCTTTAAGAACCTACCTTCAATGGCCCCTTGCATCCCACTGTCTCCTTTAAGGACTTACTCGATGGCCTAACTCCCCCACCCCCCAAACCACTTCTTAAAAGTTCTATAAGTTCCCAATAATAGCCTATAGGATGAGGAATGATCCTTTACCATATGGGCCCCTGGGAAACTATAAGATGGAAACTATAGCATAATGTTTCACGACTAGCAGGCTGAAGGATAGAAGGGATTCTCCTAGGTTTTGTGATCCGGCAGACCCTTTCAGGATGGCCACCTCTGGGCAGGAAGGTCGTAAGAGTCAGTGGTGTGAGGACCAGAGTGAGAGACATGGCAGGACCATTGTACTCACAGACTCAAAGGCAGCTGTGGCCATCTGCACACGATCTAGCCAGGCATCACTTGAGGGGTGGGGGCTGGTTCATCAGCTTTACCTCTAACTGAAGAACTACATAGACAGCTGATGGCTCCTGGGGAAGGGGAGTCAGGTTTCATTCAGGGTGGCTCATCCTAGGTCAGTCACCCTCTAATGGATGGCCCTACACCCAGGAGTATGTGGGAAGCAAAACTTGGGATTGATGGGTTATTTTTAAAAAGGGGGGATGGGGGAGTGGAGGAGCTGGGTCAATATGATCAAAATACTTTGTATGAAGTTCTCAAGAAATTTTTAAAAGAAAAAGAACGGACTCTTGGCATGCCTGTCAGCATAGCCTCAAAATGGCTAACAGTCAGCATAGCTCTGTGTGTGCTCCAGGCTCCAGGCTCCAGGCACTCTTACTGAGTTCCTGTCTCTATTAAACGTAACAATCTGACTCCTTTCTACTTATACTTTGGGTATGAGCTAGCTAATACTTCCAGTGCACAGGTCCCCAGGGTGGGCCAGGTGTCTACTGTTGATAGAACACAGCCTCAGGTGCATGATCCCAGGTCCACAGACCTCCTCACCCCTCAAAGGCCTTCAAGGGTGGCGGTTAAATGCTGCCTGCTTTACTGTGAGATAATGGGTGTTGAATTCATCATGTATTAGGTGTATGGGATTTTCATTATTCTACTTTTAACAAAGGAATTTGCAAGTCTGACAAGTTAGAATGAGTGGATTGGAGCCTTTCTTGGATTAGGGAAAATCGGGCCCAATGAATTTATTCACTATGCATTCCAGGCCACTAATCCCGATAGGTTTGCCTTGGATTAATGGATGGCATGCGTTTTTCATTCTCTTCAATTTTAGCATTAAGTGTTTTACATCCTACAGCAGAAAAATGTGACCAGAGCAATCCCCCCCCCCCCAACAGCTATTTAAAGAGTCCCCTGCTCAACCTCCTCTCTTTTCAGTCTTGGGGATTGGCTGTTTGCATGCCTGGTGGGCACCACCTCACAAGCCCGTAGCCACCTTCCTTAGCTTTTGCATACGTTGCATTTGGATATGACACCAGAGCTCCTTGTGCCATTGGTGGGATCTGAAATCATCTCCTGAGGGCTCTTAAATCCTGAGACGTGGAGTGTTTGCACGTTGACTCAGTACGGTCCTGTTTATATGCAGATAGTGTTAGCATATCGCAATATGCCATTTAAAAAAAAATCATGAGGCCGGAGAGATGGCCCAGCGGTCACATGCACAGGCTGCCCTGGCAGAGAAAGGAGAGTGACTCCCAAACCTTCATGCCACCCTGTAGTTTGCCTCGTCAGTGCCCACCTGTAGACTCCATCAGCGATGGCATCCTGCTTGCTGTAGCAGGTCTAAGTGAAATCATTCCTTTCCCTGTCAGCCCCGGTTTGAGGCTCTGGTGTGCAAACACAGCTGTGTGACAAACCCTTTCTTCTCTGCCTTGCAGGAGTGTGAAGCTGCTGGAGACTCTGCTGGGCTGTGTTGGCTCCCAGGTGCCAATCCTCAGTGAGAAGGTCCACGAATCTTACTGCAGGTACTGTATGCCCCGTTGAAACCCCAGAACAGATACATTCTTGCACTAGAGTGTATCATTCATTTCAACCTGAGAACCTTAGCCCTCCGTGCTGTCTGTGGACGTGGGACCTTGGGCCTGGCCTGTGCTGGGTAAGCAAGCACTCTATCTAAAGCCAAACCTTGCCCTCTTTTTAAAATCTTCAACATTTGTTCCTTTTTAGACTTGATAGTTCTGAACAGAACGTGAGATGGGGGGTGTGGGAGGGGAGAGGTCAAGGCTGGCCAGTGAGACTGTCTTAAAAAAAAAAAATATATATATATATATATATATATATATATATGATTTTTATGTTGGGGTTCTGCATAGGAAAAGGTGTCACTGAGAATATACTTTAAAAATCTAATGCTTTAGCTGAGTGTGGTGGTGCACTTGGGAGACAGAGGCAGGCAGTTTATGTAGTGGGGCCAGTCTGGTCTATGTAGTGGGGCTAGCCTGGTCTATATAGCAAGGCCAGCCTGGTCTATGTATTGAGTCTAGCCTGGTCTACATAGTGAATTCCAGGACAGCCTGGGCTACATACTGAGATCCTGTCCCCCCCCCCCAAAAAAAAATTTATAAAATAAACACATTAGTTGATAAAGTAAAATATAAATACTTGTGGAGAAATCACTGCTCTAGCTGTGTCTATGAAGTTACAAAGGGTCACTGGCTGTGGAAAGTTCATTGTTATTCTTGGTGTGTTATCATCAGAAAATGTTGAAGGGTAAAGCTTTCAGTATGGATAGTGGGCACACAGGGGATGAGGAGGGTGTGTGTGTGTGTGTGTGTGTGTGTGTGTGTGTGTACAGTGAACCTCACACATTCTTACAGTCATTTACGGCTGTTCACAGCCTTCATTCTGTCTTTGCTATATTAAGAATGCTGACATAATCGGGTTCAGTAGACCACATGAGTCCCTAATCAGAGGCCTTTGTGGGAGACACAGCCTGGGACCTATGTCACATGTGAGCAACTATGCAAGCGGCCTTTCAGCGAGGATTAAGAAGGAAGAAGGGGCTCTGCAGGGAGAGTCAGGCTACAAGCAGTACCTGGTGATGAAATCCATGTTGTGGCCTCCAATTTAATAATGTCAGGGGACAGGGACAGAGGTGCAGAATTGCCAGACGTTCCTTCCCAGAGCCTAGTGCAATTAGATGAGGAGATGGGGAGGGTGTTCTGCCTGGGCCTGAGCCTGGGCAACCCTGGGCTCATTCAGGTACCTATGTAGTCAAATGAGAAGCGCTCATTCCGTGAGCTTGATCTTCAAGCACCAGTCAGTGTTTCTGCGTCCCTAACAGGCCAGTGGAGGACGGCCTCCTCATTACCTAACAGGAGGGTGTTGACAGCCAGAGGAGCTTGAATCCAGCTTCAGTGCTTTGGGCTTGGAAAAGGCTGTGCCAAAGTATAGGGACATCGTTGTTTAGTCCCCAAGCCCAGGTCCTGAGCCACAGCTCCACTGGGATTTCACAGCTAGAACTAACAGGCCAGCTTACCACCATCCTTTCTCGGGAAAAGAGATACAGGCGCGGTGATACTGTCTGTGGCAAGTCGCCAGGAGGCCTTCCTGTCTTGGCCAGCCGTGTGTATGCCTCTAACTTCATCATATCCAGTCTTCTGCACTGAGGATGGTGGACTTCATATAGTCTGATTGTTGTACCCCTCAGACGTGGTGGCTGAGGGTGAGACATAAGCCTTGCTGGGTCCCTGGGAGGAGCCTAGCAGAATGGCCCGTAAGCTAATACTGATTCTTCTCTACCTGCAGGGGAGGGTTTGTGGTATACAGCAGGTACTCAATAAGTATTTGCTGTGCAGGTGGTTGGATCTGAACGGTAACTTGCTGTGTTCTCCCCACGAGCACTACGAGGCTGGGTCGGTGAGTGGCTCATCTTTTGTGGGTTCTGAAGTCCTACAATGATGATGGCCCATCGTGGAGACCTTTTTGGGAGACAGGGCCTTATTAAATAGTCCTGGATGGTCTTCAGCTCCATCTGTGTGTAGAGCAGGCTGGCCCCAGACTGAAAGAGATCGACTCAACTCTGCCTCTCAAGTGTTGGGATTAAAGTTTTTGCCATAATACTTGGCCAGGGACATATTTTTGATGTTACTATAGGTAGTGTTTTGTTTTGCTTTTTAGATTTCTGTTTTTATTTGATTTTTGCCAGTGTCACATATATATTTGTAATGTATTGTGACCCGTTTTCTCGTGGTGTAGGACTGGGCGGAGCTGCTGGCCAGGAAGGATGAGGCAACTCAGCCTCGAGATCTGAGGCTTGTTGTCGAGGGGCTACAAACAAGATACAACCTTGGATGGTTGACTCCCCGTGGGAGTGACCCCCCACCCCATCACCTTGCTTATTCTCTGGGTTCCAAGGATGCTTCAAGCCATCCAAGTGGGTGTGGTGGAAAAACCTCTGCCTGTGCTGGGGTGGCTTCAGTTACTCTTTGGAACTGAATTATCTTGTTTGGTTGTATAGAAAAGTGTGTTCTGGACTCCTGAAGGACTTACTCTTTGCTGTAGCGAGCAAAGGGACCTTGAAATAGTCTGTCAGGTGACAGTGGGGGCTGGGGGAGAGGAACTATAGTGGGTCTTGCTTAAGACACAAGTTGAAATGTCTGGATTCAGCTTCTGGGCGTTCTTTAAAAGGCTGGGAGTGTGGCTCAGCAGGGAGCACATTCTATCCATCCCCAGCACCGCACGGGACCTATGACCTTCTTCTCAGATGTAGAACAGACTGTCAGAAGGAAGGAAGCAGGTTCAGCTATTTGGGTCTAAAGCATTTGAGGCAGTGGGTCAAGTTCAGATCCTGGGTGATGCGTGGCTACACTATCACATTAGAACTGTTAAAGCAAGCAGTCGACTCAGCCACTGACCTGTGATAAAATTCTCCGCTTGTGGCCACGGCGCTCTCCCACGGGGCAGTTAGCGTCATTCCTTTAGAATTACTCCAGCATTCTGGGTGGCTTTCCCCACCTCCACCTGTCCTCTGGGCCGGTTGCGTCTTTGATCGCTCTGATAAACATTCCCATCTCTGAAGACCTTTGTGTAACTGGACATTTTCTTTCTGCTCTCTATTCAAGGCTCTTCCGTTCCTGCCTCCCTGGGTGTCTACCTATTTATATGCACATTACACAGGAGGAAACCTTGGTGCAGGGACAAATATGGCTACTTGTTTTTTTATAGATGGGGAGTGGGGGTGGGGGTGGGGTGGGGGCAGGTTTGGTCTGAATGAGTGTTTCAGATTATAAACACTTTCCTTCTGGATTGAGCATCTGAGATTTTGGCCACCAGAGAATTGTGACTTGGAATAGGCCAGGAAGACAGACCACAAAATGTGGCATTTCCTGTATAGGGATTACTTGTACATGACCTCTTCTGCCTAGATAATACCCATGGCAACCAGGGGTGTGGGTTCTGTGTGCCTGAGGGCTCTTTGAGAAGACAGAATGGACTGCAGGTAAATACAACCGGTTCTGACATTTGTTGACGCAAAGGTACTTCCGACAATCAGATTAAATTACTGTATAAGAAAATGCCAAAACTGGAGACTTTCTTGGCCAGGCAAGACCCCTCAAGATGTGGTTCTGCCCTCCTGCTTCTCTTTGACCTCTGACCAGCAGCATGGTTTCAGGTGTCTGTTGTCCTGTGTGCCAACCGCAGCTGCAGGTGTGTGCTGTTTCTCTCCAGTACCTGCTGGAAAGCACACTTCACCACGTCCCTCATAGTACATGCATGGAAAAATGAGTGTTTGGAAACCCCCTCCCCTTCTCTCCACCTCTCTAGCACAGCACCTGGGCTTCTGAACGCCCTGTGAATTATTCTTTTCTCCCACAGTTAATCTTTAGAATTCATGTTGGCTTTTCCAGCACTGTCTAGAGTGGGGCCTCAGAGAGAAATACCCGAAACCACAGCTGGAGGGAACCGTTCTTTTTTTTTTTTTTTTAACTCTTGGTCATATTTTTATAAAGCCAATAAAATGGTTCTGTACTAATAATTCCATGTTGTTCAACTTGATTCTATTAAAAAAACTATTTCACTCAGCCCATCACAGTGGCTAATAACATTTGAAGCTTGTCCAGGCCCTGGGGTGTGCCTTGGGGCCTGGTGTAGGGTGCGCAAACATTTCCGGGTCAGTTCTAGGGGAATTTGTTTCTTTTTGCCTCTAATTTTGGAAATTTCCAGACCTGCGCAGAGACAGAAAAAAGCATAACAAAATCCCATGGACCTAATTACCACCATTTCCTATGTAGACAGGAGATAGGCTGACCTTTCGAGGGAGCCTCTTATCTTCTCTATGCCCCTGTCCTGTTTGTTGATTTCATTAGAGATATTTTTCTCCCTCTCACTCAAAGGCATTGTGTGCTTGATCAATATAGGTGGGAAGACAGTAAAAATTCAGGAAATAAAAGAGCCCTCTAATCCTCTAAGAGAGAAAGCAGCGGTCTCTATCACCCTGCCCTGAAAATTCTTTGTATACTGGTTTTTTTGGTACTTTTACAGATATAATATTTCCATCATCATATTTAATCTCTCTGACTTGTCTAGAGTTCCCTCAACATACATTTCCCAAGCCCCTGCTGTCTGTATGATTTCTAGAACATTCCTCCCACAGCCCTGGGCAGTTCATGCAACTGAAATGGTCCACTTTTACCTCTACCCTCCAGTTTCCTACACTTCAAAGCCAGCAGCAGGGTGGGGGGCGGGGGAGTTGTGCACACACACAATTAAGTTTTGCATTCAGAAAGCAGTTGTCATTAAATGTGTTCGTCTAGTACTTGTAGATGTCAGATGGAATGACAAAGTCAAGAGTTGTCCAGCAGCAGGAGGCATGTTTGGACAGTGTTGTCCAGCAAGCCAGGAATGAGAGCAAACCTGCACATGATTGCCTTGGCTGCTTGGGATTCTTAGGCTGGTGGAGCGAGAGGTCCAGGTCAGTCAGGGTACATGGCCTGACTCTGTTACAGGACAGTTAGGTGGCTGGAGGTGTGACTATCCTGCTTGAGGCTGTGGGTTTGATCTTCAGCACACACACACACAAATCCAAATAGTAATATCAAAACAAACAAACAGATAAACAAACAGAAAACCAATCCAAAGTTGCCTCAGTTTAACCCAGTAGGCAGAGAATGCAGCTTTTGATACTAGGTGACTTGAGTTCAGATCCTGGCCCTGTTTCTTTTGAGTTATGTGAGTTGAGCAATCCACCATCAAAACTCCACCCTTCTCTCCTTATAAGAGCTCAGACAGTTGCAACTTTCCCAGCTTTGGGGATGATTAAGGAGACACTGTGCGGGCCTGGCCTGGCTCTGGCGTCTGTCTCCTCTTTTGCCTAGCAGACCCAGCTCACCGAGTTGGTTTTATTTCCTGCCCCAGTTCCCTTGTCTGCCACTCATTTCCATAGCTTCTTTTCTTTGTCTACTTTCAAATCATTGGAGTTCATAGGAATTGTGTGTTGTGGTCACCAAGTGGAGGGCTGAGACATTTCTAGAAGTCTGGAAGGTAAGGTGCGGTCCCTGGCTCGGGCGGATGTTGGTGACCAGCCCAGGTTCATTAAGGGCTCTGTTGACTGGGCAGATGAATGAACTGGGGTTGTGTCAGCTGACTGGCCAACTGGAGGTGAAGTTAGCTTTTGCGTGGAATCCTCTGCCTTATTCTTGGTTCTGGTCCTCTATCAAAGAAGATGTTTCTAGAAGGAGCCAAAGAAGAGTGCTGGTCACCTTTCAGGATACCTCAAGGCCCAGGGAAGTAAAGCACCAGCCTTCCATCTCAGGGGAACAGGAATGAAGCCTATTTTATGGACAGTTCTTCTCCTTGGGTCCGGACCCCAGTTAACCCTGCTCCATTGGAACTGTCCCTGGAAAACTTGGGAGCCTCCTGTACCCTGTTCTTGTACATATCTTTGAAAGGTGTCTTGGTGTCCCCTGAGAGGATTCCTTGTCCTGGTTGATACTTTTCCACACCCAGGATGGGTAGTCTTTGATTCGGGTAAGCAACTTTGAAAAAAGCGTGTGTGTATGATGACGTAGACGAAATCCGTGGAGTCTATGGCAAAGCAGGTTCAAACCGCAGTGCGGACTTGGTGGCTTGCTTTGTAATTAAGATTTAAAAGGAAACGAAGGGGGTGAGGTGGAGGAGAAGGATCAGTAAGTGATTATCCCCAGTTGGCTTTGATCCTGTCTCCCAAAGCTGTATCCCACTGGGGTCTCACAAGACCTGCACTGGGGGGGACAAGGTAGCGCACGTCCACACACGTGTGCCAGTGCCTGTGTGGCCAGAAGAGAGCATTGGATCTTCACGGGCAGGCTTAGTGCTTCCGTGAGTCTATTACAGCCGACATTCATCCCAGGTTTATTTGTTTGAGCCTCTGCAAGGTATAATGTAGGGTCTAGACACTGCTCAGTCATGTTGGAACCATGATAAACTCACCGTTCTAAACTGCTTCCTGGATAGCTGAGGACTGAAGCTCTGTTGGTGCCTTCTCCCCTCCATCTCCCATCGGGACTTTGGATTACGGCTTGTGGGTGTGAAGTGTCTTCAAAGGACCAGGTGTTGAAGGTTTATCCCTAGCTGGTAGGTCTCATCACTAATCACAAAGCCTCTACTTATTCAATGGATCAGTTAACTAATAATGTATCGTAATTCAGTGGCCTTCTTGGCTGGCAGTAGGGTCTACTTGGGGGAAGCATGAGACTAGGGGGCATGCTCTTGGCTATATCTTTGCCTAGGCCCTGCCTTTTATCTCACTGGCCATAAGATGAACCCTTTTTCTCTGGCACATGAGCAAAAGACTGAGAGTCTGTCTCGGGCCTCCAGGCAGCTGAAGCCAGCCGACCATGAACCTCTGAGCCCAAAGAAAACTTTCATTTCCAGTTGTTTCTCCTGGGTATTTTGCCACTTGTGGATCCCCTATGGGTTTGGAAGTTGTCCCTAGTCATGCCAGGCCCTCACCTCTGAAGCTTCCTTCCTGTAGCTCTCCCATATGCTGCGTTTTTTTGTCTCAGGATAGATCTTCTGTCTCTGGGAGTTCTGCCTTTGGCCCCTGTTGGATCAGAAGGAAGATAATGAGGGTCGTGGGCTTTCTGATTGTGTAAAAGGGGGTTGAGGTTAAAGTCACCAAGACCTGGACACCTGGTGGGTTCTACAGTTTGACTGTCACACTGGCCCTGGGCCTTCCTGTGATAGGCTTGAGAGATCCATGCTGGACATTCTGTGGGTGTTAGAGAGGGCACTGTGTCTTAGAGCCAAGGTTCCATCATGAAGTAAAGGGTCTGGATGAGCATCTCTGAGCCTGTGTTGTGGGTGACATGGCATGTCCTTGGTTCTTCAGGAAAACTGTGACTCGTAAGGCACAGTTCAGCCACCCTGTGGACCCAACTCTCCTGTCTTGAGACCTCTTACCCTGGTGGTAGTTCTTGGAGTCATTATGTATTTTTGAAAGATTTATTATTTATTTGAATGAATGTATATTCCTGAGTATGTGTATGCATGTGTGCTCATGGCAGCCAGAGGATGTTATCAGATCCTCTGGAGCTGGAGTTGCAGATGGTTTTGAAGTGTCATATGGGTGCTGAGAACCGAACCCTAGTCCTGGAAAAGCAGCCAGTGCTCGTATCTGCTGAGCCATCTCTCTAGCCCCTGTGTGGTTATTTTTAATGGCTAAATTATTTTGTCTAATATTATTATAAATTATTCATAGTTCTTATTAGATGGGGGGAGGGGGACTCTTTCTTCTGTCTCTTTTACTTAGTGACATCCAGAATGAAGTGACATTTCATTCAGTATTTGAGACAGCTTCTTGTATTGGACACCAAGTGCTTTCTGTATGCTATGGACTGGGTTTTTGTGAATGGAGGTTCTGAGTTACATATTACATTGCTGAGGCTTCTCCCCAGATGAGTGGTGTGTCCAGGTCCTTGATCCCTTATGCTTCGTTTCCTTGGGAACACGTCCATTGAGACCGGAAGTGGATCCACTAGGTCAGTTCTTTGGTTGCCTTGGCCATGGCCGTGGTGACTCTTCTACCTTCTTTCTTTGCTACCCACTGTGTCACCTTGATCACTGCTGACTGGACCTTGTTCCGTTCTGGCCTGGTGCTCCTTGCAGAACTCCATGGCTTCACCTACGCTAACTGCCTCCACCCTCAGTTGTATACTGGTCCCGTCTCTACCCTGATTTGATTCTCTCTTAATTTAAGTTCTTACACCTGGCTGTCTAACATCTGCAGGGGAAGCAGAAGTGGCTCCTGCTTTGAAATCACTCCCCACCCCCCAGCTCTTCCCCCCCCCCCCCATTAATGTCTTCAAGTCTCCTGCTCCACAACAGCAAGTATCCTAGAATGTTCTTTTTGGGACCTCTGCTGGCCGGGCCCTGCACTGTGGGCACACTGCCCTTCCTTAAGAAAGCTCCATGTACCCCCCCCCAAGGTTTGTTTGTTTGTTTGTTTGTTTTGAGACAGGGTAGCCCTGGCTGTCCTGGAACTCACTCAGGCTGGTCTTAAACTCACAAAAGATCCTCCTGCCTCTGCCTCTCAAAGTGCTGGGATTAAAGGCATGTGCCACCACACCTGGCCATTTCTTTCTTTCTTTTTGGTTTTTCGAGACAGGGTTTCTCTGTGTAGTCCTGGCTGTCCTGAAACTCACTCTGTAGACCAGGCTGGCCTCGAACTCAGAAATCCGCCTGCCTCTGCCTCCCAAGTGCTGGGATTAAAGGCATGCGCCACCACCACCCAGTCGCCATTTCTATTATTTAAAGATATATTATTATTGCTTTTAATTGTGTATAACACACACACACACACACACACACACACACACACACTGCCCATGGAGACCAGAGGTTTCAAGTCTCCCACGTGTGGAGTTATAGGGATTTGTGAGCAGCTTAACGTGAATAATGGGAATTGAACTTGGGTCCTCTGCACAAGCAGTGCGCAGTCTTAACCCCGGAGCCTTCTATTTGACTGCTGTTTTTGTATGATGATAGCCTGTGATACAATTTGGAATTAGAATTTCTGTGAGAAAGGAACAGATCGCTATTGAAAGGCAAGCAGTCTATAAAAAAATCAGTGAGTATGGATGTTACCACGGAGCTGTGACTCTCTGCTTTGAAGAGTCTTATCAATACCTTATCAATACAGATCAATGGGGACTGTGTATGTAATCATCCTTCCCCTCAGGAAACACAGAACCTAGTCCCCAGATCCTGTTTTCCACACCTGGTGGCTTCCGTCTCAGGAAGTTGGCCTCCATTTCCTTCTGGGATGGGTAGATTCGTCGGTACAGGGAAGCCTCATCTTTTGTACAGCTGCTGGGTGAGAATCCCATTTGGAGTCCTGGTCTGAGTGGAAGAGGTGGCCCTCTTTAAAATACCTCTGCAGTGATGTAAGGGGCATTTTTCTTAAAATAAACCCTGGGTGTAGTGAATTAATGTCACACATTCCTTCTCACCCCACGAAGTGGAAATGGACACCAACTGAGACATGTGACCCCAACGGGAGCTCTCAGCACCTGGCAGCAGTTTTATTCCAGCACCCTTGGTCCCAGCTGTGCCTCCTTTCACTTCCCTGTCACCCAGGGCTTCGCCAATGAGAGAGAGCCTCTTTTTGTGCCTGTGTTTGGGGGACTGTGAGCTTCAGCCCCGTGGCTACACTGTCTTAACCTCTTCATGTGATGTCTGCAAACCAGTACTTCATGATCTTCAGTCTGAAGGGGACGTTGAAGCCCCTTCAATATCTGTGAGTTGGTTCTTGGAGTGGGTATTATTCATTGGCGTCCTGTCTGTGTTGGTGGTGACACAGGTATGTCTGTGCCTACATATTCTGCACCCAGGCATGACTAAGAGAGCCATATTGTCCTAGCCTGTGGTCTCTGAGTTCACTTTCTGTCTTACAGAGGTTCAGAAATCTATTCCTTGGGTGTGGCTCTCAAGAGTGTGAGCGTGTAGATAGAGAAGTTACTGTACTCTTTAAAGCATGCTGGGCTGGACTGATCGACCTGTGTACTAGGCAAGCACTCAGGTTCTGCATCCCATTCTCAGACCTGCAACTTCTTTTTATAAAAAGAACTTTCTGTAGCACAGCCCTCTGTGCTGGTTTATCAAAGCTAAACTTTCCCTGTCAAAACATCTTAAAGTACCTGTTTACTAGTTGTTTTGGTCCATGTATCCAGCAGGAGTAGGCCTGTGCACTTCCTGCTTCTCCTGGCCACCCAGAACTTTGTCCTAATGTGCAGGAAGCTCTCTGGTTCCCAGGTGCACTGCCTGTTTTGCACAAACAGTCCAACATCTGTGCCTGACTTGGGTACTTCCAAAAATAGTCCCTCCCTTGTACAGTGTAAGATACTGGAAAGACGTTACACCGTCTTCCTCGGATCTTCAAACTCCAGAGTTCTGGGACTTCCCCTCTTAGTGACAGGTCTGTGTTTCTCATTTCCTTGAGATTCCCCTCTACCCCCCCCCCCCAGCTAGGTGTCAGGGGGTGACACTTCCTTCCCACCTGCAGGGCTGTCAGGATCCAGATGAGGAGAAGAGCAGAGCTTTGCGACACTGTTTGACCATGGCTATGAGTTCCTAGCCCTCATCTGTGTGGAATAACGGGGATTCCCAGGTCTCATTGAACATTTTTTTCAAATCTTGATAATACTGTTTTCTATAGGGCCGGCAGATAAAACACAGGAAGAAAGGTCCACAGTTCCTTAGTGACCCAGAGCCTGCAGTGAAGGAAGGCCCCCAGGGAGGGGTGGGGACAGAGACAGGCAGATGATACAGTGTTTTAGATAGGTAGACTTTTTCCAGGTATGTGACTGCTTTCCAGACCGGGACTACTTCGTTTATCAGTGACTTCCTTGTTGGTTTGAGTTAGGTTGACCAATCCTAATGGATGATACGGCTGAACACTGAGTGCGTAAAACAAACAAACAAACAAACAAACAAACCCGCAGTAGCCCATAGTCATGCTGGTGGCCTCTGCCTGCCTGCCCTGGATGTTGTTGACCTGAACTCTTCATCTGAGAACAGCTTTATATTTTGAAAAAATGGTGAAGATAGTTCAGAGACCCCTCATAAATCCTGTGCCTGGTTTCTTCTCTTATATGTATTTATTTATTCTAGGGATGGATCTCGTGGTCTAGAGTGGTAGGTAGGGTGGTTCTCAACCTTCCTAATGCTGTGACCCTTTAATACAGTTCCTCGTGTTGCAGTGACCCCCAACCATGAAATTATTTCATTGCTACTTCCCAGCTGCAGTTTTGCTACCGTTCTAAGTCATAATGTAAATATCTGATATGCAGGATGTTTGACATGTGATCTGCAAAGGGGTCGTGACCCACGGGTTGAGAACTGCCGAGCCGGCTCATAGGCTTATGTGTTTTAATAATCATGATACAGTTTGGTTTGCATTTCATTATAATATGGTGTGCTTTAAATTACATCTTGTTTATCCTGCCAAGTCACAGCTGAGGTTAGGAACAGTGTCACTCACTGTGTTCCCAGGTAGCTAGCAATCAGCTATACCCATAAGCGGTTTAGAGCCGAGAACTAACATGGATGTGGAAGCCAGAGACCCTGGCAGGGCAACTATGCATTTCTGTCCTGGAGAGCCCCAAGACTGGGGAACCACAGAATCTGATGGTTTCTGTGGAATTGTAAACTGAAAATACTTTAGCAGTAGATGATTTTTATAAAGGGCCTCATCCCTGTGTTCCAAAATGAGGTTTGTGGGAGAAACATGTGACAGTAACTGAACGGAACCCTCTCTTCTCTTTTCTGACAGATTTGTTCAGCACAATGGGCTGCAAAAACCTGCTCAGCCTGGGCCAGCAGATGCTGCGCCGGAAGGTGGTGGACTGCAGCCGGGAGGAAAGCCGGCTGTCCCGTTGCCTCAACACCTATGACCTGGTAGCGCTTGGGGTGGGCAGCACCTTGGGCGCTGGTGTCTACGTCCTAGCCGGTGCTGTGGCCCGTGAAAATGCTGGCCCTGCCATCGTCATCTCCTTCCTGATTGCCGCTCTTGCCTCGGTGCTGGCCGGCCTGTGCTACGGCGAGTTTGGTGCCCGTGTCCCGAAGACGGGCTCAGCCTACCTCTACAGCTATGTGACCGTGGGGGAGCTCTGGGCCTTCATCACTGGCTGGAACCTGATTCTCTCCTACATCATTGGTAAGTCCTTTCTCTAGTCCTCTCCAGCCTGTAGTCTTTGTCCTCTGACCCATTTGTTAGAGACACTTTGCTCTCTTCTCCCCAAAGACTGATTTAGTTAGTCTATCTTCAGGGCCCATTGCAGCTTGACCACTCTTGCCTCTCACTTTTAACAGGGATTAAGGTGCCCTTGGGAGTCTCCGTCCTGACTTTTCTCATTTTGCATCTGTTCTAGTTTGCTTTCTATTGCCGTGATAAGCACCAAGACTAAAAGCAACTTGTGGAGGAGAGGGTTTATTTCAGCTTACAGGTTCACTCCACCAGGGAGGGAAGCCAGGGCAAGAACCTGGAGGCAGAGACTGAAACAGGGAACATGACAGAACATTTCTTACTGGCTTTCTCTCATGGCTTACTGAGCCTGCTTTCTTGTGCAGCCCAGGACTACCAATGCTGGGATGGCTGGCACCCATAGTCAGCTCAGTCCTCCCACATCAACCATTAATCAAGGAAATGCCCCCACAGAGCTGCCTACCCGCCTTTGTTAAGGTTCCCTCCTCCCAGATGACTCTAACTTGGGTGAAATTGAGAAAAAGCCAGCGTGGCATCTGTGAGAAGGACCAAGCCAGGCCAACTGTGACCATTCTTATTAACTCAATGGATACATGGCTGTTAGGATATTCTAATTTTATGGAGTGGTTTTCATTTCTGTTAATGCGTTCCTACCTTGTCTTAGGGTTTACTGCTGTAAACAGACCCCATGGCCAAGGCAACTCTTATAAGGACAGCATTTAACTGGGGCTGGTTTACAGGTTAAGAGGGTCAGTCCATTATCATCAAGGCAGGAACATGGCAGCATCCAGGCAGGCATGGTGCAGGAGGAGCTGAGAGTTCTACATCTTCATCTGAAGACTGCTAGCAGAATCCTGACTTCCAGGATGCTAGGACGAGGGTCTTAAGGCCACATCCACAGTGACACACCTACTCCAACAATGCCACACCTTCTAATAGTGCCACTCCCTGGGCTAAACATATTCAAACCATCACACACCTTTTATTATAATAAACATGTCACACAATAGACGACACTTTGGGAAACACAGGGAAGCACAAAGGGAGGAGAAACACCCAACCTTATAACTAACAGAAATAGTATTTACCGAATTTTGGGCTAGCCATTTTACTGGAGATGCAAGACATTGTCTGAACAGTTAGGGATGCCCTGTCATTAACAAGGTTGGGTAGAGATGCAGGGGGTTGAGCCCAGGGCTTTGCATATATGTCCTTCCACTAAGCCATACTCACAATCCCTGAGTATATAGATTTTTAATCTTTTTATAACCCAAAATATCATGGCGGCTTCTCCATAGTAATATTGCTATTGACTATCATTGCAGATATAGGTTTATAAATACAGGATTACTGCATGTCCTCCTGCTCTGTTGGGATCATGTCTGTTGTCTTCCTAAAGAATTACTTTGTGTAATTGTAGGTTAGAGCTACACTTTTTTCCCCCCTGAAACCACTTCAGAGGCAGGATTCCTGCCTGTTTTAAAACCTTTGTTCACTCTGGTCCTCCATCCCACCCAGTCTTCTTTCACAGACTTCACTGAACACTGGCATTAGACACAACCACCCATGAAATCTAAGCCCACTCCCCCAAGGAAACATGGACATGGTTCTGTGAGCTGCCTTCAGGGACTTCTGGGTCCCGTCAGCCTTGTGCAAGCATGGAGGATGTCATAGCCACCTCCTCAGGCTAGCAGGCAGGGGCAGAGACTGATGCTCAGGGGTCCAGTAGGAAGGCGGCTTCTCTCTTTTAGCAGCCATGGTGTCTGGGAGTCAGCAGAGCTCGTTCTAATGGTTCTAATGTAAAATTCATAATGATCGTTCTTTCCTGTTCAGCCTGCAGACTTGTGACCACCGATGACTCACACACTGAGGCTTCTCAGTGGGGATGTAGCTTTTGTAAATGGGCTGTTACATTTCCAGTGGGTTTACCTAGGCGTAAAATACAGTGAGCTTGAAGTGTTGTGTTGGCTGCTGTTAGACCAACAAAATAATAGTCTTTCCCGGAGTGCTGCGTGCCTGTGTGAGATGCACGGAATTGCTCTGGAAACCCACATTCAGCCTTCGCTACTGAGGGAGGAGAGTTTCTCAGTTTTAAACATATGTCTATGCTTTGCATTTTTAAAAAGCCGATTCTGAAATGGGAGCAGGGTGGCCTGGGAAGAAAGGCTGGGGTATCCGGCAGGGTGGGGCTTGGAATGTCACTGCAGTAAGCTGGCTTCTTGAAGCATGCAGGGCAGGCAGGCAGGCAAACAGGCCATTTTTCTTCATTAGGCTCATGGTCTTCCTGGACAGAATTTCTAATAGCTGGATGAAAAATGAGGTGAAATGTCTAAGTTGTCGGGAAAACACTTAGCATGAGAGCAAATAATAAAATTGAATCCTTGTGTGGATCTCTCTGACGTTCTGTGGAGAATTCAGACCACGGTCGTGGACAGGGCTGTCTGAAACGAAAGGAAAATGCCAACTGCAAATATTGGATCTCCAGTGTCATTTCCTGACAAACGGCACTGGAGAGGCAGTGGGTGTCTTCAGAACGGAAGGAGAAAGGGAGGGTGAGAGCGGCCAGTACTGCCAGCAGTTGGCAAACAGCCCCGTCTTGTGTTCTGTGTAACTGGGGGATTTAGGATTGGTGCAGGGTCGGTGAGGTGGGGCCTTCACTGCAGACCTGCACTCTGGGGATGCCATGACCTCTGGGTTCAGGTACAAAGTGGCAAGCTGGCTGATCAGGGTTGAGTGGTAGGCCTGGCCCTGAGATGGGATCAGTCCATTTATAAATTACCTTTGAGATGAGTTCTGAAGGTATGGATACCGTTTTTCCTGCTGCCGAGGGTTCATGGGAGAATGGGACTTCCCAAGCAGTGTTTCTGGATCGACCAGTTAATTACCCATCTCAGGAATGCGGTCTGAAGTCAGGTTCCAGACTTGTCATTTGAGTGACTCAAATGAGTAGATCTGACTAAAGGCATCAGAAGGCATCAGTTCATAAGGGCAGTTATTTATTTGTAAGTTTTTTTATTGTGATAACACACAACACATGTGTGTCTGTGTACATTTATGCTCATACACGTATGTTGTATGTTAAGTGCACACATAGATGCTTCCCAAACTTCTCAGAGTTACATACTAATAAATATCTCATAGAACAAAGTATCAAAATGAATGGGGTGGTGCAGGCCTGTGATCTTAGTCCTTGGAAAGCAAAGACAGGAGGATGGCAAGTGTGAGGCCAGGCCAGGCTGTATGCCAAGACCCTGTCCCAGAAATCCACACCTGCTCCCCTCCCCACCAGCACCCTACCCCAACCCTTGAAAATACAAAAGCAATTAAAATATGGGCAGTCCAAAGTGCAGGCGATCTACCACAGCCTCAGACAGAGTCTCCATCATGGTCATGGGCTGGGCGGTCGGTGATGCTCTCCAGTATAGCTACAGAGGATCAAATCGAATATTACTAGACCCTGTAAAGATAAAAAATTCGAAGTGCAATTTCTACTGAATGCATATCATCATGGCTACTAGCACAGAGTTGAAAAAATCTTAAGTTTCAATTTGTGGTCAAGATTTACTCTTCTATACTAGTGTAACACCTCTCTCTCTCTCTCTCTCTCTCCTTTCCTCCCTCCCTCCCTCTCTCTCTCTCTCTCTCTTTCTCTCTCTCTCGGTGGAGAACAAAATGTACTTCTTTCCAGACTCTAGAAGCCCCAGGGAGCCTTTGGCTTCACC